>NW_012143745.1:2802811-2807135 GCF_000956105.1 Propithecus coquereli | reverse complement strand
ACATTTCATTCCACCTCAAGCAAAATTATCAAATTCTGAGGATTTTACTTAAATGCTCCTTTAAGTCTCCTTGGCAAAAATAATTATAATCCACTAATAATATCATTGGCCTCAAATTTTGATAAAACTTTCTATTTCTAATGAGCTCAAAATAATTTTATTTCCCCCCAAATATTCTCAGAAATTCCTGAAAAATAAGTAAAAAGTAGTATTACTATTGTTATTTCATGATGAAAAAGTTAAATAAAGAATTAAAATAAATTTCTGCAGGGCACATTGTAATACAGCAGTAAAATATAGACCTTAACATACACTATAGACCAAGTGGATCTAATATATATTTAAAGAATGTTTCATCCAACAGCTGCATAATACATCTTCTTCTTCTCAGATAATGGATCATTCTCAACTATAAACCATATGTTAGGCCACAAAACATGTCTTAAAAAAATTTTAAATGAAACCATATCAAGTATTTTCCCTGAACACAGTGGAATAAAACTAGAAATCAATAACAAGTAACATTTAAAACTACACAAACACATGGAAATTAAACAATACTCTCCTGAATCCTGAATGACCAGTGGGTCAATGCAAAGGTTAAGAAGGAAATTAAAGAAAAAAATTTGAATCAAATGAAAATGAAAACACAACACATAAAAACCTATGGGATACAGTCAAAGCAGTACTAATAGGAAAGTTTATAGCAATAGGTATCTGCATCAAAAAAGTAGAAAAGCTTCAAATAAACAACCTAACAATACATCTTAAAGAACTAGAAAAACAAGAGTAAACCAAATCCAAAATTAGTAGAAGAAATAAATAATAAAGTTCAGAACAGAAACAAATGAAATTGAAACCAAAGGAAAAAAAGATCAACAAAATAAAAAGTTTTTTTTTCGAAGACATAAATAAAATTGATACATATTTAGCCAGACTAAGAAAAACAGAGACATGACCCAAATAAAATCAGAGATGAAAAAGGAAATATTGTAACTGATACAACAAAAGTTCAAAGAATCATTAGAGACTACTATGAGCAACTATACACCAATAAAGTGGAAAGCCTAGAAGAAAGAAGAAATGGATAAATTCCTAGCCACATACAACCTACCAATATTCAGCTGGGAAGAAATCCAAAACCTAAATAAAGCATTAACAAGTAACAAGATGGAAGTAATAAAAATGGGAGTAATAAAAAGTCTTCCATCAAAGAAAAGCTCAGGACCCAATGAATTCACTGCTGAGTTCTACAGAATATCAACAGAAGAACTAATACCATTCCTATGTAAGTAGTTCAAAAAATTGAGTAGGAGGGAATACTCCCAAACTCTTTCTAGGAAGCCTGTATCACCCTAATATCAAAACCAGAAAAAGACACACCAAAAAAAGAAAACTATAGGCCAATATCTCTGATGAACATATTAATCGATGCCAAACTCCTCAACAAATACTAGCAAGCTGAATTCAACAACACATTAAAAAGATTATTGTTCATTATCAAGTGGGATTCATCCCAGGAATGCAAATAAATCCATCAACATGATACATCATATCAACAGAATAAAAACAAAAACCATACATAATCATTTCAATTGATTCTGAAAAAGCACTCAATAAAATTAAACATTTTTTTCATGATAAAAACTCTCAAAAACTGAGTATAAAAGAAATGTGCCTCAACACGATAAAAGCCATATATGACAGACCCACAGTTAGTATCATACTGAATTGGGAAAAACTGAAAGTCTTCTCTCTAAGATATGGAATAAGACAATATTGACCATTTTGATTATGGTTATTCAACATAGTACTGGAAATTCTAGCCAGAGCAATCAGATATGAGAAAAAAATAAAGGGTATACAAATTGGAAAGAAAGAAGACAACTTATCCTTGTTGTAAATGATACGATCTTATATAGAGAGAAACAAAAAGACTCCACACACACACACAAAAAAACTATTAGAAGTGATAAACAAATTCAATAAATTTTCAGAATACAAAATCAACATACAAAAATCAGTAGCATTTCTATACGCTGACAGATAACAATCTGAAAAATTACCCTAGAAAGTAATTCCATTTATAATAGCTCTAAATAAAATAAAATACATAGGAATAAACCTAGCCAAAGAAGTGAAAGTTCTCCACAATAAAAGCTATAAAATATTTAGGAAAGAAATTGAAGAGGACACACACAAAAAAATGGAAGGATAGTCCATGTTCATAAATTGGAAGAATCAATATTGTTAAAATGCTTATTCTACACAAAGCAATCTGTAGATTCAATGCAATTCCAATTAAAAGACCAAAGCTTTTCATCACAGAAATAGAAAAAAGAATCCTAAAATTTATTGGAACCACAAGAGACCCAGAATAGCCAAAGCCATCCTCAGCAAAAAGGATAAAATTGGAGGAATCACATTATGTGATTTCAAATTACACTACAGGGCTGTAGTAACCAAAACAGCATGGTACTGCCATAAAAACAGATGCAAAGATCAGTGGAACAGAATATAGAACCCAGAAATACATCCACACATCTATAATGCACTTATTTTCAATAAAGTTGCCAAGAAGACACATTGGGGAAAAGTAAGGTTCTTCAATAAATGGCATTGAGAAAAATTGATATCCATATAAAGAAGAATCGAAATAGACCCTTACCTCACTCCTTGTACAAGAATCAAGTCAGATTGGATTACAGACTTAAATGTAAGACCTTAAACTATAAAACTCACAGAGAAAACATGGGGAAAAATTCTATGACATTGATTTAGGTAAATATCTCTTGAATATGACCCTGAAAACACAAGCAACAGAAGTCAAAATAGACAAATAAGATTATATTAAACTAAAAAGTTTCTGAAGCACAAAGGAAACAATTAAAAGACAACCCACAGATTAAGAAAAAATATTTGCAAATTATACATCATATAAGAGACTAAATTCAAAAACATACATGAAACTCAATCTACTCAATAACATGGGAACAAATAATATATTAAAAGTGGACAAAATGACTTCAAATTACACTACAAAGCTATAGTAACCAAAGCAGCATGGTATCGGTATAAAAGTGAGGCATAGACCAATGGAACAGAATAGGGACCCCAGAAATAAAGTCACATACCTATAACTAACTGATCATTGACAAAGCAGACAAAAATATACACTAGGGAAAGGACAGACACCCTATTCAATAAATGGTGCTGGGGAAATTACAGAGCCACATACAGAAGAATGAAATTGGATCCCTCTCTCTCACCACATACAAAAATTAACACAAGATGGATTAAAGACTTACATGTGAAACCTGATACCATAAAAATCCTAGAAGAAAACCTAGGAAAACTCTTCAGACATTGGCCTAGGCAAAGATTTATGACTAAGCACCCAAAAGCAAATGCAGAAAAGCAAAAGTAAATAAACGAGACTTAATTAAACAAAAACCTCTGCACAGCAAAATACATACTCAACAAACTAAATAGAAAACCTATAGAATCAGAGAAAATATTCACTGGTTACTCTTGAAAGATTTAAATTAATGGTTACAGTAAGGAAAAGATCAGGCTACAAAGAAAAAAGGAAATATAATGAATGAAGAAATTGTATATTCCAAGTGATAGATATATCAGCTTAGCTAAACTTATGTTTCAATGATTCTTAATCCACCCACCAGAGCAATCCCTGTGAAGTCTCCATCTAAATATATTTGGCATTTCTCAAACCTTTACCCACCAGATATTGCATATTTTCAGCCACTTTTCCCTTCAAATCTCCCTCTTTTGTTTTTTCCATTAGATATTTCATCGACATCAATTGTGGCTTCCATTTGGAATATGACATCCCATGAGGTACCAATACTGTGGTTTCGCAGCATATATAACTTTTTCTTCAGTCATCCATTTTGCTTCCCTTGGACTATGCAGAATTTTTCTAGTGATTGCCAACCTTCACTGAACATTGCTGTTCCTGCTGATATTCTGGATTTCTCTGGGTATCAACTGAAGCATAATTTTTGTATGAAAGCCATGTTCTATTTGGAGCAGAAATTAAAGAGCAGCACTTTCTTTCTTGAGAACTTCATACTTCCAGTTGAGGACCAAAGAAGTGCTGCTTTCAGCACCAATGTCTTACAGAAATTTAATGAAAAGCCTTTTTCTATTTTACTTTCCTATCCCTGTTGACCCCAAACCGGAGCCTGGACTGTGAAACATTTTTTTTTTTTTTTATGACAGTCACCAAGTTTCACTCTTGTAATATTAGTTATTATTAATTAATCAGCTTGTCTGCTTGGATTCTTTGCCTTAAGGACTGAAT
>NW_012143745.1:2800905-2802176 GCF_000956105.1 Propithecus coquereli | reverse complement strand
AATAATGAGCTCCTGCTTAGATGATATAAAAAATAATTTGAGTTCCATTTATGAAAACACGAATTGCATCCTGCAGTTTTGACATACCAAAGCAGTACTTATTTACAGAGATAGGTGCAATAAGATGTAAATAAAATAATTCATTTGTTATTGCCAATCCCCTTTATTCATGCTCTGATTTCTAGTATATACTCTTCCTGGGATAAACTCGATTGTTGGTCCCATAGTCGATTGGTACTCATAGGTACTGAAAATTATGTCCACTCTGATATTTAAAAAAGTAAAAATATAAAACTCTCATCTGATTCAAATCTTTCCTCTTCCTACATTAAGGCCTGTTTCCCCAACTTACTCCTTCACTACCTTTCTCCCACTCCCAGGCTGTATATTACAGTTCTCGTGCTTGAGCAGGTAGTAAAGAGAAGAAGCACAAGAGAAAATCCTGCTTAACTGGTACAGTTGCCATCGGAATTTGGTGTCCCATGAATAAGTGTATTCTACAATTTGAAATGTTTATTTTTAATTTCTTGAAGTTCATTGGGAGGTTTATTTTATACCTCCTCTGGCCTGACAATCTTTCAACTATAGTTTCCTTAAAGTGAGTGATCTCATCTTCTGGAACAAACAAAATGTGAATTAGACATTGTCACATTTCTGTTTCTCATGCTTTAATGGTTTTCTGTTACTCTTAGAATAAAATGCAAGTTCCTAACCACTATCTGAGAAGCCTAAGTCATCTGCCCCTGAGTATCTCCCAACTATTATGGCCACCTCTTTGCTCATCCTGTTTATGGCCTATTGACAAATGGTTCTTATTTCCACATTAGATTTGTCTCATATTGTGATTCTCTCTGCCTGATATTCTCCCTCCAACTCTATGTATTTTTTTCCATCCTTCAATTCTTAGTTTAAATATTAGCTAGTCAGACAGGTCTTTTGTAAAAACACAATCTAAATAGGCCGGACCCTTTATTTTTCATTTTAGCATGTTAAGTTACAAATGTATATTCACTCATTTTAAAAAGATAATTCTGGAATAGGACATATATCTTATGCCCATCTAAACAGCAGTTATAAATTTCTGCAAGGATAGTGTTAGGAAGACTAATATTCAGAATTATCTGAGACTTGGAAAAACTTACAAAGAGAGAAATAACTATTGAATTTTGATTTTGACCAGGGATAGAATCAAGCAAAAGTAGATCCCAATGCTTAAAGCATAGGTCAAATGGAATAATTTTAACTTAAAAAAATAACAGTATTAACAGTAA
>NW_012143745.1:2791742-2799715 GCF_000956105.1 Propithecus coquereli | reverse complement strand
GAATATTTAAATTATAAGGTATCCAGATATTTTCTCTTGCTGGATTTCCAAATGAAGGTAAACATAACAGATAAAGATAGAATCTTTCTATATTCAATAAGTAATGTTTATTACTATGTACCATACATTCATAAAACATTTTATTTTGATCTACCTGTTTCTTCTAAAGTATAACGGAGTATTCTAATTCAATTTACCTACATTTCCAGACACAAATTTCTAAAATTTCTTGATTTTGCCTTTTAAAATATTGAATATTAGAAGTGGATTCCTCTGTGTCTACATATTCAGAGAGTTATCAAAGAACTATCCTTGGAACAATAGTCTCAGCATCAGGGCAAATGCGGGGACCTAACCTAAATGTACTGAAGCAGAAATGTTGGGGTCGGGATCCAGGATTCTGAGATGTTAGAAGCCTTCCAGGTGATTCTACTGTAAGCCAAATGTGAGAACTTCTGTGTTAGCATATCTGAGATAATTCTAATATAAACAGCATATAATTTATAAGAAAAATAGAAAAAGAGCTAAATTTCAGTAATTGTAATGTGTGGTAAATGTCAGCAATTACTAGGACTGCTGTAAGGGAGCAGTCCTAGGGAGAGAAGAACCAGGACTCATTCTTTCACTTAAGGGTATTAATCAAATTCTTGCAGATTACAATATAATACAAATGGAGAAGAGAAACAGAAACAGCACATATGAAAAATATAAGTACACATTTTAATAATTGTATATCAAAGCAAAGTACAAGTTGCTATGAAAGAGTTTAAAATAAAAAATGTTATTTAGACTCAGGGGTCAGAGAAAAGCCTCCTGAGAAATTTATTCTTCCAAGATGACCTTAGAAGTGAAGTAAAACTTTCAGGCAATGGTGGTGGGGTAGTGGAAGAGCGCAGCATTCCAGGCAAAATGATAAAAAAAAAATATGTTAAAAAGTGTATATCAAAGCAAAGTACAAGTTGCTATGAAAGAGTTTAAAATAAAAATGTTATTTAGACTTAGGGGTCAGAGAAAAGCCTCCTGAGAAATTTATTCTTCCAAGATGACCTTAGAAGTGAAGTAAACTTTCAGGCAATGGTGGTGGGGTAGTGGAAGAGCGCAGCATTCCAGGCAAAATGATAAAAAAAAATATGTTAAAAAGCCCTGAGTTAGAAGAGATGTTGTTCTGTTCAAGATAAATCAAATACAGAGAATGTTGTAAGGAACTACTCAGATTCCATCTTCAGCAGAGGCATAGGCCCATGCTTTTTGCCTCAATTCGCAATGATTCTGAAGGGCCATCCAAGCCCTAGAGTTCCCTGTGGGACCAACTGAAGCTTTGTTTGAATTGCATACCTACTCAACTTCTCCTTTTGCCTAATACTGCTTCCTTCTTCACTTCCTTGCATCTCCAGTAGAACTCCACAACAGCCTCCTGAGCCCAAGTCTCTGTCTCAGAGTCTGTTTCTACAGAACCTGATCCCAGACAGGAAAAAGGCCATTGTAACTTCAGGTAGTAAGAACAGGATAGAGCAGGGTGAGTTAGGCACAAAACAGATACAAGCTCCCATTAAAAATACTGCATTTTATTCTAAGTGAAATAGGAACCCATTAAAGGGTTTTTAACTGAGGGGTTATAAAATATGATTTAAGGTGGTCGATCTAGTCACTGCTTAGAAACAGAAAGGGAACAGTTTTCCTCCACCTGTTAATATAAAATAAAGGGATTGGCATGCTTTTCCTCTTATGATGATATTCTAATCTTAACACTATGTTGCCTTTCATATTTAGACTTCTCAATCACTGCCTTTCATAAAACAAGAATAAAATTATTTCATAAGTGAGATTTTAAGTTCTTTGGAAAAAGGCCTAAGTTTTCTAACTGAATTCTCAGGAACAATTAGCATGATTTTGAATACATAGTAAATGCTCCATTCTCAAGTTGAAATAAAAGTTGCCTTGGGCACATGAGTTGCAAGAAAGGCGTTGGCTCTCTCCAAGATGCCTCATCTGTTCTCATTATTTTTGAGTGTTCATTGCAGCTGCCTGCAGTCAGTTCTTTAGCGTTGGCAAGCACAAGGACTGGATGTATCAACACACTAAGAATAGATTTGTCTTACGGGAAAATGCTCACATTAACCAAGTCCCCAGAGACAGATGTTTAATGCCTGAACTCAAAGGTAGATCAGCACATTTTCTCTTCTTCAGCAAGCTAAACTAAAGGCTCAAATATGACTAAGATGCTATCTGCACTTATGCTAGACTAAAGTCAAATTACAATCAGAAATGTGTTTGGTAAGCATAGAATCAGAAAAAGGAAAGTCACTATGTGATCTGAATGTGTGAAAGCATCATTCCAGGAAGACAACCTGATTCATTCATATCCAAGCTATGGATTTTTTGGCTTATTAAAACCAGACAAAAAGTATCTTTGTGCTTGAATGAACATATTCAAAATTTACTTTCTCGATGTTCCTAGAATCAAAGAACCATCTTCAAAGAAGTATACTTTTTCTTAATTATGTTAATTATTTTAATGAGATTTTAGTCAATTCTTGCTAAAGTAATTGTGTGCATTTGAGATGATTTTCTTTTATCTCTGTTATAACTTTGTATGATAATTTAATAATTTGCTCAATTTGTTTTATTTCTATTATGTGAGGGCAAGAGAGATTTTGACACAGGAACTAATTTTTTCCTTTTTTTTAACCACCAGTGTAATAATTAATACTATAAAAAAAAGTAACAATTCCAACTGTATAGCAAATGATAACTTGAAGCCCTTGTAAAAATGAACTAATATTGGAAAACTTAATATTGATTAGTCAAATAGATGAAGAAGGAAGAAAATAACTTCCCTGTATAGTAACAATATTTGTGATTTGTTAATTATCTCAATTTATTACAAGTTAGCACAGCACAGGACTATCTACACCAAGGCTTAAAGATATGTGTAAGTTAAAAATATGTCTTCAGAAAAACTTTTGAAAATTATGCAGTGAATTTTCTTTGCTTTTTAGTTACATTCTATCAGAACAGTGAGGAAAATGATCAGGCTATATTATAGTATAGATGTTTTTGTAGAGAAACAATTAAATCATCTAATATGGTTCTTCTGTTCCCAATTTGCACATAAAGTAGAATTTCATCTGTTAAAACTTAGACAAACTGTTTCCTTGTCAATTAGATCAATAATGAATTTGGACAAGTACAGTATTTCAATGATAAACTTGAACTTTGGCAAGAAATTAAAAGAAGAAAAGAAGTCCCTAGTGAAAGCAAATCAGTAGGAGGAATAGCAGTGTGGCTGAGTAAAATAAATGAGCAGTTAAAGGACCTTAGCCTGAAAGGATTGGGTGTTGTGGTACTATCCGGTGTCTCAGTCAGTAGATTCCTCATCTATAAAAATGAAGATAATAACACATTTCCCACCCAACTTGCTCATTGAGGCTAACTGATATAATGTATGTGAAAAGTACTGTTATCAGTAACAAAAATTAAATTATTGTAAATGCAATTATAATAGCATTCATAATTTTTAGTAATAATAATGATAGTAAAGTAAGAACATCTAGATTATAACAACTCTGAACTTATTTGGTGCAATGAAAGCAAGAAAAAATTGAAACATAAGAAGAAATTAATTATTACCTTACATTTCAGTCATCACCAAAACAAATATTTGAATGTTAGGCCTCTTGTTTTATGATTCTTTCAAAATTAGGCTCTATGTTGAAAAGCATATTTGTGATAAAAGGGTAGAATGTTTTTTTGTCATTTTGTATTTGTTTTATTTTTATTTGTTTTAAAACTAAAATTCTGGAACAAACACTTTTTCTTCTTTGGCCCTTCATTTTCTGCAGGCACAGAAACTTTAATATAAATGTAGAACAGATTTGTTTTATATAGTTTTACTGCCAAATGTAGTGGATACAAAGCCTTTCCTTCTTGGTTCGCTGCTTCTGTGTAATGCAAATTCTGTAATAGCTCAGTAAGATATCATAAGGCATAAATGTCAGATTGATTCAATTGATAGTATTTGTAATGTTGATTTTTTTTTTGCATTTGAAAGCATAGATGATGAGATGTTCTAAACATGCCCAAGTTAAGCAACAATCTCCAATAGAAATGGTTCCGTCAACAGTGCCATGTAATTATTCCTCTAGTGTCATCTCACATAGCCACTGCCAAAATAAGCTTTCTAAACACATTTCATCTTGCCACTCTGATGCTCAAGGACCTACAATTGATCCATACTGCTTACCACTTCAAGTTACGAATCTATCTTCTATTTATCGACTCAACAAATACGTATTGAGTTCCTACACTAGGGAAGAACTGTTTTAGCGACTGGAAACACAGTGTTGATTAACACATCCAAATGCTCTGTACCTCTGCATTCTATTTATCAAATTTTCAAGAATTTACATCTAACATACCTAATTCAAGTCTATTGACATATGAAAATTACATTTGATTCTTTGTATATCCCAACTACTCTCCACTTATAAAATGTGGATTTTTAAATTCTTTACCTTTCAGCTTGCACGTAATCATTACCCAAATGCCCATTCCTCTTTCATTAGCACACTCAAATTATGGTAATTGTTCTAAAGTCTATTTTCTCTACAAAGTTCATTTCTAGTTTTTTTTTACAGCACAAATTTATACTAGAGTCACCAACACAGTTTATTACTTAATCATTTGTTAATATATCCATATCTGTTAATTTTCTCTTCCTAACCAAATTACTGGTTTCTAGGGTTATAGTCAGATCATTTTAATGTATTCACCCCCAGTGTGTATCTAATTTTTAAGTATTTACAGAGGAATCAATGAATCTGTTGATCTAATAGCTAATGAATCATTGGTCTTTCAAAACAGAAGATATTTTTAATGAAAATATTAATTCATACTTAAGAATAAAATATCTTACTAAATGATAAAAATAAGAAAATACATTGTTGACTTTGGGTTTTCTGTTCTGACATTTTAATCATGTACAATGATATATTTAAGAATTATATATATGCCCTTTATGACATCACTATTCAAGTTGAAACCTTAACAATTAAAGTATGATATGATTTTTGAGGAAAGAACTAATGAATTTATGACCTGCAATGCTTTTTCTACCTAGAAATTTGATTTTTTATAATATTTGCTTTTTTTGTTTGTTCTTAATAAACCTTAAAATGTCTGTCTCATGTGCTAATATTCTAAATTATAGAACATAGAATGGTGAAGATGTATCTCAGTTTTTTTAAAGCACATGGAAGATTGGTAATTATGTTTCGTTTATAAACATTTTCTTCTCACAAAAATTTTCTGGCATACAGTTCTTTTGTTTTAACCTATATGTGTATGGATTTTGGTTTTCAAAACAGGGTATATAAATGCATAAGACGTGTAAATATTCTCAGTAAGATTGACTGTACAAAATAATTTCTCCTTCTTAGTTTTGAATATTTCATTTAGCATTTGGAAGAAAACAACATGCAATTGTTTTGAAAAATGAAGTTCTAATCCAGTTCTGATCTTTATACTTTAGGAAATTTATTGAAGATATTCCTACACAAAAAACGAACATTTGTTTCTAAGCATCTGCAACTATGCTCTTGAATTTCCAATGATAAAATGAATTTTAAAATAGTTCTGGTAAGTTCTGAATATAGTGCTGCCTTTGAAGAGACTAAAGTTTATAACGTGATTAATGACAATTTTATAATCTTCATTGCATTTCTTTCTTTATGAGTAAGGTCTGTTTCGATAAATGGCATAACTGGAACTTTGCTGTTTGAATAGAGTCACGAGGCAGATATTAGCTACAGAAGAAGAAATAGAAAAGAGACCAAAAGATAAAAGAATGTTGTGGAGTTAATTTCCCATAGAATTCTTTATCGGTAGAAGATTGCCAGCCTAGAAGGCATACTAACTTTTCTAAAGCTTTGGTTCAAGGGTTTTATTCCACTGTGATTTTAAAAACTTTCCTTGGAGCATTTATAGTACCTTCCATCTTTAAAATAGCTTAAAACTGTCAACTAGCTAGTCCTCACAACACCCCTTTGAGGCAGGTAACCATTATTATTCTCATTTTACACTTGGGAAAAAATAGTAAAATGGTTAAAAAGAATAGTTAGTGACTCAATCAGAACCTTGAAGCTGAATTCTAGCCAATTATACAGATCTATCCTTAACCAGTTTTCTTTTAATAGTTACCCTTATAATCATGTAGGTTAAGTTTATTTAAATATTCAGTAAGTAGTAGTTGAGCAACAACTCCACATAACACTTCATTTCTGCATCAACTTATCTTACATCCGCAAAGAATTTACAAACAAATACACGCATGCACATGTGCACATATTCACCCACATATACCCACACACTCATACACACAGACACACATGTGTTTGTGTTTCTGGAAGACGGTGATATAAAATATAAACAAATAACAATCATTCATAGCAATTTGTTTTAAGCCACATAAGCAAAAGAGAGATTCTTTTTACCTACAAATGATCAGTGAAAGTCTCAAGAAGTAGGTGTCATTTATATTGCTCCTCAAATATAGATTATAAAATTTTCCCAGTATCTTTAGTCGTACAACTCCAAACACCTAAATTATTTCTCCCAACTATTCCATCTGCTGATACTCAACCTTCCTCAATTTTTCCTCTCTATATATGCCAAAATCATT
Source organism: Propithecus coquereli (assembly GCF_000956105.1). Lineage (NCBI taxonomy): Eukaryota > Metazoa > Chordata > Mammalia > Primates > Indriidae > Propithecus > Propithecus coquereli. The sequence continues at coordinate 2,793,036 of NW_012143745.1, read as the reverse complement.
TTCTAACATTGAAACTCAAGTAGTCCTGGTGATTTTTATCAGACAAATTTGAAAAAATGGACATTAAAGAATAAAATCAAACTTGTTTCTATTGAAGTAAGGTCTCCCTGTCCTTTTTTGATGTCTCCAGCCTCATTGGTCTTTGCCTACTTAACAGCAGTAGGTGCTCTTGCAGTATGCATTTTCATACTCTTATCATATCATTTGTCAAACTCTACCAGACTTATTTGTTTACTAGTTCGTTTCCTCACTAAGATGCCGGCAATAGAACCTGGCACAATCTCTTCAAGTAGTAACTTAAGAAATACCTATTTATTACTATACTACTCTAAAATGTCCTCAGAGATGAAAAGTTCATGACATAATTAGAAAACAGCATGTAATTCTCTTTGGTAGAAGCTCTAGGACTGAGTAGAGGAGGAGGAGGAGATGTTATTTGGGATCAAAATTTTGCATAGTGATGTCTACTCAGAGTTTCTAATTTTTACTATAACCCATTTTCTCATTCACTTTGGTCTGAGCATCCTCTACCTCATTTTTCAATCAACGTTTATTCCTTCAAATTCAATATGCCTGTATAGATCAGATCAGTCTGGGATTGTTGCAGAATTACTTCTTAACAGATATCTATTAACTGATTCTCATTCCCACAAGCATTAATTTATCTCATGCACATAGACTATGAGATTAATCTTCACATAGTACATGTTTTATCCTATCATTCTCTATTCTAAAAAAAAAAAAAAAACTTTAATGATTCTCCATTATCAACATGATACAGGCAGGGTTAATTGATTTTTGTTCTTTTTTCTTTTCCTTTAGCTACATTTGTCTGCAAGTTTAAAAATCTACAAGATGTTATTGAGATGAGAGAAATTTAGTGCTAATATTTTGAAATAGTGATAATTTGTTCTTAAGCACATTTATTCCCTGTCTCAACCTAGTTGAAGAAATATGGTGAAGAGGGAAGAATCTATGAATGTCCGGAGCCATGAGGCCCGGCAGCTGCTTACCAAGCCCACGCATTTGCAAAAGCCGGGGACAGAGCTTGTAAGTTTCTATTTACCCATTAAAACTATGTAGCCCTTGAAAGCCCCTGAGGGTTTCCTTACATGGAAATCCTCTGGCTGGAAAGCCAGAGCCTCGGAAAGCACCGCCCCTTTACTGTTACTCTTTCTGCCTTACTTAAGCCTCTGCCTTCCTGCCAATAAACGAGACTTGATCGGACTCCTATCTTGTCTCCATTTCTTGTGTCTCCTGCCTCTCCCAATTCCCACTCCCTCTTCCAGGGTCC
>NW_012143745.1:2787176-2791002 GCF_000956105.1 Propithecus coquereli | reverse complement strand
ATAGTAAGATTGAAAAGACTGATTATAACAAGTGTTGGTGAGGATGTAGAGAAACATACTCTCATACAGTGCTACTGGAAGCGTGTATTGGTTTGCTTTTGCTGCTGTAACAAATTACAATGAACTTAGTGGCTTAACATCTTACATAAGCATAATACATTCATCAGAATTAATGAACCAATAGTGATATATTATTATTAACTAAAGTCCATACTTTATTCATATTTCCTCTATTTTTCTCTAATGTCCTTTTGCTACCCTAAGATCTCATCTAGAATTCCATATGACATTTAGTAGTCATGTCTCCTTAGGCTCCTCTTGGTTTTGACAGTTTCTTAGACGTTTCTTGTTTTTGATGACTTGGATAAATTTGATAATTACTGATCAGACAGTTTGCAAAATGGCCTTCAATTGAGACTTGTCTGATGCTTTTCTTATGATTGGATTGGAATAACCTGTCTTAGGGAGGAAAACTATACCAACAGACTACCTTTCTCATTGCACCATAGTAAGGGCAAATCCTATCAATATGACTTATTATTGTTGATGTTAACCTTGATCACCTGGCTACCTAAAGGTACTACCTGAAGGTACCATTCATAAAGTTTCTCCATTATAAAGGTACTTTATTTTCCCTCCCATATCATATTGTACACTTTGTAAGAAAGTCACTAATGTAGCCTACACCTAAGGCATGAGGAGTTATATTCCATTTCCTTAAGAGTTGGAGAATCTACATAAATTATTTGGAATAATATGCTTTCAAAGTTAATGTAGAAAATTTTTAGCCATTATGGATTCAAATATTTTTCTCTGTCCTATTATTCTAGGACTCCCATTACATACATGCTGTAATGCTTAAGATTGTTATGCAAGTCATAGAAGTGTTGTTTATTTTGCTTCAATTTTTTTTCTGTGTTCCATGGAGTGAATAATTTCTGTTGATCAATCTGAAAGTACACTGAATTTTCTTCTGCCATCTCATAACTACTGTTGAGCCAATCTGGTAAATTTTCGCTTTTGTTCCTTTTAACTTTATAATTTCTATTTGATTTTTTTATAGTTAATTTTCCTCTGTTGAAATTTTCTATGTTAAGTGATTACACTCATATTTTGCTTTAATTCTTTGAACATTATTCTTATATTCTTTCTAAAGTCTTTGGCTATTAAATCTAATATCTGTGCCTATTCAGAAGTAGTTTACATTGACTGCATTTATTCTTGAATATGGGTCACATTTTCCTATTTCCTTGCATATCTTGTAATATTTTACTGAAAACTAGAAATTTTATATAATATAATGTAGATAATATATCTAAATTCTGTTTTATTTTTCTTATTTTTAAATAAATTTCCTGAACTCAAACTACATAATCTTTTCCCCCATGGTGTGTAGTTGCTGATGTCTCTGCTCAATTTTTTTTCTTCTTATCCTTCTTACTATGTTCTTTTAGCCTGGCTTAGTAGTGGTTGCTCAGCTTAATGATCAACCAATAATTTGGTGAGAGTTTGTGCTTAAAAACATTAAACCCTTCTGTGGCTCTTATTTCCAGGATCTTTTTGCTAATTTTCTGATGGGTCTGTTGCTTACCCTAACTGGGAATGCTGTCTTAGGCTATCAAAGGTGTGGTTTTTTTCTCATTCTCATATTCTACCAAGTTTGTCATTTTTAAATGACAATACTGCAGAGTTTTGTACACCACCACAAATCAATTTCATTCCTCTGGACACAATGGTTCTGATCTTCTTCCCCTTTCTCCACTTTTGTAAAGCCACTATTCTTGTCAGCTCAACTGTGGGTGTTGATGGGAACAGCCCGAGGCAAGTTGGCAACAGAGTACTGCTCTTACCCAAAGCTCTAATAATTTTCCAAGAATATATGCTTTTCAATTTGTTATCTGCCTTGGCAACTTGCAAACTTGAAAGGATGATTTTTGTCAATTTTGTCCAGTTTTATACTTTGTGCATATGTGGGGAAATTTATCATCTTCTTCACACTGTCTTAATGGAAGTCCTTTTCCAACACTTGAACCAGAGGCCAGTGCTAACAGAGTTACTGCCTCTCCAAGGGGCTCCTCTTAGAGATTAAGAAAGATATTTTATGAATATTTTATCTTCAGAATCTGTTATGCTGGACACTCAAGGTTATTTTCTTAGAATTAATAAAGCTTTTCTAAACTATATGAAAAATAAAAGACATTCAATAGGATTTAATTACAACTACAGTTAATGCAAATTATATTTTATAATTGAACATTAATAACTCATTACAGATTTTTTTCCCAGACCATAAGCCATTTTAACTGATTTAGTTGAAGTAATATCCTAATTATCCATTGATCATATGAGTTGCTTATTTATAATAGGTATGATAATTCAGTAACTAAAGAATTTCTGTTATTTTTACAATAAACATAGCATTTAAATAAAAACTTACTCTAGGTAAGTGCTTAACATGAATATCCATGTACCACAAAAATGTCTATGAGTAAGTGAAAATATTGCAAGAGCAAAAAATTCAAATTATGTGATTCTAAGTGACATCACAAGGTGAATTTATTGCATTTCTTTCTCATTTATAACTTCTGCCTAGAGCAATGGCATTTAAACAGGACAGGAAACCCCAAATTTCACCTTTTTTATAGATTTCTATTTTCCAGGTGGAAAATATGATGACAAATAAATAATTCTACCAAAAAATAATAAAAAATGTTAGCAAAATATTGCTAGCAACATATAAGGTCCGTTAATATTTTATGTAAGATGCATATTAGATTATATTCTTAATATGATATTAAATATTCCATATACTTCCAAAAACTCATTATCTATAAATTTATTTATTTGGATAGAATATCTCATGCTATTCAGATAGTCTATGTCAATAATGAAATCTTACTTCACCATTGGGAATCTGTATGAATGCATCTGATTTATACAGGTATATGAAAGAAAAATATTTGCTTCTCCACACATTTTAGGATTAAATTAATAAAGCACATCAAATCAACAACTAATAGCAAAGCTAAATTAACAGTTGTTTATTTTTAATAGGATGCTTTTAAAGTACACATAATTAAATACCACACTGTTAATATTTTAAACACAAAGCAAAATTTCTTTCATGAAAACTGTATAGCTTTAAATTATCTGCATCTATAGAACAGGACTTTAATGCTTTCCTTTGTACTCTGGCTTAAAGACCTCAATAAAGTCTAGATATAAACTAAATTCAACGTAAGGTCACTTAAGTTACTATTCCTCAATTATATTGTTGCAACAAAAACTTTCTTATTTTACTAACAGAATTTCTGTGAGAAGATATTTTATTTGGAAAAAATACAGGATAAAACATTTCTAGTATTTTATTGATGCCAAAATTAATATTTTTCCTATTTTAAAATCAAGACATGTCTTAAGATTTAAGGTGTCTTAAAGTTATAATTGTCAATCTTTGCCTATGGTGGCAAATAATGTAACGATGCATAAGATAATCAATGGCAATTTGGATTAAACATAGATTGTGTGAAGTGCGTCTCTAAGAGTATGAGTCAATGTGTATATATATATGATATAGCTAAACTCCGCATGAAATGAAACAGGAGTTTGGGGAATATGTTCATCAGAAAACAGAAGACAGAAGAGACTGTTTAAACAACACGGCTGTATGACTAAAGAACATTTAAGATCAAGATTATCTGCCCCCAGAGGCAGCATGGTAGGCTTCCCCAGGAGAGCAAGACCATGTGCAGATGCAGGTTAGCGGACTGCTGTGGCTTGTGTGGCCAAGTGGGGGTGGGGGAGGATAGCTCCCAGGCCACCAGGT
>NW_012143745.1:2785080-2785966 GCF_000956105.1 Propithecus coquereli | reverse complement strand
TGACATTTCCAGAAAATAAAAAGAAACAAAAATGGAGAAGCGAAAATTCTCAAATAAATATTTCCCCAAACTAAAGCACATAAATTTCTAAATTATGAAGGTTCACTGACTATCCAACATGATGAATTTAAAGACACCCCCACCAAAATGAATAATTATGAAATTTTAGAACACTGCTAACAAAGAGAAAACATAGAAGCCTCCAGAAGGAAAAACTCGAGTCCCATACAGAAAATCAAGTGTCAACATGGCAGTAGGCATCTTTGTAGCAAAACTGAAAACTGGAAGATAGCATGGCAATACAATCAAATTCTGAGATAAAATGTTCTTCAATCTGTATCTATATCCAGCAAAATTATTAACAAAGTATAAAAATAGAATGAGGACATTTTCAGACATGCAAGATGTTTTTTCAATGTATCTTTCATTCATTCTCTCTTGGAAAACTACTGAAAGATATGCTTCACCAAAACCAGGGAATACACCAAAAAGAGAAAGACATGGAATACAGGGAACAAATGATTTAACCCAGGAAGGACATAGAAGTAATTCCTAGGAAGATGTGATATTAAAAACTGTGTAATTGGCCTAGAGGTCAATGAGTAGAATATAGAATATAGAATCAAGAGGACTGATCATCCAGAAAAGATATTTCCAAGGTTTTTTAGGGGGCGGGAGGAGACACAACAATAATCCCTTTTAGTAATACCTTTTATTAATATGTATTTGAATGTAGTATTAATGCATATTTTCACTTTGGGAAGATTGGAATAAGTTAGTGATAGGTACAAAGAAGTTTCAAAAAGGGAAAATGGATGTAATTATTAAATTTTCAAAGTAAAACTAAAACTTTTAAAATAAAACATAACCTTAATAAACTAAGTTG
>NW_012143745.1:2769721-2784880 GCF_000956105.1 Propithecus coquereli | reverse complement strand
GAATTGAAGATATTTTTGAGGAACAGTAATCAGGAATGAGGTAAGTTTTATTAAGGGACTGCTGGGTTTTTTTATAAGCCAGTATTATTCATCTTACAAAACTAGAAGTGTGTATTTTATTTTAATAAAAATGACACACACACAATAAGCAAAGGACAAGATTGCTTGATAGGGTATGTACAAGTGTTAGTGTTGAGATAACAATTCTTTCCACAGCATATTTAGTAAAGTTTGTAGTCACAAAAAGGTAAGTTGCCTGCCTTCCTTCCCTCCTTCCTTCCTTCCTTTATTTTTCTTCTTTATTTTGTTCATTTTTAGAAGACAATGAGATATGAGGTTGAGATCCATGTTTAGTTTAATATTAGAGTTAGCATAAAAATGACTGTTAAAAGATGTAAGAATAGACAATAAAAATCAGTGGGATAAGTATTTAATATATTGAAACCTAAACTTACCTCCTTAATTTAACTCCTGGGAATTCACAGACACCTTGGGAAGGGTTGTTGACTTCTCATAGGATTTAAAAAGGTTGAGTCTCTTTTAAGAGAGCAAACACGCATCAAGAGCCCGCTGGGTTACTGTGTTAATCAGCAGTTCTTAACTGTGTGTAAAAATGAAAATTGATAGAATAGCGCCTTATTCAACCTCAAAACTAAAAGGAAAGATTTATGTTTATGTGTAATATTCTCATGGGTAATGGGGAGTGACAATGTGGGGGCACTCTTAGTTAATCCTCATTCCATAACATTAAAATTAACATGTGAAATAAAGCAGAGAAAAGCGGTGTCTCCTAAGAGACAGACTGCTTCTCAGTACCAAAATAATTTAATTTAAGTTCATAAGTGATCTTATGTAAAGATGAAAGAATGATTGTTCAGACCTGGCAGCATTAAAAGAGTGATTTGCAGAGGTCAATGTTAATGGTAACTTTCAGCCCTGACTAGGACAGAAGTCATGACTGGATATTATGGTTTCCTTGGTTGTTGAAAGTGTTTTAAACCATCATATCTAGGAGACAAAGCTGAATGTCACCTTAATACTTATATTCTGATTCCCTTATCACAAAAATATCTTTTTGAGAGTTTACCTTCTCACACAATTTGTCTGGAAGGAAAGAAAATGCTCTGAACAAAATTATACACAAGTTTCTCTGCAAATAATTGCTTCTTTTTGTTATTATGGGTTATGAAATTGGTATTCTGGTTATAATGTGACTTCCTGCTGGAAGAAAATTAAATTAATAAATTGTCATTCTGGTTCATAAACATTTATAACTATGTGCTCAATATCATGATGCTCAGGATGAGGATAGAAGGAGGAGGCATTTTCTTTGTTTCAAAATATCAGATTTCTGAATTTGCAGGACTGAGTAAGGACCAAAACTGGAATTTGGTAAGCCCCCAGACAAAAAAATTTCATTTTGTAGTATACTGTTTCTGAAGCCAGTTGGCTTTCTAATTCAGGGAAATATTGATGGAAAATTTTCCTGTGACCTGCCTCTACCCTTTGATATTTTTAAAGCTTTGTGAAATTGAGAATACCATTCACTTTGGGGGTGACAATTTTCCTACATCCATTCACATCTCCTATTTTTTTCCCATATTCCTTCATTGAAAGAGGAAAATAAGGCATACTGTGTAATTCTGGATTTCATATTTTACAACAAAATTTCATAATGGAGAAAAGACAAAAAAAAGTGCCCAACCTTCCATAAAGAAGAAATATGAGATCACAAATTCTCCTTCTTCTCAGCAGTTCAGAACCAACTTTCATGCTGTTGGATACTGGACTCAGGAATTTTCAAAACAAGCCTAAATACATTTCCTGTTCTTTATATTAACTTCCCCTATCCTCCTCCCCAATTACCTGTAATATTGTCAATGAACAAGTGTACATTTCAGGAAGAAGGCACAAGTGATATCTTTGAAATATGGGGCTCTCTGATGGAGGGTGTAATGTACTAAGGTTTTGAGAAACATGAAAGAAAGACCACTGGAGATGGACAGCAGAGAAAGGAAGATAAAAGAGGATGAAATACAAATATCCCCTACTTAAAATTTTGTTAATTCAAACTATGCTGTTTTAATATATTCTCAACGATAAAGTTGTTATCCAAATTTGAAACCCCCTCACTCTTACCTTGAGGCCTACCTAGATCAACAAGGTGACATTAAGAAGAGGTAAACCAGGCCCTTAGAGTTGTCTTCCCTGTGAAATATTTGTGCAACCTATCTCTGCAAATGCTGCTGGTGTGTTTTATATCTATTAAAAAAATACATAGCTATGTTTTGCTTTTCATCAGATCATAGATACATAGAGTATCCATTTTGGAAAGAATCTTAGAAATCATATAATTCATATGCATCAATATTTCTGCAGGGAACTTGAGTGATGCCAAAGGTTTTATCTAGTTATTGATACACAATATATTATCCATAATTCCAAAATTTAAAATTAAAAATGCTCTGAAATTAGTTTTTGATAATTTATTAAGTGATAATTTTTGCCATGAGCTAACATGAGGCAATTTATAGTCTTCTTTAAATCCCTCTTAGTATGACTGTTTATTAGTTTTGATGCTGAAATATAACTGTATTTGATTATAGGAAGCTGCTCCATTCTTGGAGTGGGTGTTAAGCAATATACATTATATGCATTCTTACATAATACTTTAAAAATACATGAATTAAGAATATATCTCACCCTAAAGGTTTTGAATCAAGGGTTGCAAACCTGTTGAGGCAGAAGAGTGACTAGAACCTGATATTTCTGATTCTGAGATTGCCACTCTTTCTATTCACAAGGCTAACTCACATCCAAAAATCCATCAAATCATACCATTAAAATTGTACATGAGTAAATGGCAAAAATAGCTTTTCTATGGTAATAACCATGGTGGTTGATTCTTCAAGAGCAGTTCCAACTCAAACAATTGGTCTAAGTTATCCATGATAATCTCTTTCTCTTTCTCTTTGCTAACACTTAGTTCAGGAATGATAATGCAGACCATTTTTGCCAGTCAAAATTGAAGCAAAGTACATTGGTTGTTTTCTGGGAACTCCATTTGAAAAGTTTTGTGCCATATGTAATGACTATACCTCATCCATAAGTTAAAAGAGGAGTAGGCACGAGGGCCAAAGCCAAACCATAAAGATAGCATAGTAGTGATATGGAGTCTGTACCTTTACTACCATCATTGATTCATCAGTTGAACCAGCTTTGGATCATAGCCATACTCCTGGACCTCCTGTCAAGTAATATAATAGATTATTATATTTCTAAACCAGATTATTCATAATTTTTGGTTACTAAAATCATTTAACTTACATAATTATTTTAATATCAATATATATATTTTACTCTTTCTTATACAGCGTTGGATTATGTATAGTTGACTATATGCCAAAAATAGTAATTTAATATCAGAAAATGCTTGAAAATTCTATACATTGGAAAGTTACATTTTCAATAGTGCTTTCCATTTTGAATTTGTCGCATTGGCATACACAGATGGCTATGTCAAACTTAAAGAAACAAATCACTGGAAATTATGAATGCCAGAAAAGAAATTTGTTGTTTTAGGACATGTACAAGTAATTCACTGGAAAATATTTAAAGCAATTGAGCTTGTTTAAGGCTATAATTACCTCATGTTCGTATTACAAATGTTTTGATAAAAATAAACATTAAGAGTCTATAAAGTATTTGTACACACTTCATGTGAAATTTTTAAAAATAATTTTAACAGCATATACTCCAGACTTTATTAAAATTGTTCTACTATAGTCCTATAATTAAATAAAAAGAGACATAGCAATCATTTTATATAAGGACAGGCAACTCAAATGCCTAAGGGCCAACTAAGTACAGTCTTCCCTTGGTATACATGGGGGATTGGTTCCAGGACCGCATGTTTACCAAAATCTGCTCATATTAAAGTCCTGTAGTCAGTTCTTTGACCCAGTATATGTGAAAAGTCAGCCGTTCGTGTAGGAGAGTTTCACAACTCGCAAATACTGTATTTTCAGTCTGAATTCGGTTGATAAAAATCAACATATAAGTAGACCCAAGTAGTTAAAACTCATGTTGTTTGAGGGTCAACTGCATGAAATTTTGAAGAATGCATGGCCCAGTTAAAGAAATTAGCTGTTATTTGGTATAGGCAGAGATTCCAGTTTTCCCAAAGACCTCTTGCAGACTGCTAATTTGGTGGTCCTCAATTATTTACACTGTTATTAATGCTGTGGTCAAATCTCCTTCCACAGTAACTCTGGAATTTGCCATGTGACTAGCTTTGGCCAATGGAATTTGTATGTGTGATGCAAGTGAAGCATTGATAAGAGATAAGTGCTTGTGCTTTGGGACTATTCTCTTATAGTGTTTCTTTTTGGAAACCTATCACCATGATCTGAAGGAGCCCAAATAGCTAAGTGGAGACACCCACACAAAGGAAAACAAAACACCCAGTCATTGAGTTCCCAATCTTACCTCTAGACTACTCCAGCTCTCTCTCATCCTACATCATCTAATTCACGAAACTTTGAGCTGATTTATTATGCAGACAGATATAATTGAGACATTTCTCAGATTCAGATGTTATGTATGTGACTGCAATTTTTTAAAAATATATTTATTCTGATAATATAGAGGGTAAGCAGTATAGATATTGAACGTGTAACCTCTAAATTAGTTCAAACTCCATATTTTACTAAAGAAATTGATGTCTAGGAGGTCAAGTGGCAAGTTCTCAAAATCAGTGGTAGCCAGGCTATAGTATTAGTCACAATAAATTAATGAGTGCATCCTAAATGTTAGATACTGTATTTAGACTGGATGGATTCTCAGGCTAGTCCCAGATTGGCCCTCCAAGAAACTCTGGTGAGGCTGAAAAATCTGTAAACAAATAATTATTGCACACTATGTTTTACACCATACTAAACCTTTTTCAGCATATTTCCCATTATACAATTCTACTTACTTAAGAGGATTTTTTTCTAGCTCATTTTATAATAAGTAAAAAGAGTAAAGATGGCAAGTAGAATGCTGGAGTCAGGCCTAGAGTAGAAGGATGATTTATTTAAATTGTTATATAGAAGATTTTCTTAAAAATATCCAGGATTAATTTAATTTAGAACCCATCCTTTCCAATTCATGAAGTAAGCCATATTTATGTTCTTTAAATACTGGAAAAACTTTCTATTTTTGTGCATGTTTTTAAGGAAAAAAAAACTCTTTCAAAATACCAATTCTAAACTGTACTCCATACCATATAAAGTGTACATCATACCATATGTACATTTCATTTTCAACATCTTTCTTGTCAAGTAGATGTAAATATTCTAAATTTTTCTCCCCCTCACTTTATCATGAGTAATGGCTTAGAATAGTGTGTCAGTCAGGAAAAAATGTTATAAAGGCTTCTGTTAAGAGACACAAAAGGAGATTAAAGCACAGCCGTGTCAATCTGAGGAAAAAGAAACATGTTGCTCATATCTGGTTATTCTCTTTTCAGAGCACTGAACTTGGCAACAAAATCAGTAGAAGTAAATGGCAAAGGCATGGGACTGGCAGAGACATGGCAGCCCCTGTGGAGAGGCTGTCTACGGATGACATAACAATAACCACAGGATCTTCAGAGTTCCTGCATGCCTATTGACTTCGATGGAGATACTAATCAAGTGGAAAAAATAAAGTTTACGTTTTCAAAATATAGGTGCTTGGTTTCTCTGAAGGAAACAGGAGGTGACTAGAGACAGGATATTCAATCAAATGTTTAGATATATGTAACGGCAAATAACTGCAGAGAGATAGAAAAAAAGAAAACAATTTTACAAACCCTGCCATTTTTATTAGGGAAATTGATTATGGAAAACAATAATGTTTCTCTCTCTCTTTCTCTCATTCCAGATAACTAGACGTGTATGATGATCATTAGATCTTTTATTTTTCACTTGAGTGCTTCAGGCATTTTTAGTAAATTATTTTTATATTTTTATATTTTATTACATTATTTCAATGAGGTTTTTTGGCATAGGCTATATATAAATATTTGAGCATGAAATCATTAAAAGAATTATTTGACCAGGATCTCTGACCACCAAATACCACCTCCCACCCTCATATATATCTGCATAATAACATGAAGTCTACCATACATGCAGTAACAGTGAAGGGTGATGCCAGAGCATGTACATTTGTACCCTACAGAACTGGGGACAGAATTGGATTTTTCTCCAAGGCTTTACTTATTTTTACTATAATTTATTTGCAGAAATCCCAGCAGGATTTATTTTTTGGAAGTGACAAGGAAATTCTAAAACTTATATGGAAATTCAAAGGACCTGGAATAACCAAAATAATTTTGAAAAGAAAAATAAATGTTGAGGACTTACACTACCTGATTTTAAGACCTTTTATAAAGCTATACTAATTAAGACACTGGAATATTGGTATAAAAAGGATAAATAGGGCAATGAAACAGAAGAGCCCTGAAATTGAATCACACAATTAATTATTTAACGAAAGTGCCAAAGCAATTCAATTAGGAAAGGATAATCTTAACAAGTAGTGCTAGAAAAATTATATGGTAATGCCATAAAAAAAACCCTTGTCTCTAACCTTATACGATGTATTTACAAAAATTTACTCTAAATAAATCATAGACCTAAATGCAAGAGTTAAAACTATGAGATATTTGAAAGAAAATATTGATAAAATCTGAGTATCTTGGATTTCACAAAGCTTCATGAAGTAAACATATGAAACAGTTTAAAACTCAATAAATTTGACTTTATCAAAACTTTTTAAAAACTTATTTTCGTAATACACTGCTATGGCAATGAATTTAGAGATTCAGAGAAAATATTTGAAAAATAATATATCTGAAAAGGACTTGTGTCTAGAATGTATAAAGAACTTTTACAATTCAATAATAAGGAATCTAACAACCTGATTAAAAAGGAGATTAAGAATTTCAACAGATATATCATCAAAGGGTATATACGATGGCAAATAAGCACGAGAAGATGTTCGACATCACTCGTCATTAGGACAATTCAAATTTAAATTACAGTGAGATACCACAACTCACTCATTGGAATGAAAATTGTAAAGATGGATCATACTAAGTGTAAACGAGAATGTGAAGCAACTGGAATTTTTTTGTACCTTCTACTAGAAATGTATTATAAAATGAACAAGTATTTTGCAGTTTCTTAAAAATTTAATCATACATTTAGCATACAACACATGCATATTTATGGCAGATTTACTTCTTACAAAAAAACAAAACAAAACAAAAAAAATGAACATGGCCATCGATAAATGAATAAAGAAATTGTGAAGCCGGGCGCGGTGGCTCACGTCTGTAATTCTAGCACTCTGGGAGGCCAAGGCGGGCGGATTGTTTGAGCTCAGGAGTTCGAAACCAGCCTGAGCAAGAGCGAGACCCCATCTCTACTAAAAAATAGAAAGAAATTAATCGGACAACTAAAAATATATAGAAAAAATTAGCAGGGCATGGTGGCGCATGCCTGTAGTCCCAGCTTACTCGGGAGGCTGAGGCAGAAGGATTGCTTGAGCCCAGGAGTTTGAGGTTGCTGTGAGCTAGGATGACGCCACGGCACTCTAGCCCTGGCAACAGAGTGAGACTCAGTCTCAAAAAAAAGAAAAAAAAAAAAAAAGAAATTGTGGTGATATAAAAGGACAAATTGGAAAAGACTCACAAAACTAAGCAGTTATGAAAATGTAAAGCAACAGATACTTCTACTTTGCTGTGGTTAGGTAAGTTGGTCCTGCCATTTTGCAAACTGACAATATCTACTTAAAATAAATATACAGTTAACATACAAACCACATTTTTACCCAAGAGAAATCATTTATTAGGGTCAAAACTGTTTGTAATAGTGCTCATTTCAGTTTTGTTCATAATAGTCAAATACTGAGTGGAGAAAAAAAAAAAACGTGTGGCTTAAACAGAGATGCACTGCTTAAATTCATCTTTCACAAAAAATTTGCTGCATAGTTTTCAGAGTCTGTTTCACCTTTTGGACTGATGTCATTCTTCTCAGGGTGGCTCCTGGCAATTGACTGAGGAATATGATGGTATCTGAGGTGTTCTTTGAGCAGCTTCCAGCCAGTGTATAAGCAAGGCAATAGCCGAGGTTATAGTCTTTGGGGAGCAACCTCCAACTAATGAATGACTAAAGGCTAGTCATTTCTTGGCAAGGCATGATTCTTCTAATGGGCAGTCTTTGCTTTGAGCCTTCCCAGTGGGCTTGCTAAGATTTAGTAAGTTTGCCTTGCAGTCCAATGGCTTTCCCTTCCCTTTTCTTTCCAGTGTTAGTCCCCAATTTAACTTTTGTAAACATAATTCTGTCTCAAAACCTGCTTCCCAGAGAACTCAAAAGCACAAATCCATTCATTAATAAGTAAATGATAGTAATATATTGATGTAACAGAATGCACCACAGCACAAAAAATATATCATATTATATAATATCATATCACCATACTGCTGATACAAAAATCAACAAGGATGAATCTCACAGATATTTTGTTGAGAAAAACACAGACACAAAAGAATACATAATGTATGATTTTATTAACATAAAGTTCAAGAAGGAATAAATATAATCAATGGTGATATAAATGAGAATAATGGTCACTACTGGGTTGGAAGTGAACTGGGAAAAGGAACAACAAATAGTTCTGGGTCATACAGATGTTCTGTATATTAACCTGGATGGTGGTGCCTCAGGATATATAAAAACTCATTGAATTTTGGACTTGAGATTTTTGTACTTTATGTACTTCATTGAATGCATTGTGTATCTCATTTTATTCCAGAATACACACAAACACAAAAATAAAAACAGTTTTGAGCCAATCCTTTGTTCTATCTTGTCTTGGTATGTATTTTGGGCAGCTGAACATTGCTGGAAAATTCTCACAAATATACGTTGCAGTAGAAAAATAAATTCATGATCTACTTCTTCTACTAGACCTCACATTCTGCCCTGAAATTCTCTTTACTTCTTTGTTCATTTCCTTTGACAATTTTTACAGCATCTACTTAACACTTTCTCCAGCTCTACAATTTTCTTAGAACTATGATGATGTAAGTCCTCTCCCACACTCTTTACCATTATATAACTTCATCTCCCATTTCAAAGAGAAAATAGAAGTGGATAGAATAGAAATTGCCTACATAAACTAGAAGAGAAACAAAAAACCTTAAAGGGGGTTTAAACAGTAGTTCAAAACAAACTTTTATAATATATGTTGAATCTGTAGTTCAAAGTAAACTACCACTAACACCTCCCCCACAGATAAACAAAACCAGACAATATCATCAGGGACAGATTTCTGTTTGTTTGTTTAATAAATCGTTAAAGACATAGATATTTCTAACACAATTCTAATCGATTTTTTTAGTATTTATGTTAGTCCATTTTGTGTCTCTATAAAGGAATAACTGAGACTGGGTAATTTATAAAGAAAAGAGGTACAGTTTTGCAGACTGTACAAGAAGCAGGGCACCAGCATCTGCTTCTGGTGAGGGTTTCCAGGGGCTTTCAATCAAGGCTGAAGGTAAAGGGAAACAGGTGTGTCACATGGAGAGAGAAGGAAACAGAGAGAGAGAGAAGGTGGTGTCGGGCTTCTTTAAACAACTAGCTCTCACATGAACTAATAAAATGAGAACCCACTCATTATCACAGGGAGGGCACCAAGCCATTCGTGAAAGATCTACCTCCATGATCCAAATGCCTCCCACCAGTCCCATCTCCAACATTAGGAGTCAAATTTCAACACCAGATTTGGAGAGGCCAAACATCCAAACCATATCATTCTGTCCCTGGTCCCCCAAATCTTATGTCCTTCTCACATTACAAAATAAAATCATTCTTTGTCAATAGTTCCCAAGTCTAATTCCTTCTTACATCAACTCAAAAGTCCAAAGTCCAAAGTCTCATCTGAGACTCAAGGTAAGTTCCTGCCACCTGTGCATCTGTAAGATAAAAAACAAGTTATTAATATTTACTTCCAAGTTACAATAGTGGTATAGGCCTTGAGTAAACATTCCCATTCCAAAAGGGAGAAATTGGCCAAAAGAAAGGGGCAACAGGCCCCATGCAAGTCCCAAACCCACCATGGCAGATATTAAATCTTAAAATTACAAAATGATCTGTCTTGACTCCATGTCCTACTTCCTGGACATGCCGTTGGGAGGGGTGGGTCTTCAAAGCCTCACACAGCTCTGAGTCTAAGCCTTGCTGGGCACAACCCATGTGGTGGCTAATCTTATGTGTTGGAGTCTTGTGCTTAAGCCTTTTCCAGGCTGAGGACTCATGCTTCCCATGGCTCTACCATTCTGAGGTCTGGAGGGTAGCAGCCCCCTTCCCACAGCTCCACTAGGCAGTGCCCCAGTGGGGACTCCATGTGGAGCTCCAATCCCACATTTCTCATGGGCACAGCCGTAGTAGAGTCTCTCTGCCTGGGCTCTACCCCTGTGGCAGGCTTCTGCTTGGGAACACAGGCTTCCCCATACATCCTATGAAATCTATGTAGAAGCTGCCAAGCTTCCACCACTTTTGCATTCTGTGCATCTGTAGGCTTAATACCACCTGGAAGCACCAAGGCTTGTAGTTTGTGCCCTCCAGACTGGCCCTCTGAGCTGTACTTTGGGCCCTTTAAGCCTTTCCTAGAGCCTGAGCAGCCCGGATGCAGGGAGCAGTGTCCGTAGGCGGTGCAGGGCAGTGGAATCCTGGTCCTGGCCACCAAAACCATTCAGTCCTCCTAGGCCTCTGGGCCTGCAATGGGAGGGGTAGTGTGGCAGATTTCTTTAATGCATTTGGGGATTCTTCCCCATAGTCTTGACTAGTACCTGGCTCCATTTTGGTCATGTTAATCTCTCTAATAAGTGGTTGTTCCACAACCTGCTTTGATTCCTCTACTGAAGACACTCTTTTCTTCTCAGCCACATGGCCAGGCTGCAAATGTTCTAAATTTTTACACTCTGCTTCCCGTTTAATTATAAAGTCCAACTTTAAATCATTCTTTTGCTCTCATATCTGATCGTAGGCTGTTAGAAGCAGACACGCCACCTCTCAAACACTTTGCTACTTAGAAATTTCTTACACCAGATACTTTAGGTCATCACTCTTGATTTTGGCCTTGTACAAAGACATATGGCATGGATACAATGCAGCCAATTTCTTTGCTTGGGTGTAACAAAGGTGACCTTTGCTCCAATTCCCAGTAAATTCATCATTTCCATCTGAGACCTCATCAGCCTGCCTTCACTGTCCATATGCCTATCAGAATTTGGTCACAACCACTTAATAAATCTCTAGGAGTTCCAAACTTTCCCTTTCTGTCTTCTTTCGAGCCCTCCAAACTCTTCCAACCTCTACCAGTTACCCAGTTCCAAAGCCACTTCCACATTTTCAGTTGTCTTTATAGCACCAGTTTTCTGGGTCAGTCTGTTTTGCACAGCTATAAAGGAATATCTAAAGCTGGGTAATTTCTAAAGGGAAGAAATTTATTTGGCTCATGGTTCTGCAGTCTATGTAAGAAACATGGTGCCAGCATCTGCTTCTGGTGACAGCTTCAGGGAGCTTCCAATCGAGGTGAAAGGTGAAGGGGGAACAGATGTGTCACATGATGAGAGAAGAAGTAAGAGAGGGAAGAAGTGGTGCCCGACTGATTTTACATTCAGCTCTCACATGAACTAATGAAGCCAGAACGCACTCCTTATCATGTAAAGGTCACGAAGGTATTCATGAGGGATCCACACTTATGGTCCAAATACCTCCCACCAGTCCCCACATTCAACACTGGGATTGAATTTCAAAATGAGATTTGGAGGGGCCAAACATCTAAACCATATCATTATCCATATAGCAAAAGTAAAAAGTTGAAGTCATGGAAAAAGAAAATTATAGACAACCTCATCATATTCATAAATGAAAAAACATAAAATCCTAAGGAAAGTATTAGTAAAATATATCGAAAAATGTATAAAACAAATATAATATACCATGGTTAAAGTGGATTTATTTTTGGAATGCAAGGCTAGTTTGAACTCAAGAAATCTATTAATGAATTACTGTAGACTGAATGTTAGTGTCCACCCACTCCAAATTCATATGTTGTACTCCTAACCCCCAATCTTATGGCATTAGGAAGTATGGGTCTTTGGAGTAATTAGGTCATGAAGGCAGGACTCTCATAAATTGAATTACTGCCCTTATAAAAGAGATCCCGAAGATACCCCTTCCTCCTTTCTGCCATGTGAGGTTACAGCAAGAAGATGGTCATCTATGATCCAGGAAGTGGCTGGACCAGACACTGAATTTACTTGTGCCTTAATGATGGATTTCCCAGGCTTAAGAACTGTGAAATATAAATTTCTGTTCTTTATAAGCCCCCAATTTATGGTATATTTTTAATAGAAGACCGAACTGACTACTTGAAAGTGCCTTTGGAATTTGGTAATGGGTAGAGACTGGAAGAGTTTTGAGATACATGCTAGAAAAAGCATACATTGCAGTAAATGGACTATTAAGGGTGATTTTGGTGAAAGCTCAGAAAGAAAAGCAGAGAGCTGAAGAAAAAAACTTTCAGTCTTCTTAGAATATACCTAAGAAATTCTCAGCAGAATGTTGATCGAAATATAAATGGTAATGCAATTTTGTTGAGATCGTAGATGGAAATGAGGGTCATATTAGTGGAAAATGGAGGAAAGACCATCCTTCTTTTAAAATGGCAAAGAATTTGGCTGCCTTGTGTTCCTCCCCTAGAGTTCTGTGGAAGGTAGAACTTGGGATATTTGGCTGAAATAATCTCTAAGCAAAATGTTGAAGGAGGGGGCTGGGTGTCTCCTAACTGCCTCTAATAGAATGCGAGAAGAGAAAAATTATATAAAGATGAAATTTTGTATCAAAAGGGAAGCAGAATTTAAAGAATTGGAAAACTATTAGCCTATTCATATTGTATAACATGAGAAAACCTAGTCAGAAGCTAAAATTAATTGTGTGGTCAAACCACCATTTGATAGAGAGATTAGTATGTATCACCCATCACAAGAGAAGCCAGGAGCTATTATTCAAGACGATTAGAAGAATGAACCCAAGACAATTCAGATATTATCCGAGCTGTCCCTCTGTCCTCTCCTCCCCTCCCAGACTCAGAATACAAGGACCTGGGGGCAGAATGGTTTCCAAGGAGGGGCCTCCAGTATCTGTGGGATCTCTGTCAGCAATTCCTGGTGGTGTCTCCACATTATGGGCTCCAGACTCTGCACTCTGGCATTGCACTCCTTGGCTGCCTTAAGTGCAGGTCTTGCAGACCCCAATGTGGCATCAGCTGTACCCAGCAGAACTGTGGCAGTATGGCTGCCTTTACCTATATTTCATGGGATAGGGCCTCCTGGCAGAGCTGTGGGATTTGGACCTCAGCCCAGGAGATCCTCAGAGGCCAGACATAGAGCTGCTGTGAGAGTGGGGCCCAGGCAGAGAGGCTGGCCAAGCTATGGGAGTTGGGATGTCTAGAGACTTGGGAGCCCAGTGTATGCCTGTAAAGTCTGCAAGGGCATCACTGAGGCCCCAGTGAGTCTGAAAGGTGGGACACCCCACTTCAGTGTGTCCAGAGGGCAGGACCTCCTTTGCAGTGGGTCTGAACATCACAGCATTGAGCCAAAGAGGATTATTCTCGAGTTTTAAGAACCGACAAAATTTATCCTATTGAGTTTTTTTTTTTTTTTAATTCAGCATATTATGGGGGCACAAATGTTTAGGTTACGTATATTGCCCTTGCCCCGCCACAGAGTCAAAGCTTCAGGTGTGTCCATCCCCCAGACGGTGCACATCGCACTGATTATGTACATATATACCCTTCTCCCTCCCCCCTCCCATCTGCCCGACGCCTGATGAATGTTATTCCTATATGTGCACTTAGGTGTTGATCAGTTAAAACCAATTTGATGGTGAGTACATGTGGTGCTTATTTTTCCATTCTTGGGATACTTCACTTAGTAGAATGGGTTCCAGCTCTATCCAGGAAAATACAAGAGGTGCTATATCACCATTGTTTATTATAGTTGAATAGTACTCCATGGTATACATATGCCACATTTTATTAATCCACTCATGTATTGATGGGCATTTGGGTTGTTTCCACATCTTTGCAATTGTGAATTGTGCTGCTATAAACATTTGAGTGCATATTTTTTTTTATAGAATGTCTTTTGAGTTTTTGATTTGCTCAGGACTTGTCCCTCCTTTTGTTTTTCCTACTTCTCCCTTTCAGATTGGGAATGTCCATCTTATGTCTGAACTACTACTGTAGTTTGGAAGTACATAATTTCTTTGTTTTCACAGGTTCACAGCTAGAGAGGAATTTGCCTCAGGATGAATCACACTGTGAGTCTCACTCACATCTGAATTATAGGTATTTAGATAAGACCTGTATGGCTGGCCTACTGCTTCCACTGCCAGCTTCTGAACAAGCCACCTGGAGACCCAAGAATTGACCCTCTATGACCCACTAACACCAATGTCAGTGTAAGCTGCTCTGGGGCCTAAAAGTAGTCACACTCAACCCACTGCAGCCACCACTAGAGCATGAAAAGAGGCTCAGCTGGCATCACAGTCCCCAGCAAAATTTCACACAGACTCAACTAATAACCACAGTCTAAGCCACCGAGGAAATCACAGATACCTTTGACCTTGTGTACTGCTAAAGAAATCATATAAAAATCACACTACCATAAGTACACAAAATCAAAGCCAAAGTGTCCTACTCAACAATAATACATATACATCTTCAGGAAAAAATTCTCCCCTATAAAAGTAATTTTAAAAAATTGGAAGAAGTGACTGCTATACCAGATATGCAGAAAGTTTGTGCAGTGAATAAAAGGAGAAAATACATTTTAAACCTACTGTTTTTCTAAATCTGCTTTGTCTTGTGACTTACTTATAAAGAAGTTCTTGAATTATAATTGGTCTATTGTAAGACATACACACATATGCACACATGCATAACAATATCACAGTCATATTTAATATTCAGACACATTTTCAGTTTTAGTAGATTAATGCACAGAAAGTTATATTTGAAAGCATTAACTCCTTGCTTCATAAGTGGAAAAAAAAA
>NW_012143745.1:2768378-2769671 GCF_000956105.1 Propithecus coquereli | reverse complement strand
TTTAGCTTACTTTTTCTTTTTGATAAAAATTATTTATTAGGTGATATTATAATAGGATAAACACTAAGAGGAGTTTAAAATAATGAGATGATAAGGACATTTTGAGCAATAAACATACATTTTAACAATTTAGATAATAGTGATTTTTAACTACACTAGAATCAAGTACTAAGTTTGCAAATAGTCAATGTCTACGTGTCAATACTTTTTAGCAATCCTGAGAGTCCTGATTAAGTCAAGGCGATTCAATAGTTCAGATAACTAAAGCCCACAATTTGTTAGTTCGAACCTATGCTTAGTAGTTCCTTTTTACCTGTGAGCAGAAGACAAATCGAACTTTTAACAGTCAACCTCATTATCCATGTGTAAACATTTCTATAGGCATAGTTCCTCATTTGTAGTGACTTAGAAAGCCTATTAACTTTAAACCAATAGGGTACCACTTAATGAACTGCAGCAATAACACTCTATCTGGTTCCCTTGTGAACTGAAAAGATTTGCTGCCCTAGATGGCTAAACACTACCGAGGAGGAATTTCGACATTTGGAAAAATATAGGCCATGGAAACTGTACCTACATAAGCAATGCAAAACCAAGACTTAAGGTACTTTTTTAGATTATTCAGAGTAAAGGAAAAGTGTTTATAGGATGCAATTAATTGAGAAAAATAGAATTTCTTATGAAGAATTTTTTGAGACAGAGACTGATCTGTGATCTTTGTTTCCCTAGTACTTTGCAGTATGTAACATACAGTAGGTTCTCAATAAACATTTGTTGAATAAGTGAATCATGTGAATAATTACAAAATTATTCATTTCATTTGACTTTTTAAAATCAAACTTTGTTTAATCTGTTTTTGAACAAGAAACTAACAAGGATGAAATAACTTTTGGGGCATTGTCTATTTAATTTTCTAAATCATTAAATCATGACAATTTATGTGTTATACATAATGTTTGATTTAATCTTACTTCATTTTTCCTATGACTGTTTTGTAGAAAGTTTTTATAGTGAAAAATAAATTGTTCTGTTT
This sequence comes from Propithecus coquereli, assembly GCF_000956105.1. NCBI lineage: Eukaryota > Metazoa > Chordata > Mammalia > Primates > Indriidae > Propithecus > Propithecus coquereli. The sequence goes on along the minus strand of NW_012143745.1, from coordinate 2,768,638 downwards.
TGAAAAAAAAATCTATAATTTTACTGAAACAATTTGCATACTGATTTTTCTATCATAAATATGTTTCAAATTACCATTCTAGTCATAAAATACTTATTTCTCAAAAAAGTTGCTTTTCCACAAAAGAATAATTTTATTTTTCCTTTATAAAATCACTGTCATTCCAGGGCTTATTTTAGTTCTTGAGATCAGAGACTTGGTAAACAAAATAAAGTTCTTCCTATCGCTTTACTTGCTGTTATTTTTATGTATAATTTTAT
>NW_012143745.1:2766683-2768328 GCF_000956105.1 Propithecus coquereli | reverse complement strand
TTGTGTGCCTGAATTTATGAATTAAGACTTATTTCCACTTCCCTCAAACTGTGAATTTTGTTTATTCAGGACATTTCATCTCCCTTGTGCTAATATTTCATATGTAAAAGACTTTTATATTTATGTCATATGATCCACAAATCCCACCTTGTTTCATCACCCTCATTTAATAAGCCCTTTCCAATTATTCTTTTCAGAGTAATCCTTCTACTGCTTTATGCTCTGAACATCATCAAAAGCTTGTTTTCTGGTATTTGTCAAATAAAATCAGCTAATGTATTTTGATCACCCATTATACCAAACAAGTTCTTCTATTTCCTCCATGTAATAGTCTGATTCATCATATAAATGAAAATTCCATCTCTAGTGTACATTATGAAACTTAAGTCTAGATGCTTAAGTTTGCCAAGGATGACATATTTAGTAAAAAGGAAAGCAAGAATTCAAATTTTTGTCTATTTATCTCCCGTTGTAAGTTATAGGTACTTACTCAAGCATCAGTTGGAAAGTAATCATTTAGGAAGTAAGTCCTGTGGAAAAAAATAATTGTAGGCTGCATTACCCTTCCCTGTGGTCTTTCCATTTCAAAAAGTTGTAAGGCCTTGAATCAAAAGAATGAAAGTCCAAGAATGGAAAAATCCACCTAGGCATTTGAAAGGAAGATGGCCAGAAAGAGTACCATCTAGACATTATCCCAGCTCTGACACCATGCTATGTAAAAATTACATCTAGTAAAATGGACTTGAATTCATTTTTCTTTGGTGTCTTCTTCATCCTAGAAGATAAGGCTAGTTGTGACTTGGGTTCATATTGTTATTACTACACTTCCTGTCATCTTGTTTTCTTCACCTCTCTCTCTTTTCTGTGCACCACAAGCTAGGTAGCCTTTACGCATAAGCAAGTGAAAAGTCAGCCCAGGTGTGCTTCTCAGCATCTCAGTGCATGCCCAAATTATCATAGCTGTTTTCCTAAAATGAGTAACAATGTTGAAACATTCATGGTTTAAGCTAACACTAATAGCCTTATTTTATACATATTAATATCCTTGACTAACCTAAAATTGTAACTTCAGTAAACTTCATTAACAGAATAACTCCTGCTTTTGTATGAAAAAGTATAGAGTTGCTGAGCTGATTCTTGAAAAATTTGAGGGAAATCAGGAAGAATTCCTATTGTCAAAGGGCAAACTGGACCTTTAACTTTAAAGCAATATACAAACTTTTTAGAAAAAGGCAGAAATGTTAAAATATTGTTAAAATTTTAGTGAAATGGAGTTTTACAAGAACAAAACTGATAAAACTGGATAATTTTTAGCTTTTCTTAAACTTGACATAATGCAAAACAATATTTCTCTTAAGCTGAATATTTTGATTGTTAACCTGAGAAACGATTATTGCACTCTTTATTTTCAAAGCTGTTTGGGGCATCTCCTAGGAGGAGAACATTTTATACAGCCTTGGTTCAGCATAGCTGCAAAAATCAAGAGCCTTCTGATGATCAGAATGTGTCCTTTGAAGGACATTATTTCCCAGCCGGTAATTTTCCTATAAAACTTTTAGCAGTGTGAAATCCTCAGAGAATTGTGTGATATATTCTTAGATATTGGGAACCATTATTTCTTTATAGAATATTTGAAGCTAAACTT
>NW_012143745.1:2763898-2766633 GCF_000956105.1 Propithecus coquereli | reverse complement strand
GTGCTGGGATTATAGGCATCATCCACCACATCTGGCCAATTTTTTGAGATATTAACCTGTGTTTGCTCTTTTTCTACTTTTTTATTATGGAAATATAGCCAGAAATTTTCTATTATATTTTCTTGTTTCAAGGGAATGGGAAACATGGGCTTTAGAACATATACAATATAAGCCAACTAAAAACACATCTTTAAACTACTTATGGTAGTGTCATCTCGTGGAGAAGATTATGTTTGGAGAAGGAGAAGAGAAAGAGAGAGCATAGATTTTCTACAAAATGGGGATACTAAACATATCAATGTTTTGCAGATTAGCAGGGATTCTCATATCTCGAAGAACCATTGAAAAGGATAAAATCTCAGAATGGAATAATGCAGTAGCATGGGTTAAGTAGAGCCTACACACAGAGGTTTCCAACCTCACTCAGGACATCCGTGTATGATAGGCAGAGGTATTTATGCCTATATATATTTATGCAGTGCATGCAAAATTTTGATGCAAGTGTTCAATGTGTGATGATAAAATCAGGGTAATTAGGATATCCATCAACTCAACCATTTATCATTTTTTTATGTTAGGAACATTCCAGTTCTACTCTTCTAGTTATTTTGGAATATACAATGAATATGATTAACTATAGTCACCATGTTGGGCTACCAAACACTAGATAATATTCCATCTATTTAACTGTATTTTTGTACCCATTAACCAACCCCTCTTTATCCCTTCTCCTCACTACTCTTCCCTACTCTTCGCATATTTGATAAGCATCATTTTACTCTCTATCTCCATGAAATCATTTTTTTTGTCTCCCACACATATAATATCTGTCTTTTTGTGCCTGGCTTATTTCACTTAGCGTAACGATCTCCAGTTCCATCCGTGTTGCTGTAAATGACATGATTTCATTCTTTCGTATGGCCAAATAGTATTCAATTGTGTATATATACCACATGTTCTTTATCCATTCATCTGTTAGTGGACAGTTGATTCCTTATTTTGGCTATTGTGAATAGTGTTGCAACATACATGGGAGTGCAGATTTGATTTCCTTTCTTTTGGATACATACCCAGTAGTGGGATTGCTGATCACACAGCAGTTCTCTTTTTAGTTCTCTGAGGAACCTCCATACTGTTTTTCTTACTGGTTATACTAATTTACATTCCCAAACACTAATCGGGGTAGTGCTGTGAAGTGACTATGCAGATCCAATTAAGGCACCTGGTTTAAAATAGGGAGATTATCCTGGGTTATCTGGATGGGTCACATCTAATCACATCAGACCTTAAAAAGAAAAACATTCTCTGGCTGGAGTCAGAGAGGTATGGCAGAAGAAAAGGTGGGAGACAGAATCTATGGCTGAGGGGATTTGAGATGCCTTTTCTGACTCTGAGGTGACAGGCCTCTGTGCAAGTACCTGAGAGAAACTCCTAGCAGCTAAATGCAGCTATAAGCTAAGAATCAGCTAGGAAACTGGACCTCAGTCTTACAACCACAAGGTATTGAATTCTACCAGGAACATAAATCTGCTTGGGAGTGTATTATTGCTCAGTAAGAGGCCTACTAGCTGATCTTGACTTTGTTCTTGTGAAATCTAGAGCAGAGAAACCAACTGAGCCAAGCTGGAACGCTGACCTATAGAACTGTGAGATAATTTTCTTGTGCCGTTTTGAACTAAGTTTGTGGCACTTTGCTATGGCATCAATAGAAAACTAATACACCAGCCTGCAAGGGTGGCACAGAGGCAGAGTAGCCACTACTTCCAGGCACCAAGGTACTTTAGGCAACAGAAGGCATCATCAGTGATCACAACGGACTGGGAATTGGAGGCTAATTTCCTATTTGGGGAGCACAACCAAAGCCTCCAAAATCCTTGTGCAAACTCAAGGATTAGGAAAGGGCTCCAATAAGTCTATGATTTAATTCCCTGGATTTCAGGTAGCTGGACTTGAATTTAAAGGAAGCAAGGAAATCGTATTTTTTGTGTGCCTGAATTTATGAATTAAGACTTATTTCCACTTCCCTCAAACTGTGAATTTTGTTTATTCAGGACATTTCATCTCCCTTGTGCTAATATTTCATATGTAAAAGACTTTTATATTTATGTCATATGATCCACAAATCCCACCTTGTTTCATCACCCTCATTTAATAAGCCCTTTCCAATTATTCTTTTCAGAGTAATCCTTCTACTGCTTTATGCTCTGAACATCATCAAAAGCTTGTTTTCTGGTATTTGTCAAATAAAATCAGCTAATGTATTTTGATCACCCATTATACCAAACAAGTTCTTCTATTTCCTCCATGTAATAGTCTGATTCATCATATAAATGAAAATTCCATCTCTAGTGTACATTATGAAACTTAAGTCTAGATGCTTAAGTTTGCCAAGGATGACATATTTAGTAAAAAGGAAAGCAAGAATTCAAATTTTTGTCTATTTATCTCCCGTTGTAAGTTATAGGTACTTACTCAAGCATCAGTTGGAAAGTAATCATTTAGGAAGTAAGTCCTGTGGAAAAAAATAATTGTAGGCTGCATTACCCTTCCCTGTGGTCTTTCCATTTCAAAAAGTTGTAAGGCCTTGAATCAAAAGAATGAAAGTCCAAGAATGGAAAAATCCACCTAGGCATTTGAAAGGAAGATGGCCAGAAAGAGTACCATCTAGACATTATCCCAGCTCTGACACCATGCTATGTAAAAATTACATCTAGTAAAATGGACTTGAATTCATT
>NW_012143745.1:2761559-2763783 GCF_000956105.1 Propithecus coquereli | reverse complement strand
GGCTATAAATTGAAAACAGATTTGGATTTTTCCCAGTAGGCAATAGGAAAATATTTGGTGTCTTAAGCATAAGACTGAAATGCTCTTACGAGTTTTAAAAAGACAACTCTTATGGTATTGTCAACTTTTAACAAAGTTGGTGAAGAGACATTTAATAAACCATCATCAGTAGGGTATGAATAAAGCTTTAGCATCATTAGTGGCAGAAAGGATGAAGGGCAGGAGATAGATATAAAGGTAACTGGACATGTAGAATTTCTCAGATAAATTGTGTCTTTCAACAAGATTTTCTGGAGACAAAGCTTTACAAAAGAGAATCAAATACAGAGAATTGTAAGAATCTACAATCGTGTTGGTAGAGGATAAGGTTGTTTGAAGGGGATTTGTGCTACCCTACAAAGCAAAACTTCTACTTACAGCAATGTGTACTATGTAATGTAGAGGAAAGAAAGCAGAGTCGCTGTCTTTTGTTCTTTGTGTTCTTCAAGTAACTAGGCAGGTCTGTATACGTCAAAACTCCGATTATGGGTTAGATTCAAGTCAGCTCCCAAATGGTTCCTAGACTCCAGGCAAGCTGCTATGCCTCTCTTATCCAGATTGCTGTCTACCTTAGACAAAACACTAGAATAATTAAATGGTTTTGTGGCAAAAATTGAAAAATAAACTCCTAAATTTGCCTGCAGAATTTTTAAAAAGAAGCTGGGTTTTGAGTTGAATTTTTACTATTAATATGTTACAGAAAGATACTGACAGAAAGGGGAAGTGGCATTCTGGAGAGAGGAACTGTATGAACGAGGTTACAAAATGGGCAGGTTCGTGGCTACACAGAGAAAAATAATAATTAGGTTGAGGAGTGCTCATGCCTGTCTTTTGGCCACAGCATTCTGGCCTCACTATGTATCATTTTCAGGAGAAATAAAGTTGAAGAAAGGGGAAAAATAAGCAAATGTTCTCAATACTCTAAGTAGGGAATGATGATTGATGATGGAGGGGAGTAACAGTGCAGACTGTGGAGTTATTGAATTTAAAACATTTGGATTCAAAAACCAAGACAGCTAGCATCTTGCAGTTAGGAAGCAGAAACCATCCCCGAAAGGTCCCCTCTTCCACTTTTAGTGGATTTACTAGGGTCTCTTTACTAAACTCACTTCCCTCAAAAATTCATTGCATATTTTTTTATGTATGTGATTTCTGTTTGCCTGGAAAAGGATCCATTATTCTAGTCCATGAGAATTTAACTTATTCTAAGCCCCTTCCCCCAACACACACAGAAAAGAGAATTCATTATTTCACCTTCTTCCAGGGAACTTCAGTTTGCAGCTTTATTTTGGCTCCCAACTTTGTTCAGGCTTCCTTCCATTCCCCAATTGTAGGAAAGGTTTATTTGGTTGTCTTGTTATTCCAGAAGAGCATTGGAAGGGAAAGCAAGCCAGGGTCTTGCAGAGAGGCTGCTCTATGCTCAGCCTTTCTTAACCTGTCCCCTCATTCCCACCCGCTTCCCAAATATGACATACCTTGAATACTGGAAATAGATAGCAGAACTTAAAATCAAACCCAACATTTTCAACACTAAACATAATAATCTTTCTATGAGATATTTGGGGTGATGCAATTATTGCAAGTATAACATGTTGTGTTATGTGTAAAGAAAGGTAATGTCATGGCTTGAATTGTGTCCACCCCAAAGATATATTGAAGGGCTAACCCCCTGTACCTTAGAATTTCACTTATTTGGAGATAGGGTCATTATACAGTTTAAAATGAGATCATTAGGGTGAATCTTAATCCAATGCGACCAGTGTCCTTATAAAGAGGTGCAACTTGGACGTGGAGACTGACACTCTGACACTTGCATAGGCAGGACACTATGTGAAGATTACAATTTTGCAGGAACAACCCAAGGAGCTACTAGAAGACAGGAAAGTGGCCTGGAACAGATTTTTCCTTAGTGCCTTCAGAGAGAGAATAGCATTGTCAACATCTTGATCTCAGAATTCTAGTCTCATAAACTGTGAGACAACTTTGTTATGGAAACTATAGCAAGCTAGTACAGGCACCTAACCCTTTCTTAACCTTATTGAGAACTTTTTTGCTTTTACCTATTTTGTTGATTCTAGCTGTACCATATAGTACTTTAACTTTATCCTTCTGTCAATAAAGCAATCATTTCAAATCAATTTCAATAAATACTAAATAATTCCACAAAACTAGCTTCCCAATATGA
>NW_012143745.1:2760107-2761509 GCF_000956105.1 Propithecus coquereli | reverse complement strand
AAAAAATAATTTTAAAAAGATTATCTAAATCCAGTGATCAGAGTAGCAGATGTTGCTAGGAGTGAAATACATCCTCCTTGACTGTATTGAATCACCAGCCCTAGGAAAACATTAGAGATGAGGAAAAACATTAGAATAAATGACAACAGTGACTGAAGAAAATGCAATAATTGCTTTTGTACCACATCACTGGAACACTACAGAATGATATATTGCAAGGATAATATTTCTCAATGATTTATTGATAACCATTCCAAATATGAAGCATGAGCAACCAATTTTTCCAAGTTCAATTTTAAAAATAAATAAAACTCTATTTGTGTCTTCTAGAGTAATTTTTCCTACATGATCAGCTCTCTACTTCTGTAAATTTGTTTATCCACTGTAAATGGTAAGCCTGGAAGTTATTTTGAGTGGGGATTTCTTCCATTTTCATGTTTGAGTCATTCAAGTTATGGTCTATTTAAAACTCAAGTTGAATTGAGGGCAATGAGTAAGATGGTGAGAGCTGGATACTTAATTTTCAAATATATTAGGAGTATCCCAACTTAGAAGAGGGCAGATCTGTTAAGATCCCCCTTTCTTCAATTTCAACAATATTTGCATACTGTTATTGACTGTCTAAAGTGCTATAGCTAGGTATTATTGTGAAGTAGTGCAAGGTATATCTTTACTCCTCCCCTACCCTTTTTTAAATTATCCATTCTTAATGAGCTCATATTCTACCAATATCTTTTTGAATTTTAAATCTTAGGAGTTATAATAAGGCTGTCTTTGCCTAATTAACCCTCTTTATTTCAGAATTATTCTTCTATATTCTCACAAAATTGGAAGATTTTTTCTTTGTTCAACATCTATATGCTCTACTAGCAGATGTGATATATTAATGCATCCCAAGTAATGCTGAAGCATTAATGTGAGATTATCTATTTATCCATTTTTCTGTATCTCATACAATTATTTATCTGTAAATTTAACAATATGTTATATCTGCATTACGGCAAATATAGGATAGGTCCTAGGGATTAAATTGCCTAAAAGAAATGTCATAGTTACATAAAAATGAAGAACTGGAATATGAGATAATGATTATTATGATAAATATTTGTGGCTGGCCATGGTGGCTCATGCCTGTAATCCCAGCACTCTGGGAGACCAAGATGGGAGGATTGCTTGAGTTCAGGAGTTGAAGACCAGCCTGAGCAAGATCAAGACCCTGTCTCTACTAAAAATAGAAAAATTAGGTGGGCATTATGGTGCATACCTGTAGTCTCGGCTACTCCAAAGGCTGAGGTGGGAGGATTGCTTGAGCCCAGGAGTTTGAGGTTGCAGTGAGCTGTGATGACGCCACTGCACTCTACCCAGGGTGACAAAAATAAACAAATAAATAAATAAATGTGTC
>NW_012143745.1:2753747-2755861 GCF_000956105.1 Propithecus coquereli | reverse complement strand
TAATTCTGGCATATTTGCCATGTAACTAGCAAATCTTTTCTAAGACTGTGTATAGAAAAAATGCTCCAGTCTACCATTGTTCCTCAGTTGAATTCTATTAATATTGTACCATAAACTAAATTCTCTCTCTCACCCAATCTGGCCTTTTTTCAATCCATTCCCCATACTGGAGCTAAAATTATCTTTGCAAACCTTGTGATGTCATTCATATTGCTTAAAATCTACTATCATTTGTCATGATTCATAAAACTCTATGTCATCTGGCCCCTGCCTCCCTCTGGAGCTACATCATGTATCGCTCTCCTAGTTTAATAAATTTTAGTGCAGTTGCATTTTGTTTTGGTTCCTCAGACTTGCCATGCACTCTTCCACCACTGAGTGCATGCTCTTTCATCTGCCAGGAAAACTCTCTCCACACGGCATCACCACTCCCATTTGAATGTTCAACTACTATTCATCCTTTTTCTTTGGCTGAAGTGTTACTTTCTCAAAAAGCTTTCTCTGACTCTCTTGTCTAGCTCAGGACCTCCTTATAATGTACTAACATAGCCCCATGAATTAGTCCTCCAGAACACTTACCTCAGTCTGTCATTATATATCTATTTTCATAACGATTCCATTAATATCTATTTCCTTTACCACACTGTAAACTCCTTGAGAACAAGATTCTAATCTGTAAAATATCTGTGTAATTATAGGGGCTCAATAACTATATTTTTATAAAACTCTTCTAAATATTTGTAATGATATTTTATTGACAAATATTTATTTGATTTTTTGCTTGATTCTAGTTGATAAACTTTAAAACTGGAGCTATCCGTGGGCCAGGCTAGAGGGCAGGTCATAGGAGAAACACAGCATGAAGGAGGCCTAATGTATACTCTGAGTATAGTGACATGCAGTAAGTGGTCGTTCAAACCACCACAAAATCCCTCAAGGAGGGAGCAATTTAAAGAGGCAGGATGCTAGGATCTGACAGTTTGTTGATGTTTGGGTGGTTTAGGAAAAAGGTAGCAGAGACTAACCTATGGGTTTAGGCTGGACTCAGATGGAGACTCAGTAAACGGAATTGGGACTCAGTGAAGAGATGACATTGGGGAAAAAAGGGAATTACCATTTCTATACATAGACCAGCAACAAAGCGGAATTTCTGTGAACTTACCTGAGCTATTGAATTAGGGCTTACTAAGGATCAACGTAATTGAGACAAAAAGAGTCTCTGAAGCCTAAAAAGCGTACTAAAGGAAAAGATAAAGGTAAATCCGTAGAGTAACAGAACAAATTAAAAGGCAAGAAGCTGTAAAGATTTTTACAATTAGGGTTTATTTTTAATGTGAAATATTTTAATCAATGTAAGTATACATGAATGCTATGTGTCTGTAGCAGCAGTATACATGATAGAGTGGAGTTGTTGTCAGAAAAATATATAGGGGGAAGGTAAGAAAGTGCTAAAGGTAAATTAGTGTTCGGTGAAACAATTAAAAACATAATATAAAAAAGAGGGGAAGAAGAAGAAAAAATTAAGTACTTTCCCTCTTAGAGAATTTAAAAATATTCTGTGTGCTCTGTGAAAGCCAGGATGGTGTACTGCAGTTAAATCTAGCAAACAACCATACTTTGGACTATCATTTAGCTCAGAGTGGTTGAATGAGATGGTTGAATGAGCCTCAGTAGAATGAACTACCTTATTAAGAAGATACCAAAACAGGAGACAAAGCTTTCGAAGACAGAAACACTGGGAAAATGGAAAAGGGAAAAAAACAAAACAAACAAAACGAAACTCTTACCTACTTTTTAAAACAATCTCTGTGCTAATGTACATTTTTTAGGACTCCATCCCCCTTAAAATATTTAAATAATTATATTCCTATAATAGTGTAAGGATGCATGTGTGAGATTATGATATGATCCCCATTTCAATGAGCATAACAAACATCCCCTACATAACACATTCACAAATTCCATTGTGTACAAGTGGAGAAATGGAGACTACATAAATAGAAAAAGTAATAATAATGATAAGGAAGAAGGTAACCTATATTAAGAAAAAGATAATTAAATCACTTGAAAATTCTGAGCACACTATCTTGAATTTTCAACAAATAATATTTTTT
>NW_012143745.1:2748174-2753697 GCF_000956105.1 Propithecus coquereli | reverse complement strand
TTAATTATATAAATTTACAGCATTTGTGAAATATAAGTAGATAACTTTGACATAGTTAGTCATTGCCAGGTTCATCAAACCAGGCATTATGTCTAAATCTATATTTTGTTTTTCTGTTTTTCCTTTCTGCTAAAACTTAATTTCTCAGACTATAAGTGTTTAATATGTACTCTCTTCTTTCCAGAATGAAGGTCATTTCTAGGAAAACTCTGAAAATAATGAATGACACAATAATTTTCCAAGATGATCTTTTTTTGAATTGCATTTGTTTACTTTGAGAAATTTTCTAGTTTTTTCATTACAAAAGCCTCAAGAGGGGCAAAAATAACAGAGCTTACTGGCAAGCCTGAATTAATTATAAAGAAAGAAGATGAATGTGACTGAGCCATAAAGAAACTTGTAAAATTTAATTTTCCTTGAATTCTAAGCATTACAAAGCAACTGTATTGAAAAATGTTTTCTGTATATTTACATTCAAATGTCAGAAAAATGTAAAGTGTAACTGTAAAAATAAGAAACAGGGCTGGCTGGACATGATGGCGCACTTGTGTAATCCCAGCACTTCGAGAGACTGAGTTGAGAAGATTGCTTGAGGCCAGGAGTTCAAGATCAGCCTCAGCAACACAGCAAGACCTGTGTCTCTATAAAACGTTTAAAAAATTAGCCAGGTGTGGTGGCACATGCCTGTAGTCCCAGCTACTCTGGAGGCTGAAGCAGGAGGCTAGTTTAAGCCTAGGAGTTCGAGGTTACAGTTAGCTATGATTGATCGTACCGCTGCACTCCAGCCTGGGCAACAGAGCAAGAACTTGTTGCTCTACAAACAAACAAACAAAGAAAAGAAAAGAAAGAAAGAAAGGAAGAAAGAAAGAAAGAAAGAAAGAAAAAAAAAAGAAAGAAAGAAAGAAAGAAAGAAAAAAGGCTAAGGTCTCTGTTTTCAGTAATGCTAGGAATTTTCTCCTACAAAATTTAAAATAGTTTTTACTTTAGGAAGTTTGGATTTTGAGTAGATAAGAAAATGCCAGTTAGCTCAATGTTTGTATTTGCCCAAATGTTCGTTGCTTAAAGTATTGTGAGCAGTATTTCAAACTTTCCTGCTACATCTTTCAAAAATGTAACCCCCCAAAAATCCATTCAGAAACTTTCTTTGAACCTCATAATTGAATGATTTCCTTTATAACTAACTGCAAGAAAACCTCTGGGAAAGAAGCTGTTATGAGTACTGTGTTAGCAATTTTAGTTTATTGCACATAACTTGTTCCCTTTTCCGCATAACTATTTAATGAATTTAAAATTCAGATTGTATAATTTCATAGCTAATAGGATCCCTGAGCCTTTTTTAGATATTTTAAAAATTAAGATTATCAACTATTTGGGGAAGAAAATTTAATGAAGAAAGTAACTCTTAAATGATGTTGAGTGGTGTTTACCTCTTGTCATATCCTTGAGATTAGCTCAAGATCATATCTGTACAAAATGTATTTATGGATTCTAAAGTACATTTCAAAATTGCTTAAGCTACAAGCATGTGTGTAAATTTTTTATCATGTAGAATCAAAATATTAGTCAACATATGCCAAAGAGGAGAAATTGAACCACTGAGAAGGTTCAACACAGTATTCTGGGTTTGTTGTCTTCATTATTGCTGTCATTGTTAAGTATCTAGCAGAATAGGACTCTAAGGAAATTGTGGAAGAATTGCCAATCAGAGTTGAGAATATGCAGAAAAATGTTAAGTGTCTTATAGTGGGTATAGTTTTTTATACAGGAAGAGAAGGAGCTTAAATTCCATGGAAGCAGGGAAGTAGAAGGAGAAAGAAGAGGAACTATGGGCTCAGAAGGGCTTGATTCTTCTATTTACCATTTTTGTGACCTTCAACAGCCTTTTTTTTTTGAGAGAGAGAGAGTCTCACTCTTCAGCCCAACTAGAGTGCAGTGGTGTCATCATAGCTCACGGCAACCTCAAACTCTTGGGCTGAACCGATCTTCTTGCCTTAGCCTCCCAAGTAGCTGGGACTACAGGCACATGCCACCATGCTTGACTAATTTTTCTATTTTATTTTTTTTGTAGAGATGGAGTCTCGCTCTTCCCAGGCTGGTCTCAAACTCCTGGGCTCAAGCAATCCTCCTGCCTCAGCCTCCCAGAGTGCTAGGATTACAGGCATAAGCCACTGCCCCCAGCCTCACAAGGCATTTAAATTTTGTGAAACTCCATTGACTTGGTAAAAATGGAGAAATCATCAGAACCTCACAACATGGTTCTGATGATTTGGAGAAGCACACACACATACAAGAGCACTGTTGTGAGTACATTATTGTGTGCAAATTACTATTATTACAATTTATTCCAAATGAGAACTACTGGGTATTAGAGATATTTTTCACATTTAATTCTGGCATATTTGCCATGTAACTAGCAAATCTTTTCTAAGACTGTGTATAGAAAAAATGCTCCAGTCTACCATTGTTCCTCAGTTGAATTCTATTAATATTGTACCATAAACTAAATTCTCTCTCTCACCCAATCTGGCCTTTTTTCAATCCATTCCCCATACTGGAGCTAAAATTATCTTTGCAAACCTTGTGATGTCATTCATATTGCTTAAAATCTACTATCATTTGTCATGATTCATAAAACTCTATGTCATCTGGCCCCTGCCTCCCTCTGGAGCTACATCATGTATCGCTCTCCTAGTTTAATAAATTTTAGTGCAGTTGCATTTTGTTTTGGTTCCTCAGACTTGCCATGCACTCTTCCACCACTGAGTGCATGCTCTTTCATCTGCCAGGAAAACTCTCTCCACACAGCATCACCACTCCCATTTGAATGTTCAACTACTATTCATCCTTTTTCTTTGGCTGAAGTGTTACTTTCTCAAAAAGCTTTCTCTGACTCTCTTGTCTAGCTCAGGACCTCCTTATAATGTACTAACATAGCCCCATGAATTAGTCCTCCAGAACACTTACCTCAGTCTGTCATTATATATCTATTTTCATAACGATTCCATTAATATCTATTTCCTTTACCACACTGTAAACTCCTTGAGAACAAGATTCTAATCTGTAAAATATCTGTGTAATTATAGGGGCTCAATAACTATATTTTTATAAAACTCTTCTAAATATTTGTAATGATATTTTATTGACAAATATTTATTTGATTTTTTGCTTGATTCTAGTTGATAAACTTTAAAACTGGAGCTATCCGTGGGCCAGGCTAGAGGGCAGGTCATAGGAGAAACACAGCATGAAGGAGGCCTAATGTATACTCTGAGTATAGTGCCATGCAGTAAGTGGTCGTTCAAACCACCACAAAATCCCTCAAGGAGGGAGCAATTTAAAGAGGCAGGATGCTAGGATCTGACAGTTTGTTGATGTTTGAGTGGTTTAGGAAAAAGGTAGCAGAGACTAACCTATGGGTTTAGGCTGGACTCAGATGGAGACTCAGTAAACGGAATTGGGACTCAGTGAAGAGATGACATTGGGGAAAAAAGGGAATTACCATTTCTATACATAGACCAGCAACAAAGCGGAATTTCTGTGAACTTACCTGAGCTATTGAATTAGGGCTTACTAAGGATCAACGTAATTGAGACAAAAAGAGTCTCTGAAGCCTAAAAAGTGTACTAAAGGAAAAGATAAAGGTAAATCCGTAGAGTAACAGAACAAATTAAAAGGCAAGAAGCTGTAAAGATTTTTACAATTAGGGTTTATTTTTAATGTGAAATATTTTAATCAATGTAAGTATACATGAATGCTATGTGTCTGTAGCAGCAGTATACATGATAGAGTGGAGTTGTTGTCAGAAAAATATATAGGGGGAAGGTAAGAAAGTGCTAAAGGTAAATTAGTGTTCGGTGAAACAATTAAAAACATAATATAAAAAAGAGGGGAAGAAGAAGAAAAAATTAAGTACTTTCCCTCTTAGAGAATTTAAAAATATTCTGTGTGCTCTGTGAAAGCCAGGATGGTGTACTGCAGTTAAATCTAGCAAACAACCATACTTTGGACTATCATTTAGCTCAGAGTGGTTGAATGAGATGGTTGAATGAGCCTCAGTAGAATGAACTACCTTATTAAGAAGATACCAAAACAGGAGACAAAGCTTTCGAAGACAGAAACACTGGGAAAATGGAAAAGGGAAAAAAACAAAACAAACAAAACGAAACTCTTACCTACTTTTTAAAACAATCTCTGTGCTAATGTACATTTTTTAGGACTCCATCCCCCTTAAAATATTTAAATAATTATATTCCTATAATAGTGTAAGGATGCATGTGTGAGATTATGATATGATCCCCATTTCAATGAGCATAACAAACATCCCCTACATAACACATTCACAAATTCCATTGTGTACAAGTGGAGAAATGGAGACTACATAAATAGAAAAAGTAATAATAATGATAAGGAAGAAGGTAACCTATATTAAGAAAAAGATAATTAAATCACTTGAAAATTCTGAGCACACTATCTTGAATTTTCAACAAATAATATTTTTTAAGAATTTTTTGCTATGTTATTTGAACAATTAATAAAAGTATTCTCTATGAAAATAAATTTTCTTACATTTGTTTTAACTTATTTATTTTGTGATTTCTTATTTTGCACATTTATTTTACATATTATGTTCAGCAAATAATGACCCCAAAGATGTCCACAATCTAATCTTCAGAACCTGTGAATATGTTATATTACATATGAAAATAAATTTTTACAGATGTAATTAAGTTAAAGACCTTGAGACAGGAAGACTATCCTGAATTACTCAGGTGGGTCCAATCTAATCACATGGATTCTGAAAAACAGAGAAACTTTTTTGGCTTCAGAGAGCCAGAGAGTTGGCATTCTGAGAATGATTCCAAAACCCACTGTTTTTGGCTTTGAAGATGAAGGAAGGGCCACAAGGCAAGGAATGTAAATGGTTTCTGGAAGCTGGAAAAGGCAAGAAAATGATTCTTTCTTAAAGCCTCAAAAAGGAATGCAGTTCTGCTGAGAGCTTGATTTTAATCTAGTGATCCGAGTCAGACTTCTAACCTACTGAATTGCAAGATCATAAATTGTGTTATTTTTAAGCCACCAACTCTGTGCTATATGTGTTATAGCAGCCAAAGAGAAATATGTACAAACACAATGAAATCTTTCTCTATACAAAAAGAAAGTTAACAGTTGAGGGGAATAAATGTTAAAATGAACATAATAAAGTAGGAAATTAAGTTTAATAGAATCCACTGAGCAAGAATTTAGAATTCTAATAATAAACAAATGCTATTTTTAGTTCACTTTGTCATTGAGATAGAAATTAATTCATTTGTATTACATTTAAATTTTATCCCTAAAAGACAAGTTGAGGAATGCATAAGTAATTATTTATTTAAAATAGTGTTTTCCCAGAGATTCGGCGAATGAAATGTATTATGTAGATATAAATGTTCATTCATTATCCATTAGAGTAGTCAATATAAAGAGCTCCCTCAAGACAGTACTTTACGTCCTTTATGTTAGCCCAAGTTAAAAAAAAAAAAA
>NW_012143745.1:2744565-2746494 GCF_000956105.1 Propithecus coquereli | reverse complement strand
TAGTAGTTTGGTCTGTAGGCTTTTCATTGCCAATATTATCTTGGTTCATATGGCACAGCTGAATCACAAAACTGTGAGTAATAACTTTTATTTCTGCTACTATATTTTATTGCATTAATATGTCAATACAAAGAGACTTGATGACAAACTGATTTATTTTTATTGTTTGAGAACTTGTCAAACTCCAAAAGAGGATTACAAATAGCTTCTTAAAAATGAAAAAAACACATCAGTCAGTGTTTCTTATTCTAACAACCAATTACTTCGACAGGCAGTTTAGTGCAGCCAGTGTACAACCTCTGCCCAGAGTAAAACACTGGAGAAACCCATGTAAGAATATGAAGTGATTATCAGATCTTTTGCCTCTTTGGATTATAATCTAGTGTTTCTTAGGTCAAGATGATAGCTTCATTTTCCCTCAAGACTGTCCAACTGTTAATAGTTATTTATAGATACTCATAGTTTTGTGAGTTTGTTCAGACTATGATGTGATGTGGAATCAAAGGACACCTAGATGGTAGTAAATGAATAATATAGTATGCTGAGCACTGTTACTAGAAAGAGTATATGTGGGTAAATATTCATCAACTCCAAGGGAAAATGTCGCAAATAATACAAGTTTTTACGCATCTATTTTACATTAATAGTTACTGTTTCTTTTATTTTTTCAAATTTATTCTCTGTAAAGAGAACATGCTGCAAAGAGGATTTTTTTCTCAGTATAATAGCGAAGAATATTGACATAGTTTCATAACATGTTTATCAGAACTAATATTGAGTTATTGGTCGGAGCATGGTGACAATAATATTAAGCCTGTAAAAAAAAGTCTTCTCATCCATTGTTAAATAATTTTAAACTGCAATCGCTAATTGACAATGTATCAATTACCTCAAATTTGGCTGGTCTTAAAAAACAATAGGCACATAGGAGGGCACTAGCATGAATCTCATGAAAATATACACGCATATCAAAATATGTTTGATTTACCAAATAAATTATTATTATTATCATCATTTGGAGACAGGGTCTCACTCTATTGCCCAGGCTGGAGTGCAGTGGCCCAATCATAGCACACTGCAACCTTGAATTCCTCAGCTCCAGGGATTCTCCTGCCTCAGCCTCCCAAGTTGCTAGGACTACGGGCATTTGCTGCCATGCCTAATTTTTTTTTTAGCTTTTTTGTAGAGGCAGGGTCTCTCTATGTTGTTAGGTAGAGGCTGGTCTGGAACTCCTGGGCTCAAGCAATCCTCCTGCTTTGGCTTCCCAAAGTGCTTCCCAAATTGCTGGGATTATAGGAGTAAGAAATTGTACCTGGTCTCAAATAAATTATTTAAGAGTAAAATTCAGTGAAGAGCAACAGAAACTATATGTATAAACATAATAAACAATAGTACTTTTATGAGAAATATTATATTCATGTAATTCTTCAATAGGAAAAATTCATTTACTTATTTAATAAGTATTTATTGAGAATTGTCTCTGAATATAGATCTCTATATGGCACGGTATGTGGTTAAAATATAAAATCTAACAGAGCCCTGTTTTAAGAAACCTACACTTTGATTACAGGGGAATAAAAGGCATGTAGGTGTATTCCCAAGAACGTTCTACTTTGGGGCATAATAAAATTAGAAACCAAATAATACAAAAACATAATATTTTCAAGTCTCCAGCTTTGGAAAATTCAACTTTAATCATATTCTACTGAGGTATACGTTAAGTCAAATTTTGTCTCATCTTGGCTTCATGAACTTTTTTTCTTGTCTCTTGTATCAGCTCACTACAGTTGTGACCCCTATTCTGTCAATTATTTATACGTTTATTTTTAAAAAATACATACTTACCTCCTGCTTTGGACTAAGCACTATGCTAGCCATGGGGTCTATGATAATAAATAAAACGGAAAAAAAAAAATGCCTTCCTGGTGT
>NW_012143745.1:2733031-2734295 GCF_000956105.1 Propithecus coquereli | reverse complement strand
TAGAGGTGACCTTTCTAAAATACAAATTCTGTCAGGCCATTTAAAAACCTTAAATGGCATCACATTTCATAAAGTGTAAAGTCCATGGTACTTAGCAGACTATGCCAGTCCCTCCCTAAGCAACTCCTTTCTATTTGCTTAGACGCATAGCCAGCCATTCCTCCAAACACACCTATACTGTGGTAAATACCTGAAGACTTTCTGAACGTGTCATGTGTTTTGTGCCTCTATGAATTTCCACAAGTTACCCTCTGTTCCCTTTTGTTCTCCCTTCACATTGTTCCATTTCAGCAGATTCCTATTGATTCTCCAAGACCCAGATCACTTTAACTCTTCTGCAGCCTGCCAGGTAGAGCCAGGTGCAGTCTCTTCTTATTTCCTCTGTTGTTGTCCATTTTAGTACGTCTCAATTATAGCACTTATATATTTTGTTATTTGTCTTATTTATTGGAGATCTCAGTGCAAGAAACATTGGTTTATAATGTGTAGTAGAACCATACAGTTGATGGGCTACTTCAGTTACTCAATTTTTTAAATAACATTGTGAAGGTAGTGATCTTGTTTTAATTTTATTTCCACTAATAAAATAAATTTTCTTATAATCAAATGACAAAATTGCGGCATAAAATATCTGTATCAAATTTCTGTTTTATTGTTTATTCAGTAAAACATTGGTTTTGAATTTGTATCACATTTTATTTTTCTGTCTTAAGACACTTATAGGAATAGGAAATCCCATTCCTGTTATAATATTCTACCTAAATAGAAACCAAACATCTGAAGTTCAAGGAGGTCATTTGGCTTACTAGAGTCTGAGATAAACTCATAAATATTACTGTAACCTAAAATATATACAAAAATTACAGAAATAATGGTGCCATTTCAGTTAGAACTACGCCAATATTTCCTTTTACAGGAGATTGATTTGTAGGTACAGTAACAAAATGTATCTCCTTTACTCTTTTGTTGTAAGCAACCTTCAGATATAGGCAATAAGTGTTCTATTGTTAGTTCTGTTGGTTATTTTTGTACCTCTTCATAAGAGAGAGTATCTCTTTACACACGACAAGTATCCAATTGCCCTTACTTGCCATTCATTTATTCATCCATGCATTCATTTATTCATTAGCATATTTTTTTTATTACCTGCAATATATCCATTATTCTACCAGGTACTTTATACTTAGAAAAAAGTTGTACAATCCCTCTTCCTACATGGATATTAAATTCTACTGAAGGAAAATGACAGTAAGGAAATAAATTT
>NW_012143745.1:2731789-2732981 GCF_000956105.1 Propithecus coquereli | reverse complement strand
TTCTACTAAAAGAATACAGTGACACCACATTTAGAATTTCAGAAACAAAAAATGAGATATGAGACCACAGAGAGGAATCTCTGTATTCCATCAATCCTGATTGGAAAAAGACACAGAACACAAGACTGTGATGCTGGCTTGTTTTCTCCATATTGTATGTTGCACTTCACTATAAGTAGAACAAGGTCAGTTTTGCTTTGCAGGGGTAGTACGAAGTCTGTTCAATCAAATATAAGCTCTGCCACCCCCTGACGTACACCTTCAATACGCTCAGGTGGTTACCATTTCCTATATTTAATTTTCTTTGGTTTATAGGTTTGTCTCCAGAAAATCCTGTTGAAATATTACACATTATCTGGGAAATTCTACATCTCCTGTTTCTCTTTTATCTCTCCATTCCCCTCCATCTTTCCTACCACTGTTCATGTTCAGGCTGTATTCCTTCCCCAATAGGTTGGTCTTGTTTCTTCACAAACTTGATTAAATGTCTACAATGCTATCAGGGATCGTTTAAAAACTGTTATGAACACGTCTATCCTATGTGTAAGGCATCAGACATCTATTAATTGCTATTGGGTAAAATGCAAACTTGGACTTGTTTTCAATGCACATCTTTATATATTTGATCTACATGAAATAATTTTCTTTTCAAAGCTTCCTTTCTAGTTCTCAAATTTTTATGTGCTTCAGAATTATCTGGGGATTGTGTTACTGCAGTTACTGTGTTACTGTTACTAGTGTCTGATTTCAAAATTTCTTATTTAATAGGTCTGGACTGGGCCTAAGAATTTACATATCTAATAAGCTCCTATGTGATGCTGATACTCAATATTGGGAAGCACAGTTTGAGAACAGTTTCTCTAAACATTCTTCTTTTTGTGTCTTTGTTTTGGTGTTCTTTTTGCTTGGTATTGCTTTTCTTTCCCTTCATTTTTTAATTTTTTTCAAGAAAATGTCAGATGGCACTTACTTTAATAAAAAAAGTTCTAATTCTTCTAGGCAAAATTTATTTCTTCTTTCTTAATTTTCATAGCAAATAAATCTTTCTTTTACAATATTTTGAAAAGTACCTTTGAATAATGTTCGTTATCTCTTTAAAATTATTTGTTTCTGTAACTATAATATCCTATTATATTTTACCATCTCTCTTTTAGGCAATGGAATCCTCAGGGTGTTCCTGAATGAACCTGGA
>NW_012143745.1:2731135-2731739 GCF_000956105.1 Propithecus coquereli | reverse complement strand
TGTTAAATGAAATGAGCCAATAACAGCGATTTCTTAATAAATAAGATTTTCCTCTTGCAAGAGGCTTGCATAGATAATTTAGGGCTGGTAAGGAAGCACCATATAAATATAGTTCAGGAAATTTCTGTCTTTGCTCTTTGCCATTATGGTTTTTATCTTCAGTGTGATCTCATTTATCAGGTGGCTGCTGAAACTCCAGCCATCTTGTACACATTTCAGGTAAGAACAGAAAAGGAAAATCAAAAATAACATAACTTCCAGCTGTCTTTAAAGGCTTTTCCCAAAGTTCTTTATATGAGCAAATGTGTATGAAGTGGATAGAAAACATTAAATAAAATCTCAATCTTTTTGTGGCAAGAATGGTTAAACTGATGAGATGCAAATATGCCCTTAAATTATACTGTCAAAATACTGACAATGAATTTATCTGGATGGCACCAAAATGTTCTGTCAATGACTCATATTACAAGAACAAATAAAAATGAGCATAAATCGTGGGTTGGCAGAATCAACATCATTAACATGTCTATACTACCCAAAGTGATCTACAGATTTAATGCAATCCCTATTAAAATACCAACATCATTCTTCACAGATGTAGAAA
>NW_012143745.1:2721407-2723822 GCF_000956105.1 Propithecus coquereli | reverse complement strand
ATTTGGAAACTTAAATGCCACTGTCTGTAATTAAAAGATGAAGCAAGCAGAAAATCTATAAGGACATAGAGGACCTGAAGAAGAGTATCAGTCAACTGGATTTAATTGATATTTGAAGAATATTTTATCAAATAACAGCAGAAAATGCATTATTCTCAAGCTCACGTGGAGCATTAACAACAACAAAAAAAAGAAAACACACATTTTGGGCAAACGGTAACACATTTAAAGGGCTAGAAATTATTCAAAGTATCTTCACAAAGCACAATGGAAACAAATGGGATTCCAAAACAGAAAGATAGCTGGAAAATCTAAAAATATCTGGAAATTAAACAATACAAATCTAAATAACCTGTGGTTTGAAGAATGTGTCTGAAGAGAAATTTAAAAAAATTTTTGAAGTAAATAAATATGAAAATGCAATTTATCAAAATGTGTGTGATGTAGTGGGCTTTTCTTCCTAAGTCCATAGATTTGGCAGTGGTGATATTGGATAGCACAGGTCACTGGTGAGTCATCACGTAGTTTAGAGGTGATGTGCTGACATTTCTTACTCTTCCAACAACTTTCTGGCCAGTGACAAATGGTCTATAAATAGAGACAACTATAGCTCTTTGATTTTTATCACTAGAATTTAAAAAATGAATCATTGATATTGTTCATTGCTGTCATGGAATTTACTAATCTAGATTCCATTTGCCCCTAATCTAGAAGCAGTGAATCATTATAATAAATTAGAGCCCTTGTACTTCTACTCTTTATTGGGCAGTGTTCTTTATATAGCAAGGTATAGCCAAATGAACATGTATCTGTGTTGATCTAGTCACAGGAAAACACTGTCTTTTCTGCAGTTAAATGCAAACAGTCCTAACATGATTGGTCAGTCATGATCTTGCATTCCTAAAAATGTCATAATAAAGATACAGCAAATGCTTTATTTATAGTTTGAGGATTTATATCTGTGATTCCCATGCCACTCAAGAAATTATAACTTATCTGTCTTGATGATTCCCTCCCCATGGTTCAACTAGTTGAGGCCAAGTCTATTGTTTGGCTTTCTCCAATATCTAGCACTATAGAGCTGTTACATCAATGCCAGCTCTTAATTAGAGGTTAATTAACAGGAAAAATTCAGTGGGAGTTTCCCCATCTGCCTTTTGAGACTTGGATGCTTATTTTATTTGCTTAATAATGACACTATTCTTTTAGGTAATTATCACTGGTAATGAGGCTACACATTTCCCATTTCCCAAGGACTAACTTAATATTTTGGGCACAAATCCAAAATCTTTTGAGTTCATATTCCCTGTATCCCTTAGTTTTCCACCTTTGGATGTCATTACCATTAACTCTAGCTATATACTTGACAATTATTTAATAATGAGTGTATGTGGGCTTATATGATGCCCATGTGTGTATAAATTTTAAGTGTCAGTGACATGAAGATGAACTTTCCACAATTAATATACTAAATATAGACATGACTGTAAAGTAGGACTAGGTATATCCTATTTTAAAATGCCCATTCCCAAATTTCTGCATCACTTATTAAATTGTATTTTAGGAAGTAAATATTCACACAATCTATTTTTTAATCCTACCCCAGAGTCTGTAAGTTATAAACTTTCGTAAGTTTTAAGGTCCCCTGGGCCTCAATTTACATCCTTGAGTGGAATCTATTCATTTGAAACCACAAATACTTTAAAGCAATTTTCATGCTCAAATGGTCATGAAATTGAGGGGGCTTTCAGCTTCACTAAGTCATATATATTTTCTATTCTTAACTCCCTTTTATTAGTGTAGATGTGGCATATGGTTATTGAAGAACCCTTTTGGCAAGATGACACCATTAGGAAGAATTCTGCACTCATTTACTTTGAGCTTTACTTAAAGGAAGTGAAGAACAATTCAAAATGTAGTGAATTAAAAGGTTTATATCAAAAAGTAACCATTAAAAATATATGGAATAAAAATTTTTAATAGCTTCTTTCTGAGGTCAAAGATCATAATTAAGGCTATACCCAGCAAAGGATATTATATGTAATAGACACAGTTATTCCATTGCTTTCTATTTCAAATAGCCTGCTATGCTTTTATTAACATTAAAATGTTGGTAAATACCTATAACATATTAATAATAGCTTCACCATCCAGTTTCCTACACTTTTCAGGTATTACTTTATTTTATTCTCATGAAAAATCTACCAAGGTAAAATTATTACTATTTCTATATTAAGGATTTGGGAACAAACTGGGAAAAGTCATTCGACCTAACCAAACTTTGGATTAAATGTGCTTAGTTCTCACACAATATTACCTCTGCTCTCCATATATATTTCCTCCAAAACAGACCAATCAAGACATATAGTAGCTATTTAATGTATACTTATCCTTTTCTTCAAGATTGATTACATA
>NW_012143745.1:2720278-2721357 GCF_000956105.1 Propithecus coquereli | reverse complement strand
AAAAAATACTTTTCCAGAGCTTTATCACAGCTGGAGAAAGAAGAACATGTCTTCTAATTCAGCCACCTCTATCTTTGCTGTCTTATGTAAGGAATCAAGGGAAACACAGTTAACAGAGCTCTGGGATTCAAGGAAATAAATTGAGAATGCTGCAGTCAAGGAAGGGGCTAATGGACAAGGCGGGAAAAAAAAGCAACAACTTTATCACCAAAGAAATAGTTGTTACAGTAACAGCCCAAAGACAGAACTAAAAGAATGAAATTTAAACAGAAGATTAAATAATGTTCCCCTCTTCCATACATTACCACCTCACCAACAGGGCTCCAGTCTAATAACAAGTGCATGCGGGCCAAAACACAGAAGCTCTGTGAGTAGAATTGGTAAGTGAAGCCTACAGCCAAGAGAGGAGACAAAAATAAGGACATTGGAGGAATTTGAAGGCTCTAGTACCTATGACTATCTTCAGCAAACATTAAACACAGCCCAGTTCCTAGTAAGATTACCATAAATCCTCACATTTAAGGCCTATTAACTTCATGTTCTTATTACCCAATACAACATGTTTGAACTTCAAGAAAAAAATTACAAGGCATGACAAAAGACAACAAAAACCACAGTTTACCTTAATAATGAATGCTGTTGAGGATGTGAAGTAAAGGGAACTCTCCTATACTCCTATACTCCTATACTGCTGGTGAGAATGTAAATCAATGCAACTACTATGCAAAGCAGTATAGAGGTTCCTCAAAAAACTAAAAATAGAACTACCATATCACCCAGCAATCCCACTGGGTATATATCCAAAAGAAAGGAAATCAGTATATAGAAACAATATCTGCACTCTTATGTTTATTGCAGCACCATTCACAATAACCAAGGTATGGAATCAACCTAAGTGTCCATCAACAGATGAATGCATAAAGAAAATATGGTCCATATACAGAAGGAATATCACATAGCCATAAAAGAGAATGAAATCCTGCCATTTGCAACAATATGGATGGAACTGGAGAACATTACGTTAAGTGAAACAAGCAGAGCACAGAATAACAAATCTCAAATGTTATCACTCATATGTG
>NW_012143745.1:2706630-2708243 GCF_000956105.1 Propithecus coquereli | reverse complement strand
CCACCCTTTCAGTATCTATATCCATCTGTCTATAGGGAGAACAATTTTTGTAAGTAAAATAAAGGAAAGACACTATCTATTTCAAGTCAAATATCTTGAGGAATAAACTGTACAGACAATGTTTCTACTTGGTATAGTTTTCTTTGTCCCCAGCCCAAGGCTATGGGCACCCTATGAAAGACACCTAAAGCTATGCTATTAGACAAGATTTTGCCCCACAAATTGTGTTTAAGCACCAAATTCTCTATTTTTTTTCGTTTGTTTCCCAGTCTTAATTCCTTTCCTTGATAATTAGATTTTCGATTTCTGTTCCTCTGACCTCTCGCCACACCCCACCATATGAAAACTTGGTTGTAAGGTTTTCCTGCCCGTAATTGTGGTTTCTCCCTAAGATGCTAACCTTTCACTTGCTCCCTACATCTCCAGGAGATGCAACCTGTAAGTAGCAACCCAGCTCTGACATTGGCACCGGCTTACTGCATGCTGCACCTAGTCTGCACTCACTCCACGGGCTCCAGTCTGTCTGGGGAGGACGTAACCTGACAAGAATAACTCGATAGCCAGAGGCAGCCTGCACACCAAGTACATAGTTGCCAGGACAGCAGAAATGCTAAGTTTACCGTAAGGGATGAGCAGCTTTTTAAGTTTCTAGCTGCCGGGAATTAAAGCTTCCAGATGGCAGAATTGCTGCTGATCTGCATCCAGACACTCCACCCTGCAATTCTGTAAGACATAGTCCCATCTGAGCAATTCCAACCTTACACTCAAAAGGTAGTCTTCTCTCCTTACTCATTTCACTTTCTTTCTACTCTCAGAAGAGGTATAGGGCATTCTTATTTTTGTCTATGCAAATTATAGGTACGAACTAATTTAAAAAATAGTGTGTGTAGTTTAGTAAGTAAACCAATAAACTAGATTCAGAACACATAGAACTATTTATTCTCTCACTCACATTTGTGCCTAATAGTGCAAATTATTATACTTGCCTAGGTTTCTGGTCATTCTTTTGAAAAATTTATTATACATAATGTTCTGTGAGAATAAAAGTTACAGTGCCTAGATTTAATAAAAACCTACTGTAAAAGGCTCTAAAATCCTAATCCAAAATATAGTAATGTCCTACAGTCTCACCATCTGGAGATCAGACTCCTGGCAACTTAAAAAACGGGCACAGCTCCAAACTCAAAATAGTTCACAAAGATTGTGGGTGGTAAATACAGACCTCAGATATCCCAGAGACCATGCCTTTTACTTCTTTCGTTGGGGACGCATTGAAATTATTATCACGCTTAGAGAATTGTTTATAAAGGCGGACAAAGTAAAACATTATTTCTAAGCAAGACCAGATACACATTAAATGGGGATAAGCAGTATATCACCTTTTATTTTAATTTAATAGCCATTGTTTCAAGATCATTTGTTTAAGAAACTATTCTCTTTCCACTGATTTGCAAAGTCACCTCTGTTATATGGCAAGTATCCATAAATGTGTGGGCCTATTTCTAGGTTCTTTATTCTATACCATTGGCTATTTCTCTACTCTTATTCCACAATAACATTGTTTTAATTACTAAGCTTCATTATATGTCTTGAAATATGATAGGAAAAAGTCC
>NW_012143745.1:2705313-2706580 GCF_000956105.1 Propithecus coquereli | reverse complement strand
AACAAAAATGATGTGTTTGGCCACAGTGGAATATTTTCATTTTAATTTAAAAATGTTTGGCATAAAAACATTGTGAATATTTGAGCTATGCTTTAAAATAATCCTACAGATAATAGTAATATATAAAATATCAGTCAACAAGATAGGAATTAGAGGATAAGTAGTCTGAACAGAAGAATCTTTGAGAATATTGCATCAAAATTGAAATCATTAAAATCTTACAGGAAGATAGAAGTGTTATTAAGTAAATATGATATCCTAACAAAAGAAGCATAATCTAAATCATATCCATGTATATGATGAAGAGACTATAGGGCCATTGACCATGAATTGCCACCATGAGTAATAAGGTACAACCTATCTCCCACAATTTAAAATTAAGCTGCCTGTTTCTTGCTTTCTTAGGCACACAAGCAGCCAAGGTCCTGACATATGACTTGGGCCTCATCAATCACTTCTACCTGTTGCAGTTGGAAATACAAAATGCAGCGAGTCTGAGGAAGCTGTTCTCCTGAGGGCTACATCAGGGAAGGCAGCTACATCCACATTTAGGTGGCAGCACTGGCAGTGGTTTTAGCAACGTCCTCAGTATGCAAAGATGGTGGAATTGGAGGTGCACTTTAAAGCTTCTGTACTCAAGGATTGCTATGATTTAAATGTATTCCCCAAAATGCATGCATTGGAAACAGTGTCCTATGCAACAGTGTTGGGTGCTAGAGCCTATGAAAAGGTGATTAGGTCACAAGGGCACTTCATGAATGGATAAATATTGTTATCTTGGGAGTGTAGTTAACACAACAGTAGGCTTGTTATAAAAGCAAATTTGGCCCCTTCTTACTCTCTGGCTCTCTGATGCTCTCTTGCCCTTCATTCTTCCTCCATGGGATGACAGAGCAAGAAGGCCCTAACCAGATGTGGGCCCTTCAACTTTGGACTTCCTCAAACTGTAAGAAGTAATTTCTTTTTTCTCTATAAATTACCCATTCTGTGGTAATCTGTTATTGCAATACAAAAGAGATTAAGACAAGGACATTAGCAAAGGAGTGTTTATGCAATTGTTATGTAATATAAGTTTTGATGTTAACCTTGGCTATATAGCTTTCAAAGTTGATTTCACAGATCCACCATGATTTGTGCAAGCTACCAGGTTATTTTATCTTAAATTACCTTTTTATTTAAATTAGCCAAAACCAGTATCTGATGCTTGCAGTTAAGAATCCTGATTGATGAAGGGAACAAATCAATTAAAATACCGTGTTTCCTAAAG
>NW_012143745.1:2698490-2700168 GCF_000956105.1 Propithecus coquereli | reverse complement strand
ACAAATACAGCAATTTTGCCAAATATGCTTTAGATTTATTTGTTTTTCTTCAGGCACAAAAAGTTATAGACATTATTAATGCCTCCTAATCCTAATCTCTTCTGTTCCTCCCTTCCCAGTGTTAGGAACTGTTTAGTTATGCACAAACACACGCATATATACACAGTGAATTAATTTTTATATGTATATAATTAAAATGCAGAACAATCACTGAAAAATAAGAATATATATACGAACATATGCATACATACACACACATACGTAGAGATATATTCTTTTTGTTTTTAGTGACTTTTTCATTTCTATGATAAAAAATTGATAGTTTTTATATCCATTTTTATCTCTTTTTCTTCTGCCTATTATTGCTCCATAACATCTTGGGATTTTTTGTTGTTGTATGTTTGATTTGTTTTGCTTGTTTGTTGTAGAAAGTATGTTTTTTTGTTTTGTTTTGTTTTAGCAGTCTAACCATACTTACTTCAAGTTTCCTTCTGGTTAAGTATATACTTTATTAATTTTTTCAAAGTTATATTTCTGTTTTATGTTTTTGGTAATAGATTTCTTCATGTGTTTCTTCAAAATCTTTGTGAATTTGATTTTCAGGTTTATTATGGGTGGAACATTTATTTTCCCTTCCTTTTTGATCTTTGTGCATTGACCTCTATTTGTATTGTAATTTTGTGTTTGTTTACTCTTGGTCTCTGTGGAGTTGCCATTTTTTAACTAAATTCAAAGACTTTCACTATTTCCCTGTTGCTTTATGGTGATGAGAATATTAAAAATAAATAGGATCCAATGAGAAAGTCAACAGACGAATTGGCCAAATCCTAGATTTAAGGTATTGTGCCTGCCTCCCACGTATGAAGTTTCAAATAAGTCATTGCTCAAAGAGCTAGTAGTATGAATTTTTCTTTAGATGTGTTCTTGAATAGGAAAACCCCTCCCCAGTTCCTGGATTCAGGTGTTCTGTATTAAGCACCCTTCCCCTACCTCACAAACCGCTGACATGAATAACTTTCAATCCCATCACTCTACAATCCTTGCAATATTTACCTGCTTTCAGAAGCCAGAGTTCAGTAGACTACACCTTCTATCTTGTTCAATACTTTGAATTTTAAATCACAGAGATATTATTTTTAAATACAACTTTCTGCTCTTTTAATTCATTATCAACCATTGCTATATGTTTGCAGTAATGGATAAGAGAGAAATTTCCCCAACATACTCTAACAACACCATCTTGAAGGGAAACATATTTATGATATTTTCATATTTACAGTGAAAATCTTTGTAATTGCTTCTCCATTATGTGTACTGTATCTCTGCTATATTCCCAATGGTAGTAGTTATTGAATGAATAAATGAAAATTAATGAATAAGTATTTCTTGGCTTGGTAGAGCAATTTTACAAGAAAAAGACATCATCATTAACTTATGACATTCACATATAGTTCAAATGTCATATCTTATCTGTTAATTAAAATTGTGTGTTTTAAATTTGTTTTATCTTATTTGGATGATTCTTTTTGGAAATGGCTCATTTCTCCATTATGTTAGATAAGTAGGTCAAAAAATCAAGATGATATTTTCCTGAGGATATGATAGTTTGACAACAGGAATTAACCTAAAGGCACAAAGAAACCTCTTTTTCTACTAGGAAAGCTAAGTATATTTTAAA
>NW_012143745.1:2695566-2697478 GCF_000956105.1 Propithecus coquereli | reverse complement strand
TTTTTTTTTTATTTTTTGGATTGCCCTCCTTTTAACTGTACAAAAACTAAAATCCTACCTATCCCTCAAGGACCACACTAGAACATTAGTGCTACTGGTAAGCTACCTCCGTCTGAGACAGAATTGTGCTCTTCTTCTTCTGTCCTCACAGATGATTTCATATCCACATAGATTATAAGAATCCAATTTAAAGTAGATTTGATCCAATCAAATAAACATACTTTGAGTACTATTCCACTCCAGGCACTATGCTAGTTATATAAGTATACAATCTCCCTTTAAAGAATTTACAGATTGAGAAAAAAAGTAAATATTTATTTGATCTTCTGTATGTTAAGTGCAGCAATAAGCAAATGTGTCACAAGATAAACCTGCATGGTCTGGTGACATATAATGGAATTATTATTATTAAAGCTTAAAGTACAAAGCAAAGAATTGCATGAGATGAAGCTGGAAAGGAAGGCTGAGAACCTATTTTGAAGAGCTTTATGAGATATATTAAGGAGATTGGCATGTTTCACTTTAGGTACTGGAGAATTATGGAAAGAGAGCAAGGAAGAGTAAAAAATTGCTGAAGGGATGATGCAATGGGGAATAGATAGTTGTTTTAACAATAACTATAGGGGAGAAAAAGTGGGACCAAATCTTCAATTTGAAGTATGAAGTGAAAGAAATGAATAAACAAAATGAATTGAGAGAGTTCAACGTATTTAGGAAGTAGAAATAAAATTCATGGATTGATTGTATATGACGAAGAAACAAAAGACTTAACGGTATCTCTAGAAATTCTACCCACTCTTTGTGGGTAGAGATTTGTTCTCTAATACTATCTAATCCCCGTTTGTCACTATTTTCTACCAGCCATTCAGTCTTCCTACTCATTAAAGACTTTATCCCAAGCTTATGCTTTCTTTCTCCACTCTAAATCTTGTCATTTTCCTAGGTTGTCCTTAACAATGACACATCTATCACCTGACCGAGGTCTGTAACCTCCTCAATACTAATGAGCTGTTCTTTGACTAACCTCCTCCCAAGGCCAGACTCTTCAGACTGTTATTGACGGCTTTCTTTCCTTCCAACTCATTTGTTCATAATTGCCCCACTTGTTTGATCTTAACAACCATCAACCTGGAATTTGATCTCAACAATCATCAACCCGGAATATCCCTCACTTAGCAGAGCTGTTTCCTAAGCATCTTTCAGAATTCAAAACCACTTAAGGATCGGCTCCCCCACCTGCAATCTAAATCAGTCTCCTTCTCTGCTCCACACAAGGTCTATCTATTATTGCAATCATTTTTTAGCCCCAGTTGCTTTGTTGCCACCAGGATATCTGCTCATATGCAGTTGAACTTAGCTGAAGGAAAACACACAACAGTGAAAATAGGACCCACTTAAAATACATGACACTAACTTTAAATCATCTCAGATGACTGCCAAGGATTGCCATAAAATGATTTTATTCTATTTATTCTCTCACTCTCCTAGATAACTATTGTATTTTTTTTACTTTTTTCAAGCCTGCAAAATTTCCTCTCCTTCCAAACTCTCAGCTGATTGTCTTTTTTCCTACTTAATCCGGCCCTTTCATGCGTGGGTAAAAACCCAATTCCTCTTACCTTTTCAACAACACGATTTATTACTTTTGTGCTAACATTTTATTAGATTAATATTTTTTTTCTCTCTTTTTTTTTTTCTGAGACAGAGTCTTGCTCTGTTGCCCAGGCTAGAGTGCCGTGGCGTCAGCCTAGCTCAGAGCAACCTCAGACTCCTGGGCTCAAGCGATCCTACTGCCTCAGCCTCCCGAGTAGCTGGGACTACAGGCATGCGTCACCATGCCCGGCTAACTTTATATATATGTATTTTTAGTTGTCCAAGCTAATTTTTTCTGTTTTTAGTACAGACAGGGTCT
>NW_012143745.1:2687291-2689692 GCF_000956105.1 Propithecus coquereli | reverse complement strand
TAATGTATAACACTGTTGGGCTTCTGAGATGTTGCTTATAAACCAACATTTTCCATAATGATAAAAATATTGGTTATATTACTTTATATTTCCTCCTCTAAAATGCTTCAACATTGTTCCAGAAAGCCACATTTCTAAAAGAATTTTTCTGTTTGAATCACAATTACTAAAATATTTTCTTTCAAATGGCAAATAGATTCTTGGTAAAGTTTTAGGAGTGAAAGCACATACAAGTAGAGAGATCCCTTTGGAATGTATTTCTTAACTAAACTCTTTGCTTTTATGTATTTATTTTATGATTTCACAATTTGAAGCATAGTTTTCTGAAATATCAGTTTAATAAAGTACTTATATCAAACCAACTTTGAATTGACATTTATATAAGCTGAGCTGTTGCTTTTTGCTAGAATAAAGGGAATTTTTATTATTGTTAAAATATTAATATATGAGGCCTGTGGTAGGCATATTTCTAAATTGGCTCCTGCATTAAAGTGTTGGGGCTGCAATAGCAAGTGCGACAGTCTGGATGGTTTAATGAACAGAAATTTATTTTCTCACAATTTTGGAAGCTAGAAGTCTGTGATCAGGATTGGCTTGTAGAGGGTAGAAAAAGTAACATCTTTTCCTCACCAATAGCAAGGTTTATAACTGATGGTATCAAAAAACAGATTAATGAGATAAAAGCATATGCATTTATTTAATGTAAGTTTTAAATGACACGGAAACCTTCAGAAGTGAAGACAAAGAAATTGGCAATATGTGTACTTTTATGGACAGTTGTGCAGAAGTATAAGTTGGGAACAAAAAGGTATAACTTAATGGTAATAAACTGGGGGAACTTAGCAAAGCCTGTTTGTTTAGATTTTTCTTGTCATCCCTGTATGACAATCCTTTCTTCCTGCTATAGGTCAGGACACCTGTCACATGAGGGTTTTCAGGGGAAAAGGAAGGGAGAAAGTCAAAGAGTGACCTAGGTTTTATATCCTGCTTTAGGGAAGAAGGGCGAGAGGAAGATAAGTATGGCCTTCCTGTCTCTGCTATTTTCTCAAGTGCCAAGGTGCCATATTTTGGGGTAGCATGTGATGACCCCATCATTTCCCTGCCTACAACTTCCCCAAGAAGTTTCACAGTCTACAGACTGCATTGGCAGATTGTCTCATAACACATGGAATCAGTGTCTAAGTTCCAGGAATATATCAATCCAGTTAAACAGTTAACAGTTGAGTCATATTTCAGGAGGCAGTGTTGCAAGTGGACTTCCACCAAAGTTAGGACTCTGTATGGTATGATCAATCAGTTATAAAAGACATTCCTATGGAAACAACCACAAAAATGTTTATGTTTAGAACAAACTATAAACTCAGATTTTGAGTCTAGAGAGTAGCTAGTTGTGAAGATTTCTATATATTGGGCTTTAAGTATCCCAGGTAGAGTGAGGGCAGGCAATGGCAATCTGATAGCTTTTCTTGGTTTGTAGTTTGCATCAAGTGTTCTGGTAAACTTCCTGAACAGCCCACACAGCAATGGGCACAAAGGTTGTCCATAGATAAACTATTGTGGTGATTTATCTGAAATCCATATCAAGTCATCTAGTTTTACTTGCAAGGATTCAGGAACAGGGCAGTTTTCATTTTGGTGATTCCAAGCCAGAAGGATGGGAGAAAAATTGAAAATATTAGTTTGTACAGTAGCATAGTTGTAGCTAGATATTGGAGGAAACCAGAAGAGTTCGGCATCCTATTCAGATCACAGGTAGATTTTTTAAAATCTCAAAAAATTCATGAAAGAATTAACAGAATTAGAATCTAATGCCCCCAAGGGTGTGTTATAGTTTTTCATAAAACCTAATTTTTCTTTCTGCAATCACCTCACTTTCATCAAAGATAATCAAAATAAAACTTATGTGCTTTCAAAATAAGTCTAGTCTTATTAAATTTGTCCTAATTACTTACATAAGTGCAGCAAGAATAGTGATCAACTACATTGACATTTTTAGTCTACTTCGCTGGAACTTTTAATAAGGAATCTCAGATTGGATGTTTAAAAGCTTCTTGAGGCTAAGAAAGTCAAGCCAAGTTATAACTATTAAATTTCTTCTGCAATAACTATAGATTTGGGTGACTTTCACTCTTCTTGAGGTTTCCCAAATAGTTTGAGGATTCTGGGCTTACCAGGATGGCATTCTTTACTTACCTGTAAGGCAGTCATGTAAGGAAACAGTATATGGGAAACATATGTGCAAAATACCAGGCCAATTTCTTCCCAGTGGGCCTTATTCATTTCATAAACTCAACCATAGTTTCTTAAAGTTGTCTGGTCATATCTGAAAATTTGCCATTCCAGTTAAAGTATTAGTGATATAACCAATGTTTACAATTGTTTCCTGTTACAAGGAGAACAA
>NW_012143745.1:2684811-2685763 GCF_000956105.1 Propithecus coquereli | reverse complement strand
TCAGTAAAATATAGTAATACAAACTCACTGGTTTATATCCACTTATATTTTTATCCAAGTTGTGTTTCTGACAAAATGGGATAAGTTAAGGTTAGCTGCTCACATGGCTAAAGGTTTTTACTAATATTTGTGGAAAAATCTTCCAAGCATTTTCATTTGCCCAATTTCCAATATTTCTTTTGATGACAGTAACTTCCTGAAGTTTGTATTCCCAAAAGGTAATTGTCAAGTTCTAGAGGGGACAGAGTAGAAAATTAACACATTAAATGCAAAAAAGAAAGGATCCAAGTTTGTCTAATGAGTTTTGTGGCATATTTGCCTATTTTCAGAGGTCAAACGTACGGAGACTGTGATCTAAGTTTTAGGCAAGTGACTGAGAAGACATCTAGCAGCTATCTTTCCCCAAAGTCCATTTAAGTGGATAAAACATCCATCTGTTTCCAAATGATTTTTTTTTTCTCTTTAACTTCAGGTGGTTACTTTTGGAGGACTCTTGCGTCACTTGAAAGCAGAGAGGCTAAACTTCAAGTGACTGAGAGGCTAGAGTGGAGGCTAGTCTGGCAGGGTGGACAGAGGAATAAGGAGCCAAGGATTGAAGGGGTACATATCAAGGGTTCAAGGGAATTTAAGGGAAAATCAAAGGTGACAAAAAGAGGAAATACAAACAGAAGTAAATGGAAAAAAGAAGTCCTAGGGGAGTCAGTTTGGTGAAAACATAAGTTTCCCAAAGAGGCCAATGAAATTCCATATTATCCTTGGCAAAAGTCATGCCAAAAAGAAACGAAGTAGATGAGAGGGAGCAAAGCATATATTTAGCAGGGGTTTGAGAAGATGGTTTCAGTACACTGAGAAGTACCCAGGGAAAAAGCAGGATCCAATAGAGACAGCAGTGAGGCCTCAGAAATATATATAAATCACCTGAATGTCAGCTTTCAATTAAGTCAATTTGACC
>NW_012143745.1:2682562-2684761 GCF_000956105.1 Propithecus coquereli | reverse complement strand
ATTTAATGTTTTTTTCTTTACACGAAGGGAATCATGGACATACATCACTAATAGAATATTTTTCCTTGATAAACAATATGGTAGATTCTCAATGAATGACTTTAGAGTTAGAAATAATAGATTCATTAAAATTGGAAAATGCAGATTTATCGTATGACCAATTATTTGTCAATATATTTGTGACTTTTTTAGTCTTAAACATTAAATTTAAAATAGGCCTGACACAGTGGCTCATGCCTGTAATAGCAGCACTTCGAGAGGCCAAGGCAGGAGGATGGTTTGAGATCAGGAATTTGTGACCAGCCTATGCAACAAAGGAAGACCCCTATCTCCATAAAAGTTTAAAAAATTAGCCACATATGGTAGACCTATAGGAGGCTAAGGCAGGAGGTTCGCTTAAGCCCAGGAGGTCTGGGTTACAGTGAGCTACGATCATGCTGTTGCCACCTAACCAGATTCATTAGCCGGTTGCCCAAGAAGCAGCCAATATGCTGAGTCAGCAGGTTTTGCAGCCCAGAAAGACAATTCCGCATATCGCTAAGCGGGGAGATGGGAGAAATTTCTCAAATCCACCTCCCCAAGAACTTGGGAGACAGTTTTTAAGGATAGTTTGACAGGCAAGGGATTAGGCCATTAGGTTTGTTAATTGGGGCAAAACTATAGGGAAGTAGAAATCATCTTTTTGTATTTCTCCAGTCCCTGGGGTCACAAGCCCAGCCGAGTCGGTTCTTCCTATGGGATGCTGGTCTGGATGGGCCAATAGATCCATTAGAATGCAGGGCCTGGAAGATATTTTTAAGAACTACCTTCAGGCTTCGAAAAGGCGATGTTATCTACAGAGAAAGTTAAGAATCTTTACTGACACCAGCTGCGTGGCTCCGGAGTGGCAATTATAGGGGGACAGTTACTAATTATTATCATTATTTTTAGCTAAGCCTGTGCATTATTTTTTGCTAGACTCTTACCACAGTTCTCGCCTTGCACCCCGTTATTGAAAGGCGGTTTCAATGCCACTGCACTTCACCCTGGACCTGTCTCTAAAACAAACAAACAAAAAAATCCAGTATCATTCGCAACAAACTCAGTGTTCCTGCAAAAATTATTTTGACTAGATCAGCAGCATCTAACAATGCATAAACAATATGTGACGATACGTTAAATTATTTGTTTGTAATAATCAAGGAAATTGTGCGCCAAACCTACCTAATAAAATATTGTTATAGTCTAGGTATGCCAAAGCCAACGTGGCTATTGGTAAATTTTTTCTGTTCTAATGTATGTCTCAGATGGGTTTATTAAGAAGTAAAGTCAATTTTAAAAATTAACCAGATCTTAATCAGTTGTTGGGAATTTTATAGAAAGAGTTTCACACAAATGGCAAGGGACCTTGCAACAAATAAACATCTATGCTTCTTAATTAAGTAACTAGGGTACTAGGTTTTTTATGGATATTTTCCCTCTTTGGAAACCAGTAAGACCAATTGAAAATGGTAAACACATCCATCAAAGTTTGATTTTGTTTTTCTAACACAAACACATCTATGATAAATCTGAGTAAGTAGCAATTCGTTTAGCAATTGCTTAGTGAATTAATGTTAAATTTGCTTTATTCATTGCACTAATTAGTAAGTTGGTTTTGTATTAGATATTTGTTGCTTTTCATTGGTTATTAGGCAGCAGACACTCTTTCTTCTGGAGAAAAACCCTACAATAAAAAGTTTCATGTCTTGCCTCTTATCATAGAAGCTGAAGTATACAAATGTTGCCATTTCTTCCTCATGGAAGTAAGGGCCTAAGAAAGTAAAATCCTTCTTTATTGGACAGAAACTTCATAACTCTCATGATAGAATGAATGAAACTGCCTTTCTTTGGGGAAAAAAGGACTCACAGCTTGCGACTGGTCTGTTGTGTTCAAGTAAATCACATCAAGATCTGGGTGTATTTTGTACAAAACACAATTTACACATAATGTAATAAGCTGATCTTATAAAATAACCATAAACAAATTTCTCTTCTTAGAAGAATTTTGTCACTTGCAGCTAAAAACCATGACTGAATATCATGATTATTTTGTAAAGCACAAAAATAAAATCATGTTTTACTTTTACTATACTGTATTAAAAAGTCAGGGAAATGTATGATACATTGAAAAATTAGTTTTCCATGCAAAACAGTTTAAGGCAAATGGGCAGTTACCAT
>NW_012143745.1:2667459-2671315 GCF_000956105.1 Propithecus coquereli | reverse complement strand
TGTTCTGACTTTGGTTTATGTAACTATTGCTATTTATGGTTCATAAAAGGAGATTATCATAGGAAACTAAATGTGTAAGGACATACAAAAAAGATGTTAAAATGTATGCAAAGAATGCCTAGTTAATTTTCAACAGCATAAGTGTGAAATATTCTTCCTTTCCTTTGAGTTTATTGTTTAACTATCAAATGTTTATGACAGAGGCAAGAATAAAAATGAAATGAAACCCATATCTGAATTATCTGTAGCCTAAAGGCAGCAAATGACCAAATTTTGCAGTGCAAATGCATTATTTTGTTGGAAGAACTACTCTAGTCTGCTTTTAATGCTTATAGCAAGCTGATGGTTCTCAATTCACATTAAATAGACAAAAGAAACATGTAAAGAGTTATTGTAAAACAAGAAAAATAAGAGAGATAAAAAAGAGTACCTAATTTCTTATCTACCTAATTTTTATCCCTCCTTTATTTCTATTCCCCTCTGTTTGACAACTAAAAGAAACATCTATCAAACGTTCCTATCAGTAAAGAACCACTGTGTTAATAGTGGCTGCTAATTTTTTTTTCCATGATGGCAGGTCTTCCAGAGGCAGAGTTTTCCTTGATTACTAACAAATCTTTAGGCAGTGCAAATTTAGCTGGATATGGAGCAGGCAAACTGGCAGTTATGATTGAAAAGAAAAATCATAAAGACTAATTACTGGCTGTAAATACGAAAGGCAATGACAGCAGTATTAATACGCTTTTCTTGTTTGCACATTTAAGAATTGTAGCACAAGGTCACAAATAATGACCATAAATTTAATATGTATAGCAGTTGGTTATCACTAAAACCATTTTATTAAGTGTACAGAATGACTAAATAGGCTTCGACCTAGTAAAAGCATGTGGAGATATCAGCTAAGCCAAAACATCCCAGTCATAGAGCTTCTATTAAGGCCCTGCTGAAACAAATCTGAATTTAATTTAAACTCCACAGGAAAGGTGCTCTTTGCTCTTCAACTGCTGCTTTTGTCTCAACACCAAGGAATGGGGCTTTTTATCAGCCACCTGCTCTTCCACAAAACTGCATAAACTGAAATGGATATTTTGTCTTTTTATTTCTATGGTTTTTAATAATCAAGGTTCGTGATCCAAAACTGCTGTGGAGATATTGCAAAGAAATAAAAAGTGTAAAGTCTTCTTAATATTTTCAATCAGCTTAGTAAGATAGGAAGATTTGTGAGTAAAAATCATTAACAATTTACATGTTAGGTATTATGAGCAGAAGGGGAGGCCAATGCCATTGCTGCTCCAAGCTTTGTGCTAAGTATTTGTGAATAAGTGAATACGATTTTCAGTGGAACATTCTCTTTTAATTAGTTTCTACGCTGTATAACACAAACCATTTGTGAGTCAGATTGCAGATTATAGTTTCTTTTTATAAACAAAAAAATAATGTCCAAAAAATGTATACCATTTCTTGAGTTAGGATAGACAAAAGATGACTAAACGCTGTGATTATATGGGCCCAATCAATGTGGTATTTAAAGTATTATTTCAACAAAATCCTCCTTGATTATGCTGTGCTCCTACAATCCTGATCACTAAAGTTAGTTCAGATGACAAAGGGATAGGGAAATGGGGCCAACTGAGTTATATTGAAAAGAACTCTGGACCAGGAATCCATTCTGTTTCTACCACTTAAGAGTTGTCTTCTTTATACCTGAATCTCTTTTATTTCGTTTTCAAATTGGAATGCCATAATAGATATTTTAAACATGAGTATCACATCCTCAAGTGTTATGAGTTGTAAAGTATTTTCCCTCAGAGAAATTTTCAAATTGCTTTAGCAACTTCATCTTGTCTGTGTATTTTAAATTCCATAAACATTTTGCACTAGTATATATTCATATATTTTGCTGAATGAATTAAGTCTTATTCTTACTAATACTTTTGAGGGAATACAAAGTTGAATAAAAATTAATCCCAACCCTCAACGATATTTAAATATAAAATCGAGATGCTTAAAAAACCCTGTCACTTAAGGATATGATCACATTTGGCTGCATTTTTAGTTGGATTAAACAAATGTGTAGGGTTTTTTAAATACTTATAAATAGATTGGACTGTAGCTTAGTCATCATTCTGGTTGTAGAGTGGTGAGACCTTCGAATGTCAATAATGACAAATTTAGCTTTAGAATAATAGGAAAAGACTGGACATGTTTGAGGAGCTGAGTTCCATGGTCAATCTTCATAATTTCTTAATAGTATATAACAGGGAAGCTTAGACATAATAAATAAATAAATAATGAATAAATAAATAACATAGTATAATAAATAGAATATACAAGATTTTAGAACTAGTTTAAATTAGGAGGTTCAGTAAGCATGAGGAGAAGGATTATTAAAAGATAAATCTAACATTCTACTTTGAAGAAACAGTAGTACTATGATTAGAAATTAAGAAATCTGGAGTTTTCTATCTTTTATAAAGGGAAGAGAATTCTGTGTTGAAAATGTCAAATTGACAGTGTCAGATTTCTACTGGAGATTTTTATAAGGTTGTTTGAAATAGAACACTAATATACTGATGAATGATTAATTTAATAAAAGTAAAAATGGAAGTTTCGGACATAAATGAGTTTATAAAGGAAGCATTTCAATGATTGAAACAGATAAGGCCAAGTAACAGAATCTTAGTGAGTGTTAATATGTAACAAATTACCTCAGAATCCCTGGAAGATGATTACAGAAGCCTAAGAAAGCAAATGTTGTCATTGGATAGTGAAAAAATATACTCCGCTTTTGTTTCTGTTGCTTGTATTTAGTTGTTTGATTTTATTTATTTTCAACTTATTATCAATATGTTGACAGTTTAAATACAGATGTTTTTTTATCTCTCTTAATAAAACTTAATGGGAGAAATTGAAATGTAGAGAAGTACAAAGAAAAAATGCCATATCCTTTTAGACTAGCTCATGGGTACTCATTAAATAGCTGTAATATTAATGGCCAGGCTCCATCCCCACCCCTAGGTTCTCATTTAATGTGTCTGGCATGGGCATGGATGTTAGCACTTTTAATGTATCTTTGAGTTCAAGTATCTTCTGAGGTTAAAAAGTACTGTAGTCCATAGGGCATGCCTGTTGTCATTATACAGCTATTAAAAAATTAGGATTATTCAAAGATAATCTTAATAGGAAAATAAGTAATTTTATTTCTAAGGCAGATTTATATCCAACCCTTATGTCCAAAAATCTTAATGTTTTAAAGGCTAAAATGTCCCCCTAGATTAATGGTTTTTCATTAGAGAAACCTGAGCTGCACAGAGTAGTGATGATCTTAACTAACATTTATGGAGGGCTTGCTGGGAGCCAGGGGCTGTTCTAAGCAATTTGCACACATTAAGTGATGTAATTCCACAGTTAACCTGAGGGAAAGTCCATTACACAGATGAAAAAACTGAGGAAGTTATGCGTTACCTGGCAGATTCAGAATTCCTTTCCAGGTTGTCCATCTCCAGAACTCACCCTCTGAGTTACAGAGGATTTGCCCTGAGAATCTCCTGACTCTTTCCCAAATTTTTTCCCACTCGATGGTATTGTGCTGTCTTGAGGCAGAATTTCTTGACGTTATATGCATACTTGAGTACAAAGGAATACTTTACAGAAAAAAATGTAGGCAAACAAATGAATAAGTTAGTATTTAATGTTTTTTTCTTTACACGAAGGGAATCATGGACATACATCACTAATAGAATATTTTTCCTTGATAAATAATATGGTAGATTCTCAATGAATGACTTTAGAGTTAGAAATAATAGATTCATTAAAATTGGAAAATGCAGATTTATCGTATGACCAATTATTTGTC
>NW_012143745.1:2654656-2655398 GCF_000956105.1 Propithecus coquereli | reverse complement strand
TTAAATTCCTTTTTTTAAAAAACCAAAGGTACTTACCAAGTGACTCAGAATCAAAACTATTAAGCCTTCAATGATTTAACCATGGTCAAAAGAGATGTCCTCAAACATGGTGCAAAAAGTCGAACCTCTCCTAAGATCCAGAATCACTTCCAAAGAAAGCCAAAAGGAAAAAAACAAAAACATCTTTGTAGCCACAGGCGGTTAAGGATAAAACAGTGTCTTTGTTCTCCCCTGGAACATGGGATGCCTCCAGTCACAGATCCAATAATCTGTGACACTGGGCAGGTGGATAACCAAGCAAGGAAGGTTGATATGACAAAATTCCTTATGGACTGAGATCTCTGGGTACAAACTCTCTTGAGAGCTGGTACTGTCGAACAAAGAAAATGCTTGTGCTTCAGCCTATTTGACTGGCTACCTGACTCAAAACAACGCTGGCACCCCCCAGCTAGCAGAGACTGGTGAGAATAATCTCAGTGGTCCTAAAGCCAAGCTCTCAGGACACAAAATTAGATGAATGGGAAAGAGCCACCCTGGGAGAAAAAGAATCAATAACTAATGGATACCCCAAAACCAAATTTACACAAGAGTGACAACCCAAACAAATTATTTTTTTCCTGCTAATCTGAGTTTGGAAAGGAAGGGACAAGATGAAAATTTACCTTTCAGTCAGGCTGAACAGTGAGTAGGATGTCTTAGCTGCCTTTTATTGGGCACCAAAAACTGTATGGGAGAAAAAGTA
>NW_012143745.1:2650324-2651441 GCF_000956105.1 Propithecus coquereli | reverse complement strand
TGCTATATTAACTACTACTTTCTCTCTTCTTTTATGACCTTGTTTTTACACGCTTTTCACTCCTTTCAAAGTAAAGCATTATCTCAAGTAAAAGCTTTTATATCAAACTGTAAAATATTAGCTTTTGGACTTTAAGTGCCAAAGCCTAGACAAAAAAATCACAGATATGTGGGAAATAAAAGGTGGGAGTGTTTTTCTCCTGATAATAGACGATAAAGATTCTGTGGGCTGGAAGAGGAAAAGAGTTAAATAGAAATTAAGAGATATATTCTCTTGATCTTCTGTATATCTTAAATAAGGGACTCTGAACACTTAAATTTTATCCTAGCAGGCAAAAGGATACATATTGAAAACTTTAAATGTGTTTGAAGTACTTGAGAGAAGATGGTCAATCTACTTCAGGCACAAAAGAGGAACAGGAACTTGCTGATGCCAGCAGTAGTTGAAGATACGGTTCCATTTATTGTTTGGGCAGATTACTTGGCCCCACATCACCTCATAGGATTTTCCTGTATCCACTGTTGACCCAAGTCAACATATGGAACATGTGCAGAAACTAGAAGCTCATGTCCAAAGGTGACCTTTTCCCATTAGTATATATTAGCATAGTAAAAATCACACCCACCAGCACCATGACAGTTTACAAATTTCATGACAACCACTGGAAGTTACCCTATAAGGATAAAATTAGGGAGAGCCCTTATCTCTAAGAACTCATCACTCTTTTCCCAGGAAAATAATGATTATTCCACCTACCATTTAGCATATCATAAGGTGTAGACGTAAAAGTAGAAGTTTGGTAGAACCCTAGGGTTTTCTCCACTCCCAGAGATAGACCCATTTTCCCTCAGGAAATGTACTTTTGCTTTCTATACTGAAAAGCCTGCAATAAAAGCTGCTTATGTCGAAATGCTAAGCGTCTGTCATCACTCCTTTGCACTGGTCCTGCCTGTGATTTTTCCAAGCAAGGAGCCAAAGAACCAGGACAACACCCCTCAGAAATCAACCCTGACAATCTCATGACCCTTGTTCAGACAATTCTGTTGAGCCATCTCCTGTGGTTTAAGATACTAGGAAACAAACAGAAAAGAACATTTTTCTGCCCCTTTGATAACTG
>NW_012143745.1:2648860-2650274 GCF_000956105.1 Propithecus coquereli | reverse complement strand
AAGATGAAAATTTACCTTTCAGTCAGGCTGAACAGTGAGTAGGATGTCTTAGCTGCCTTTTATTGGGCACCAAAAACTGTATGGGAGAAAAAGTAATACCTTTTCTTCGCCCACTTCAAAATTCATGGCTGAGATCTATGTAACAAAAGACACATCAACAAGAGAAAAACATACAAATTTATCTAATGTAAGTTTTACATGACACTGAAGGCTTCAGAAATGAAGAAAAAAAGAAATGAGGAAATACACATATTTTATGGACAGATATGCAGAAGTATAATTTGAGGACAAAAGTGTATGATCTATTGGCAATAAATTGAGGGTAACTTAGTAAAGCCTATTTACCCAAATTCTTCTTGGCATCCCTGTGTGAAATTCCTCCCCTCCAGGTACAGAACAGCTGTCACATGAGGGTCTTCAGAGAAGAAGGAAGGGAGAAAATTAAAGAAGAGACTTTCCTAGGTTTTATGACCTGCTTCAGAGAAAAAGAATGAAGAAAAGATGAATGTGTCCTTCCCGTTTCTGCTGTTTTCTTAAATGCCAAGATACCATAGTGTGGAGTATTGTGTCTTGAACTCTTGTCACTTGCAGACAGGCATCTACTCCCTGTGTCTTCACATCATCTTTCCTCTGTGTGCATATGTGTCCAAATTTCCTCTCCTTTAAGGACACTAGTCATATTGAATTAGGACCAACCCTAATGACTTCATTTTAACTTAATGACCTCTTTAAATACCTTGTCTGAAAATACAGACACTGGAAACTAGCATGACAACATATGAACATATGAATTTTGGGGAGATACAATTCAGTCTATAAAAGATCCCAACATTCTCTATCTGCCCCATGTACAGTCTATCTGTAATTCCTCTCTCTTGAGTGTGGGTGGGGCCATAAAAATGATGGAATGACATTCTTTTGATTAGATTACTAATCAGTGGACTTTGAATTCATAAAAAAGAAATTTTCCTGGGTGTACCTGACTTAATCAGGCAAGATCTCTAAAGGAAATATCAGAGAGAAGCTCTCCTGCTGGACTCAAAAGGAAACAAACTGCCATGTGTTAACAGGGTCTGTGGAGAGGCCCACATGACAACCTCTTGGAGCTGAGAGTGGTTCCTAGATGATAGCTATAAGAAAATAGGACCTCAAGCACAGAGCCACAGGGAAAGCCTTCTGTTAACAACCATGTGATAATGGAAGACTAGAGTCTCAGATGAAATCGAAGCCCTGCTGACATCTTGCTTTCAGCTTGGTAAGAACCAGCTGGTCTGTATTTAAACCCTGTCCCACAAAAAATGTGAGATAATAAATTTGTGCTACTTTAAGATGCAAAATTTATGGTAATTTGTTGTGTAGCAATAGAAAACTAATTCAAGATCTAAAATAAAACACACATTCATTGCCCATAATA
>NW_012143745.1:2641798-2644790 GCF_000956105.1 Propithecus coquereli | reverse complement strand
CATTTTCGGGTGACATTTTCTAAGTTTTAATTTCCTAGGTTTTCTAGTTAGTGACCTAAAATATGTGGTTTAAGCATTTTGACAGGGAAACATAAATTTGTTGTGAACTACTGTTGGCTTCCATGAATGACACAATTGGCCCTAGGCATAGCTAATTGGGGCACATATTCTGGGGCTCCAGGCAGCAGACATCCTGACAGAGGCTCCAAAAGACCTAACGGAGTAATATTGTGGATGGACCGGCCCTTTGAGGTGAAAAAATAAAAGAAAAAGAAATCCAGGATTGGAGCTCATTTACATATAATCAATGCAAACCTCCTCCTTTCTTACAAATTAAATTTAGTACATCAGTTGCATCCTTTTCACATCTTGTTTTGCCTAAAGTTTGCCTTTTTCTGGTTTATTTTTTTATCTTCAAGTATTTTCCTCTTTAGCCATTTTAGGAATAGTTCAGTGGATTGGAGTGGAGAGGTGTCACAATTTAGTTTGGGAGATCTGCTGTGAGTTATATCTCTGATTTG
This sequence comes from Propithecus coquereli, assembly GCF_000956105.1. NCBI lineage: Eukaryota > Metazoa > Chordata > Mammalia > Primates > Indriidae > Propithecus > Propithecus coquereli. Next base: position 2,644,269 of record NW_012143745.1, on the reverse strand, counting down.
TTCATTATAATTTTCTCAAGTTTCCATGAGATGACATTGCCCTTAAGTTTAGTTTCAAAAAGTCCTTGACTATGTCAGCAATACCAAAGAAATCAGTCAAATCCAACCCTCTTAAATATGTAGCTTAGGGCATAAATAGCCTGACATTCGGTATTGTGTTGTAACTTGGGTATGAGGAAAATATTTTCAGTGAGATCAATTCAAATCCAAAGAAGAAATCACTTTGATAACTTAACACTCTAGCCATTTTTTAAAGATTGATTCAGAGATTCTATTATTCTTCTTAGGTTGCCATAATATAACACCACAGATCAAATGGCTTAAAGCACAGAAATTTATTTTCTCACAATTGTGAAGCTTAGAACTCCAAAACGAAAGTGCTGGCAGGGTTGGTTTCAGATGGTATTTTCTCTTTGGCTTGTAGACAGATACCTTCTGGCCGTGTATTCACATGGCCTTTTCTCCATGCATACAGAGAGAGATTGCTGGTGTCTCTTTCTCTTTTTATAAGGACATCAGTCCTGTCTGATTCCATCCTTGTGAGCTCATTTAACCTTAATTACCTCCTTAAAGGACCTATCTCCAAATATAGTAACATTGGAGTTAGAGTTTCAACACGTGAATTTTGGGGAAACACAATTCAATCAATAACAGAGGTGACACTAAAAATATTTTACATTTTTTTTTTTTTGAGACAGAATTTCATTCTGTTTCCCAGGCTGCAGTGCAGTGGTAAGGTCTTACTTCAGTGTAATCTTGAACTTGTGGGCTCAAGTGATCTTCCTGCCTTAGTCTCCTGGATAGCTAGGACTGCAGGCACACACCACCACATCCAGTTAACTTTTTAAAACAATTTTTGGTAGAGATGGGGTCCTGCTGTAGTACCCAGGCTGGTCTCAAACTCCCGACCTCAAGTGATCTAGGCTTCCCAAATGCTGGGATTACAGGTGTGAGCCACCACACCCAGCCAAAATATTTTATAATTGATATATCATCATACCAAAAACTCAGACCAGGGGACAGTACTGACTGCAACAGTGTCATGAAAACCTCAGTAAAGTCTTTGTAAACTGATTTTTATTCTAAATGGAATTAGTTTATTGACTGATTTGCCTTATTGATCCATAGTCTAAATTCGTCTAGTATCATTAAAATTGTACCTGTATTTAACTCCTTAAAAGTAATATTTACTTCTACAAACTTAAAACTTATCAAGTCGAATACACAAAAACTTCTATATAGCATAATGGTAATAACAATAATGCTTCTCAGCTGGATGCTGCTATAATCTACAGGTAACACACATAGTCATCAAACATTATTACTCTTGGCAAAAAATTGACTGTATCAATGTGCTTTAAAAATAAAATGCATATTATAAGGAAGCTCTAATTTCTTTTCATTAGTTGAACATCCAATTTTCTAATTAAAAAGTAACCTTTTCCTATTACTAATATAGCTTACACTATTATTATCTCTTAGAATAGGCATTGCAATTTTCCTTTTCTTGGGTTTAATATGATCACTTCATCAAACTTAATGTATTTTCTATTTAAATTTTCAACAAAATATGCTAATATTTATCTGCAAGGTTAAATAGTCTCACATTTAAGAAAATACAAAAATATTTATGCAGATGCCTAATTTTTGTTACTATTTTAAATATAGAGATGTTTCAGCTGATAGTCTAACATTATATCTCTACTAATTATATTACATTTCCCATAAATTCTACTTTGTAATGGTACTCTATTTAGATTTTAGTAATAGCACAAATCTTATCTTCACAGTGATGATAGTGGACTGTCAAGTACTTCTTTAACAGTTAAGTTTATAAAAGTTCTTTTCCAAAAACAATTCACTATTGAAATGGACTTTTAACTTCTGCCTAACTCAAACCAGACTGCCAGTGGAGAGAGTAAAACTGTGATACTCAAAGAGAGTAATCATCTACTGTTGAACCACTGACATAGACCATTAAATTTGGGGCATGATGGTTAAGAGCTATGTCTCTAGAGGTAGATCACTTGGACTTTAATTCTTGGTCTTGCAATTATATTTGGCCTCTCTGCAAACATAGGTCCCACATCCAAGGATTCAACCAGCTGTAGAAGGAAAACATTTGGAAAAAATATGTATCTACTGCACATATACATTTTTTTGCTTGTCATTATTCCCTAAACAATACACTGTTAACAGCTATTTATATAGCATTTATATTAGATATTATAAGTAGTCTAGAGATGATTTAAAGTATATGGGGAGATATGTATAGGCTATATGCAAATACTACACCATTTTATATAAGGGAATTGAGTCTCAGAGGATTTTGGTATGGGACCAATCCCTCATGAATATTGAGAGAGAACTTTACCTGTGTACCATGGGATGAATTTGTCTTGTCCTTCATAAAATAAATTTATGTATGAAGAGAGGACCTGAGTTGGGAATTTATTGTTATGAGATATATC
>NW_012143745.1:2636813-2637239 GCF_000956105.1 Propithecus coquereli | reverse complement strand
AGAGATTAAAGCCCTGATTCCGGAATCGAACAGGCATGGCACTCTAGCCAGGGCAACAGAGCCAGACTCTGTCTCAAAAAAAAAAAAAAAAAAAAAAGAGCCAAAAGAGGCATCTGTTTTAATTAAGTAGCTTATTTGTTGATTTCTTACAAATGAGTTTCTCCTATATCAGATGTTTTTATCCAAGTGCAGCAGGAGATGTTACCTATTGCAGACTCCCCCTGTTCAGACGAAAGATAGTCCAAAGTAATTCTGTTATCTAAAGCAATTTTAGCAAGAGAATTTAAAGAGATTTGCTGAGCAAATATACCTTTTGCAGTAGAATCAGCTACAGTTGCTAATGTTTGAGATAGGTCTCTAATTATAAACTCATTTACCTTTATTCTAAGCCAGGGAAGAAGCATTCTACCAAAAGATGCCTACTTA
>NW_012143745.1:2634656-2636763 GCF_000956105.1 Propithecus coquereli | reverse complement strand
GAAATTTGAAAGATAGATATGAGCTACAACTTCCAGGATATTAGAAAGGCGAGACAATTTGACTAATTTATACTTAATTTTTAAATAAGCTACACTGAAAAACAAATGATCAAATGTTGATCTTACAACCAGAAAAAAAAAACAAATAGATATAACTTAACTAATCAGAATAAGAAGCTACCAGGCTCTAAAGATTGGAAATAATTAATAGCAAAGTTTGCCAGATACTTATAGTCAACCAGATAGGGCTGCAAGGAGCCCTGCTCTGGGACAGCGACTAAGTGGGTACTGCCTTTGTCTGCTTCAAAATGTATGTAGAATGACCCTTCAAAATGTGTATAGAATTTATCTGTCTCTCATTCTAAAGGATTTAGATTTTTTTTCTGATTAAGTTGATACATTAAACTACTTTATGGTCACGCTGTGCAGATAGTGGAGTTATCATTTTAGATATGGGGTGTTAATGTCAATCTTCTTTATACTTGACATCAACTGTTGTTCCTATATACGCATCTATTTTTTTCTTTGAGAAAAGGATTTTATAGTTTTATTAAATTAGCATCATTTCTAAAAATTCATAATTCACTGCATTAAGGTAATTTGGGCATCTCTTTCCTGATTTCACAGCTCTGATTTAAAAGAGAAATCTTTCTTACCTGCCTTTCTAGACCTAATGGGGCATGTGTCCTTTGCCTCTTGGATGACCTGAAAGTTTAATAATATGTGGCTTAGCCACATATGATTTTCCTTTTGTGATTATTAATTTTCTATTGCTACATAATAAATTACCACAAATTTAGCAGCTCAAAAAAACATTTTTTTTACTATATCACAGTTCTGTAGGTCAGATGTTCAGGTGGGTTTGGCTGGTTTCTCTGGTCAGTATCTTACAAGACTTGGCTCTTATCTGGAGGCTGAAAGGAAGAATCCGTTTTAAGTTCACACATGTTGTTAGCAGAATCTAATATTAGCCACTGTAGAGAAGGCAAAATTTTACCTCTACTCTCTTAGGGTCTTCAGTTGGGCATGAGAATTAAATTGACATAAAACAGATTTCACAAGTGAAAAGCATACAAATTTATGCAAGTTTTACATGACAAGGGGGCCCTCATAAGGCAATGAGGACCCAAAGAAATGTCACGACCCAAATGCTTTTTATTAGGTTTGAACAAAGAGAAGCAATTGTGAGAAAGTAACCAAATTATGTGAAGAGGCCAAAGAAATATAAGAATTATTTGACATGTTCTATTTATACAGAATTCTCTTGGTTGTGACTCCCCATTGAGGAATTTATCTTTTCTCTTCGTACAGGGAGGTCATCATCACCCTGGAGATTTTATTTTCATTTTGCAGTGGGTAAAAAGGAGATTAGAATGCCCTTCTTGTATCTGCTGTTTCTCAAGTGTCTTCAGCTCAAAGCGATCTATATTTTGGGGTGGCAGATTTTGTCACCCTACACGGTGGTAAGTCTGAAGTCTCTGCTGCCTTGCTGTTATCAAAGGGCACTCACTGTTCCTTTAGACTAATCCTAGAGACTTTCTTTTCATGCGACCTCTCCCATCTCCAAACCAGGAATTGTGCATCAAGTTTTTCTCACAATTGACAATCTCTCTGGCTTCCCATTTTGCCATCACCCAGAGAAAGTTCTCTGCTTTTAAAATGCCTTGTGATTAAATCGGTCTCACCTGGAAAATTTCCCTATTTTAAGGTCAATATCTGATTCACAGCTTCTGAGAATGAAAGCAAGGCATCTTTGGGATGTCATTCCAAAATTTTGCCTACCACAATAGAAAAGCCAATCATTCACTAATTTAAAAATAAATCCGAGATTCTATAACAGAAAATTCAATATCAAAGACTTTATAGAGCTTATGTAAAGTTTCATTCCTTTAAAGAAATTTAAAGAGCCAAGAAATTTTAAATGACTGCATGAAATTAAAATCAAGTGATATTCGTTTGATTTGTTTAAAGTTTACACTATTCTTCTACTTTTATTTAAGAAAATGATGACATATCATAAAAAGAAAGATAGAAACTGTCCTGTTGTAAGTAAATTCAGCAGAAATTAAGATTATCGGGTTTGTATTATCACAGCATGGTATTGTAT
>NW_012143745.1:2630760-2633811 GCF_000956105.1 Propithecus coquereli | reverse complement strand
TTTTTTATTTCAGCATATTACAGGGGTGCAAATGTTTCAGTTATGTTTTTAAATACTATTTTTAAAAGGTGATCTTTTGTCTCATAAAACCTGTACTACATCATCACATGCTAAATATAAACTCTTACTAGTTTTTATTGTTGTATACTATAAATAACATATAGTTTTCCATTTTTGCCATTTTTAAATGCATAATACAGTAGTATTAAGTACAGCCACAGTGTTGTATAACATAAGCACTATTTTTAAAACTGTTTTATCACCTGAAACAGAAACTCTGTAAACCATTAAGCAATAACTCTCCCTGCTTCCTCATCCCAGGCCCTACTTACTTTTATTCTGCTTTCTGTTGCTATGAATTTGCCTATTCTAGATACCTCATAAAAGTGGAATCATACAATATTTGTCATTTTATATCTGACTTGTTTCACTAAGCATAATGTTTTCAGAATTTATCACTGCTGTAGCATGTATAAGAGCTTTATTCCTTTCATGGTTGAATAATATTCCCTTGTATGTATGTATCACATTTATTATCTTTCTATTGATGGACATTGGGATTGCTCCCACCTTTTGGCTATTGTGAATAATGCTGCCATTGACATTGATTTACAAATATCATGAGTCCCTGTTTTCAATTATTTTAGGTATATACCTATGGATAAAATTGGTGGGTCAAGTGATAATTCTACATTTCCGTTTTTGAGGGACTGACAAACTGCTTTCCAAAGAGGCTGCAATCTTTTATGCTACTACTAGCAATGCACAGTGTTCCAATTTCCCTACATCCATGCCAATGCCTGTTATTTCTGTCTTTTTTAAAATATCCACTATTGTGGGTGTGAAGTGTTATTCTACTTTTGATTTGTGTATACCTAACAACTAATATGTTGAGCATTTTTTGTGTGCTTATTGACCATTTTTATATCTTCTTTGGAGAACTGATTATTCAAGTCCTTGCCCATCTTTTGATTGAGCTGTTCGTTTTTGGTTTTTGTTTAGTTTTAGAAACTCTTTATATATTCTGTATATTATTCTCTTGTCAGCTACATTCAAATATTTCCTGTCATTCATTGGGTTGATTTTTTACTCTATTGATAATGTACTTTGATGCACACAAGTTTTTTAAATTTGAGTAAGTACAATTTATTATTTGTAGTTTTCTTACATGTTTTTGTTGTCATAGCTAAGAAAACATTGCCAAATCCAATGCCTTGAAGCTTTTCCCCATGTTCTCTCTTAAGAATTTTATAATGTTAGCTCTTAAGTTCAGGTCTATTGTCCTTTGAGTTGATTTTTTTTTTTTATTTGGTGTAAGGTGATGGCCCAACTTCGTCCTTTTGCATGTGGATATCCAGTTTTCATAGCACCATTTATTGAAGGAATTTTAATGTAGTTAATTCTGCAAATCTCATTCTTCTACTCCTTATGGATTGCTGTATTTTGCTTGTTGAAGGTTGAACTGTTTGTGACTTTTCGTTTCTGCAAAGTGTGTATTGTTTGCTGTGTGGGATCACTGAGGTTTCCCTTCCACTATCTTTATGATTATGTAGTAATCTGATAAATATTTTCTTAAATGTCTAGCTTCAAAAAAGGGAAGACAAATAAGTGAACTGGCCTTTTAAATCTCCCTATAGATGGCACTGAAGAAAGCTGCTGTGTCTTAGAGGGCACCAGCCAGCTGCTCCAGGAATATGGGCCACTTAACCTACAGCTTAGGTGGGAATGAGGAGTGGAGAGTGGTAGCTTGTTTGAGCACACCACTCTCCTCCGTTATAAAAACAGTCTAACACACTCCAATTGTTGAATGTGTCAGTCAGACTTCAGAGTTGCTAAATGGTTTGTTCCAATCTCTCCCCGATTTAAAGATTGTTTTGTTGGAGATACCTACCCTCAGACTTTCCTACTCAACCATTTTGCATGATGTCATTCTTTTATCAGTGGTTTTATAAACACGGTTTCTATAATTTTCAAAGTCAATGGTAAAGAAAATACTTAACATAATTTTCAATTAAATTAAAAGAACTAAATTTTGAGGAAATTGTTGCCCAAAATCTATGTATGACATATATTTACTTATACCTGGGCATTGAGGAAAGCATTATTGAAATCCTACATTTTTCCCTTTTGATATTTTTAAATCTGTAAGATGGATTCTTGTGAGAAATGCAGTATGATTATTACAAAGACACAAAGTATAGTTGGTATGGTTACTACAACTGAATTGGAAACGCTTTTCCTATCAATGAGATGGCTTTTATTTAGACATGTTAAACTGGGAACTTCTGGATTTATTAAGACCACGAGCTATGTATGGTGTTAAAAAATTAAAAAAAAAACCTTTATAGAAATGAAATTTAGCAGAATTTATTTGAGCAAAGAATGATTCACGAATTGTGAAGCACTGTGAACCAGTAGATGTTCAGAGAGGTCCACCCAGCAACACGAGCAGGCAGTATTTAATAGAAAGAAAAAGGAGGTGACATACAGAAAGAGCTTGACCGATAATAGCTCAGTATTTGCCATATATAGACATGGTCTGATCAGCTGGCTGTCTGTAATTGGCTGAAGTTCTATATACAAGAATATACTCTTAATTTAGGTTGCAGTTAGCTATGTGGAAACTCAAAGTACAAAGGCAACCTCAGCCTAAATTTAGTTTAATTTAACATAACCCCCATTTTTTTCAGCTTCTCAATTTGAGAGAATAATTAAAATTTTAGACATCAACACCACTCTCTGTCACCATCATAATAGAAATTTTGGTCTCAGTATGGAATTCACAATTCTCAATAACAGGTCAGGAGAATGTTTCCATCTGTTCTGTTTGTGTTTTTGATATTCTAATTATAGTGAGAAAATTTGAAGCATAAAGAATGGCTGTATGTGAGCATTCAAGGCTCTTGAGAGAATATGGCACACCAAGGAGACTATAATGATGGCTATTAGGAGAATAATACTAAGAGATTAAAGTATACTCCTTAACAGAAGCCTCCATGAACAAAATTGATGAAAATTTAATATATCAAAAATAAACCAAAAGAGGCCAGG
>NW_012143745.1:2628482-2629405 GCF_000956105.1 Propithecus coquereli | reverse complement strand
GGGGTCTCTCTCTTGCTCAGGCTGGTCTCGAACTCCTGACCTTGAGCGATCCACCCACCTCGGCATCCCAGAGTGCTAGGATTACAGGCATGAGCCACCACACCTGGCCTAGAAACCTATTCTTGTCGGAGTCTTTTCCTTGAATCTCCTCTAAGATAAAACACTTAGGCTTGCAACAGCGTGTATAGGCGCTTGTGCCAGACTAAACAATTAATTGTCTGTGAATGAGAGGACTTAAAATGGCCATGGTTAAAAATATAAATTCATTACAATAATGAAAATCGTCAAGGGAATTTGGATTTTTCTATTGCATATAACATTTTAAGATAAAAAACTAGAATTATGAAAGATTTCTAGAAATTTCTGTAACATATTAATCACACATGGGTACAAATATACCTCAGAGAAGGTTTAGCACTTTTTATTATTTGACGACTTTTCCCATATATCAAATAAGTCCAATTAGTTTAATATCTCTCTTTTTATAAGGATAGTGATATTTTTCAAATGTTCTAAAAACCCATCTGGAAAATTCCAAAGTTAATTCAAGCTCAAGAAAAAGACTTATTTTAAAATTTAAATTGGGTAAGTTTATCAAAAATATCAGAGGTTTAATCAGAATAGAATCACAGGTCACTGTGAATTAATAGTCATTCATTTAACAAGAGTAATAATCTAAGGAATTCAAAGGTAAATACAGAAAGTTACATAGTTGTAGGAAAAAAACCTTAATTCTTTAATAGAGAGGACTTAGTTTTCGTAAGTAACCAAAGTCTAACAATGACAGCATGAAGCACATGAAATTATCTTGGTAAAACACAAAATCTTTGTTTTCCAGACCAATTACCCAAAAGGTAAAGAAAAGCCTTTCACAATGTCTTATTAAGAGCAGAAAAATACGCCAAGAAAATCTTTCTGTCAAA
>NW_012143745.1:2627890-2628432 GCF_000956105.1 Propithecus coquereli | reverse complement strand
GAAGGAAATAATTATGTTTGAATAACATCACTTTAAAATTTTTTTTTATATCTATATGAAGATTACACTATTAATCCTGTCAGGTCATATGAGAAATTTCTGATATCATTCTTTTGCTTTTCTTAGCATTAATTATTAATATAAGGCAGACATGGATTTCAGATTTATATCCCCAAAATACTTTTGTGAAATGGCTCAAAAATAATATTTTATGTAGTTTTTTTCACTATTTTAAGGTACGCAATGTCACCAAGTTTGTATTATCAAATGTATTTAAATAATTTATTTTATTTTTTTCTCACTCCGTCATCCAGGCTGGATTATAGTGGCATGATTATACCTCACTGTAATGTCAAACTCCTGAGTTCAAGCAATCCTCCCACCTCGACCTCCCAAGTAGCTAGGACTACAAGTGCATGACACCACATCTGGCTAATTTTTTAAAAAATATACTTAAATATTTTGAAATCCTTGGATATAATCTTTACTATAGTATAGAACCCTGAGGCTCCATTATGTTTTTATTTTTTTATTAATAGTAG
>NW_012143745.1:2623232-2625531 GCF_000956105.1 Propithecus coquereli | reverse complement strand
TGGGAGGGAGCTCAAATCATGTGTTTTTCTCTAGAGTTTAGAAAGTGACACATATAAAAGTGAGTTGATAGTCAAGATGTTACTATCAGCAACTAGTTTTAACCTCTTGTTTTGTGTCAGACACTGTTATACTCTCTAAAGGATACAAGAAAGCAAGATAGAGAAGTTACTTGATCTCTCTTTGCACCATTTTCCTCTAGGGTAAAACTGGCTTAAAAATGGTATCTAGTTGATGACATTGCTGCAAGGGTTACATAAATAAGTTACATATGTATCTATTATAATTGTGTTTGTTAAAGTGTAACCACTACAGAATAAAAATGGGAGTGCAAATTAAAGTTGGAAGAATAATTTTGTTCCAAATTTAAATTTGTTAATTATGTAATTATATGCAAACATTTAAAGACAATTCTTCCTGAAAAATAAAACATTATATGAGTTGTATGTGAAGATTCTGGGGTCCCATAAAACACAGTTTTAAAAACTAAAGTGTAAATCTATGATTTATTACTCAGGAAGTAGTCGTTAATTGGCTTGGCTCAAACATTCTGTTTCCCACCTTCAATTTAATTTCCAAAGTAAGTGCATTAAATTTTCCACACTGTGATATTAGAAAATAAAGTTAATCTACACACCCAAGGAGAATCAAATTAATTTAACCACCAAAATTCAGTAATGTTTTTCCAGTGCTGTTAGATTCTATTTTGAAATCTATCAAATTTTCATGCATCACTGATCAAGAGACCCTCCAGTTTCATTTCTCTGTTATATATAGGTAAATTTATTTACTGTTTGTCTTTAAAACACCTTTTTTCTCTCCTCTTTCATGTTTTGTTGCTGTTAGTTTTTCCCAGTGAACAATTTACTATTTTAAAGATGCTCGTTGCCACCAGTGTTAAAAGGAAAATTTATGGCTTCAACTATTTTTTTATATTTCAGTAATGGGTTTATATATTTTCATCTAGAAAAAAGGAGCTTCTAAGTTGTTGCATACCATTGAAAAGCAGAATATTGGTCTGAATTTAGCAACTGTAAGCAACTGTATAAATCTATGAAGAATCATTCTTTTGTCAACACTGTTAGTTGAGTTGATAGGATAGCTACCATGACTCATCATCTGTTTCTTGAATGACCTGAGGATTTCTTTTATTTTTTGAAGAAAACTATAAAGACACTATTTTCCTTCATATTTTCCTGGTTGATTCCACAGTTTTTTTTTCCTCTGTGGTTTACTCCTCATCGTAGATGTTTTAGCTTTAATAGTTATCTTCTTTAGAGAGGCTTTCACTCATCACTCTATCAAATTAGCTCTCTTTCTACTGTGCTCTATCTGTGTATCTTGTTTATTCCCTCAACAGCGCTCATCAAAATGTCTAATTATCTTTTCATTTGTTTCCTTACTTTTAATTTTCTTATCTGTTGCACTTTATTATAATTTCTACAAGATCAGAGACCACATCTGTTTTATTCACTTACTTAAAAAGTCTGTGCTTTTTGCTTAGGAAACCTTTCAGCTACATAACTCTTTCCAGGGCAGTTCTGTGGTGACCAGGTCCTCCCAGGCTTCCATCAGCTTCATACAAGTCCATCATCTGGGGTGTATATCTGCCACTTTCCTTCTTATTGTGTATTTTTCCAATGCCCTTGCAAGCAACACCCCACGTAAACCCTTTTAGTCCCTATGCCTGTGAAACCCTAAATTGTGGAGAAGTTAATGCCTGTGAGATTCTGGATCAACAGAGAAAGAAAGTGGAGAGATACATAGTTCTTCCTTTAATCTTCTGGGTGCGTAGCCTCAAAATAAATGCCATAAAGCTCCTCAGAAGTCCTGAAAAACTGAACATCAATTGCTACAATCCATAGCTAACTTGTTAATGCAACCTTATATTAACTTTCCCTCCTTCTTTATTTCACTTTCACTTTCTTTCACTTCCATTCCCTGGGATTGCATTTTCAAATACATTAACCTCTTGCAAATCCTTGTCTCAGACTTTGCTTTTCATGTTACCCTAAGACAGTCTATTTCAATTTAAATTAATTAAAATGGAATAAAATCTAAAAATTAGTTTATCAGCCACATTAGACACATTTCTAATGCTTGATAGCCTCATGTGCCTAGAGACCACCACATTGGAAAGTGTAGATCTAGAACATTTCCATCAAGGCAGAAAAGTCTATTGAATAACACTGACCATTAAACTATGAACTAGTGTACTATGGAGCCCCAGAAGGCAAGTGAAGGAACATGTAGGTAGATATTAAGCCACCTTTCTTATCTAAAGAGAGAATCAAAACCTGA
>NW_012143745.1:2622167-2623182 GCF_000956105.1 Propithecus coquereli | reverse complement strand
TAACTGGATCCAATCCAGTTAATTATGAGATTTAATCTAATCTTGAACCCAATCCAAAAATCGTTGCTCAAATACATCGGATAGGTCAAGATGAAATTTTGTGGAGCTCAAGTCTGAGAGAGAACTCCCCCACAACCCCAGTTGCTGTGAGAGATTAATGGGCACAATTGGCCCTGACAGGTACCTTTCTTGGTCACTCAATGACCCTGGGGTCACTGGAAGTTAACTTCGGATCCCAATTCTGACACTCCAAACTGTTGTAAAAACAACTTTAGATAATTTAAATTTAGCAGCATTTATTTGGGCAAAGAATGATTCACAAATCAGGGAGGATACTAAACCAGGTGAAGTTCAAAGAGCTTTACTCATCAAGTGAACGGATAGTATTTATAGAAAGAAAAGGAAGTGCCACATAAAAACAGCTTGATTGGTTACAGATGGCCTTTTTACCTCACATGTTCACAGTCTGATCAGTTGGTAGCCTGCAGCTCGCTGAAGCTTGGCTGCTGTGATTGGCTCAGACTCAGATAGTTGTCACAAGAATATACTCTTTGGTTTGTTTACATACTAAGTTACCTTACAGTTTGCTATGTATGAATGCAAAGCATGGAGATAGGCTCAGGCCAAATTTAGCTTAATTTAACAGTGGTTAAAAAAAAGCAATACACTATTCCTGAGGATTAATAAGAAGTGTTTATTAAACATTGTGATGATTGTAGGGAACATGTTATCTACTAATTGTTACTATAATATTGTAAATTTGGCCAGCACAAAGCTAGACGAGACCTGGCAACTAAGACATATCATTGGGACCTAGAGATGATTGTTGTTTTTATTTTAAATTTTATTGTGGTAAGAATACTTAATACGACACCAAACCTGTTAATAGATTTTTAAGTGTACAGTACAATATTGTTATCTATAAGTACAATGTTGTACAGCAGATCCCTATAACTGAAAGTTTATTCTCATTGATTAGCAACTCCTTCTTTTGCCCTCCCCTAGTCCATGTAAA
>NW_012143745.1:2611354-2612402 GCF_000956105.1 Propithecus coquereli | reverse complement strand
AGTAAAGTTCTATATGTAGTAAGTACTTTGAGTTTTCTCATTTGAACATCCCAACAACTTCATGAACTGGACACTAAATTCCTTATCCCATTTGATAATTGAGTAGACTGAGGCTCATAAACATTAACTAATTTACCAAAAATCAGATTATTACTAAATGTCATCTCTAGAAAATTAAATTGTGGAGAATTTTAGCATTGCTCTTTTTATCAGACTATGTTACTGAATTTTCATCAATTTGCACTGTTTTGACAATCAGACAAAAATGCAATTTTACTAATAGCTGTGTCTTTTCATGCTGATGTGTGACCATAAATGTACTGGCATTTTCATAAACACCAGCAATTATCCTCATCTGAAAATTTTAAATTTCAATTTAAAGTATTTTTACCTTAACCAAGTTTCCTAGAATGTTTTTATAATGTTATGAGAATATATTAACAATATGCCCACCAAAGAAATAATAGTTCAGAATATTTTAATTAATAGTTGAATAATTCAATATTTAAATATTATGATGATTGGGAAAAGTATAAACCTTCCTGGAGAAAATAACTAAGCTAAGACAAGTCTACTTTTACACTTTTATTACAAAAGCTGACTCACATTAGATGTGTTATCTTTCAAACCAGGAATTCTCTGAAAGGAAAAGTTAGCTCATAATGCTGCATCCACAATTTCAAGAGTGTGCCTGATATGGAGTAGTCACTCAAAAAATTTACGTTTATTTTTTAATGAATTGACTACTTGATCTTAATCCCAATAAACATACTGTATACAATTTTTGTATATTATGCCTTATTTTAGTACAGTTTATTTTCACTAGTTAGACAACATTTTATAAAAAATTGTAAATGTGATGCCTAAGTGCTACCACTCATTTGATAATAAATGATCGATCTACCCTGAACTCCCTTAAAAATTAATGGTTAGTCAGTTCTTTGGAAATCAAGCCCTTTCTCCATTTTCTCTCCCTGCCCCTCACTTCTCTTGGTGTCTTTTCCTTTTTGTTTTCAAATAATTACAAGTATTATTAGTATTTTTTCCA
>NW_012143745.1:2609192-2610339 GCF_000956105.1 Propithecus coquereli | reverse complement strand
CAATTATACACCAATAAACTGAATAAATGGACAACTTCCTAGAATCAGACAACCTGTCAAGGCTAAATCATGGAGAAACAGAAACTCTGAATCTTCTAGTATGAAGATTGAATCAGTAATCAAAAATCTCTCAACAAATAAAAGCCCGGGACTTGATGGCTTTACCAGTTAATTCTACCAAACACTGAAAGAAGAATTAATTCTGAAGAAGTCAAGCATTGGCTTATGAGGCACAAACTTCAATGGAGGTTTCATTAGTCTTCAAGCAGGGGGAAGGTATTTTCTAACAAAAACACATTGGCCAACTCCATTGACTCAAAGTTTTTAAAAGAATCTGGGCATGCTGTTTCACTGTAGTCTTAGAAAAATGAAAAAAAAAAAAAAAAAAAAGAAGAAGAATCTGGGCCTTTGAGATTCTTATGTACAAGTAACTAGATACTCATTTGGCCTAGGAGATTAGTTCCTAGGCTGTTTATTCAACCTTCAGTAAAATTCTGCCACACTTAGAATCAGGTATCAGTTCTGGTCTTCAGTTATTTTCCCCCATTGGCTGAAAGAGATTAATATTTCATTAAATGCACTTAAGTAGGTGTTCTGACTTTCACACTGCTTTATATTCATCATCAATAGATTTTAGCCTAGTGTTTGATCTCTTCAGATGCTAGTAAAAGCCATCTATTTCTCCCGTACCACACACATCAGGAACATTGCACACAAATATAAATCTTCCCATGTGGATCTCTTCCTAGTGTAATGAAGGCATATATTCTATTATAATAATACACAACTACAACATTGCAGATATTACCAATATCCCTACTAGTGATGTAGTATTAGAGTATGGAATGCTATAAAATGATGGAGTCTTGTTGCCAACTGCATGAAGAATGATACAGCTCCAGAATTCCATCCATAAAAATCTATTTTCTGGTCCTCTCTTGGTAGTAATACTCTTTGGTCAGGGTCTCTAGAAACACATATTTACATGGAAATTCTTGTGTGAATTATTATTTTTATTTACTTATTTTTTGAAACCATTTAAAATGTTTCTTTCAATATGTTCATCCTGGACAATTTCTTAAGAAGCAGTTTAAAATGCAGAATTTTATTTATTAAGATTAAATATACTAGAAATCGAAAAGCCCAT
>NW_012143745.1:2606350-2607070 GCF_000956105.1 Propithecus coquereli | reverse complement strand
CCACCCGAGTCAGAGTTTCAAAGGCTGAATGATACTTCATTGTATGTATATACTACATTTTGCTTATCCATTAATCTATCAATGGATAGAGTGACTTCTACATTTTAACTATTGTGAATAATGCTGCTATGAACATGGATATGCAAATATCTCTTCAAGAAAATGCTTTCAATTTAGGGGAAGTGGAATTGCTACATCATATGGTACTTCTGTTTTTAATGTTTTAGGAACTGCCATACTGTTTTTCACAGCAGCTATGCCATTATACATTTCATTTCTACCAACAATGCACATGCACAAGGGTTCCACTTTTCCTCATCCTTCCCAACATTTACCACTTTCTGGATTTTTAATTTTTTTTTAATTTCAGCATATTATGAGGGTACAAATGTTTAGGTTACATATATCACCTTTGCTCCACCCAAGTCAGAGCTTCAAGCGTGTCCATCCCTCAGACGGTGTGCACCGAACCCATTAGGTGTGAATATATCCTTTCCCTCCTCCCCTCTCTTGGCTGCCTGACACCCAATGAATGTTACTACTATATGTGCACATAAGTGTTGATCAGTTAGTACCAACTTGGTGGTGAGTACATGTGGTTCTTGTTTTTCTATTCTTGTGATACTTCACTTAGTAGAATGGGCTCAAGTTCTATCCAGGACAATAAAAGAGGTGCTAGATCACCATCGTTTTTTGTCTGAGTAGAACTCCATGGTAATA
>NW_012143745.1:2602789-2604890 GCF_000956105.1 Propithecus coquereli | reverse complement strand
TATATTTATTTGTATTGAAATCTTTATTTCTTCAAGTGGCCTCAAGTTATTTCTAGTGTTCTTTCATTTTATCCTACAAAACTCCCTTGAGCATTTCTTGCAGGATGGATCTAGGAGTAACAGATTTCTTCAGCTTTTGTTTATCTGAGAATACACTAATTTCACTCTCACTTTATTTTTTATTTCAAAATGTTAAGGGAATACAAAGTTTTTGTTAAATTGGTACACTGTATAATGCTGAAATAAGGATTTTCAGTGTGCCTATCCTCAGGACAGGTAAGGTAAATTTTTAATCCCTCACCTTCTCCCATCCTCCCCACTTCTTAGTTTTCAATGTCCTTTACATCTCTTTGTACCAGTGTGTACCCATTATTTAGCTCCTACTTATCAGTGAGAGCATGTGTTGTGTTTTTCCATTCTTGAAATATTACACTTAGAATAATATTCTCCAGTCCATCCAAATTGATGCAAAAACATTATTTCATTCCTTTCTATGGCTGAATAGTACTCTGTGGTGTGGTGTGTGTGTGTGTGTGTGTGTGTGTGTGCGCGCGTGTATACCACATTTTCTTTATTCCCTCATGAATTGATGAGTTTTAGGTAGATTCCACATCTTTACAACTGTGAATTGTGCTGAGATCAGCATTCAAGTGCAGGTGTATTTTTGATAAAATGACTTCTTTTCCTTTGGGTAGACACCCAGTAATGAGATTGCTAGATGAATATTTTCTTGAGGAATCTCCATACTATTTCCATAGGGCTTATATTAGTTTTCAGTCCCACCAAGAGTATATCAGTATTCCTTTTGTTCTGCATCCATGCCACCATCTGTTTTTTTCTTTGTTTGTGTGTTTGTTTTATTTTTAATAGTGGTCATCTGACAGTGGTCATTCTGACTTTTTAATAGTAGTCACATCTCATTTTGATTTTAACTTGCATTTCCTTGATGAATAGTGATGTTGAACAGTTTTTCATGTTTTCTGACCATTTGCCTATCTTCTAAAAAAACTTCTGCTCATATCTTTTGCATACTTTTTGATGGGGTTATTTGTTTCTTTTTCTTGCTTATTTCCTTAATTTCTTTGTAGATTCTGGATATTAGTCCTTTGTTGGATTTATAGTTTGTGAATATATTCTCTCATTCTGTAAGATGTCTGTTTACTCTGATTATTTCCTTTGCTGTGCAGAGCTTTGTAATTTAATTAACTCCCACTTATTTATTTCTGTTGTTTCACCAGCCTTTAAATCTCCTGCAAATCACTTCAGCTGGGGTAGCAGGAGGCTTGCCACCATGTGGAGGTTTAGTAATAATGGCTGCCCACCTCTTTGCCTGAACTTCTGTTAATTCATCTTCCTTTGTTTCAGTCTCACTATCAAATTTTCATAACTAATATTATTTGTATTAGTGTATTTTCTTTCTCCTGTTTAGTATGATAAGTATAATTTAGCATTCACTATTTAATTTTTCAGCATGAAATGATATTATTTTATACCCAGCTGACATATACTCTGCTCTCTTTTCCAAATATCTTTCAGTTATACAGTATCATATTATCAGATATTTATATCTATATAATATTCCAGTAGAGATTATCTCCATTTTTAATCTTATTTTTACACTTAAATGTGTTCAATGTTCTATATACAAAAGGTCTGATGCCAAGTCTTTTTCAATTATGTCTTCTTTGTATGCAGTTATTTCTTTGTTCCTCAGGAAGGCCTCCTGGAAAGAGGATTTGGTTTGGTTTGGTTTGGTTTTAGAGGATTTTAGCTTTCTTTTTTTGGTACCCAAAGAATGTTTGAATGGATAGAAAGAAAAATACTAGATATATTTTCTTTTTATTTGTAACAAATGTTTTTGGTATGCAATGTCACTCTTTAGAAGTTTGATTGATACCAGCCTGATTTTTTTTCCAACATGATAGAATTGGCATTCCTGCCTGGATTCTCAAGGGATTTCTTTCCTCTTTCTTTATAAAATCTCACAGTGTTGCTGTGGTAGTTCTCAGTGTCAATAATTCTGGATTGATTACACCAATTACATCGTACGCCCTATGAATATTTCTGACATAAGGTTCTCTTGACATAGGTCTATATATTT
>NW_012143745.1:2598465-2601064 GCF_000956105.1 Propithecus coquereli | reverse complement strand
TAATGCACTCCCTCACAGAAGGATGTAAATTGGATGTCAGGCTTTCGTTTTAAATCAGATGTGTTGTTTGTTTCTGGTCAAATCACTTGTCAACACAACTAAACAAAACAAAACAAAAACAAAACACAAAAAAACAAAACAAACAACAAAACTAACTCACTCACACATAAAGAGATACCAGTCCGAAGTTATTATAAGTCAAAATTATTCTAGTCTGAAAATTAGAACAAAAATGTAGTTATGCTTGGAAGTACTCTGAAATATTTGTAGATATGGACATTGATATTTAAAGATGAAAATAAATGATTTGTATTCAGTCTAACATAGTATAATGACTCAGTAATATATGTATGTGGTCTACAAAAGATATAAACTTATCAATGAAGAATTATTAATATTGTCTCTAATCCACTTGAAAGTAGGAGAATCAGCCATCTCCCCCAAATTATATGAGAAATATATATGCAAATATTTTTGATGTGATATGAAATTTGTTTCCAAATCATTTAATTTAAATTTTGCAAAAATCTTAAGGATGTTATAACAGCAATTTAGATGATTTTGAATTTTTATTCTAAAATTAAAATTGAGACTGTAACTTTTTCAGAGCAATATCAAATATTTACAAAATTCTTTTGATGCTTACCAGGCAAGGGTGTGCCCACATCCAAAATGAACAAAGTGATTAAATGCCTATGACCTTTTCATGCATGTCAGTTTGTGACAGGTGTATAAAATATCATTTCTTTATCATATGTAGTCTTTAAAAAACTTGCTGAAAACAACGAATCACATGATCAACCAATTCGAGTCATTATTACTCTTGCAAACATTAAAGACCATATCTACTGAAGCAAATTTTAGCACCTCAGAGTATCTCTCCTGCCATTTTTTTTCTTAAGCTAATTGTTTTATAAATTAGAAAATGAAGATCAGAAACTTTACATGAAGATAGTCATAGAAACTGAGCATAGGATTGGGATGAGTAACCAAAACGTCTCATCGTAGGGCCAGGTGTGGTGACTCAAGCCTGTAATGCACTCTGGGAGGCCAAGGCGGGAGGACTGTTTGAGCTCAGTAGTTCGAGACCAGCCTGAGCAAGAGTAAGACTCCCGTCTCTACTAAAAATAGAAAGAAATTAGCTGGACAACTACAAATATATAGAAAAAATTAGCCAGGCATGGTGGCACATGCCTGTAGTCCTAGCTACTCGGGAGGCTGAGACAGAAGGATTGCTTGAGCCCAGGAGTTTGAGGTTGCTGTGAACTAAGCTGATGCCACGGCACTCTAGCCCAGGCAACAGAGTGAGACTCTGTCTCAAAACAAAACAAAACAAAAAAAATCTCATCATAGTCCATTGCTATTAGAAGGTCCAGAATCAAACCCAAGTACAACATAGATAAATTAGGAACTACATATAAGCATAAAAAAATTGCTACTAATTTAGTGTTTTACAGTCTGCACACACTTTCACATATATGATTTATTCTCAATATATATTAAAATATTCGTTTTTGAAGGAAGCAATGTAGTATTCTGTTTTAAATACACTGAAAGTTCTTTGAAATCTGTGGCCTTCCTTTATTTCGAATCTTCACTTCTTTGTATTAGAGTGCCTACCAACAAACTATCGTCAACTATTGTCTCGTTACTTTTTTAAAAAAAACATTTAACTGCTTAGCCTGCTAAATGTATTACCTTAAACTAATTTTTAAATGCCAACTATTATAAAGGTTTCAACTTTAAATCCCAGGAATCTCTGAATATGTTTAAATGGAGAAGGACTATGAACATATCCACATGTGAGATGATCACAGTGCCTAATATCTGCCTGAGTTTTGAAAATAAATTCAACACAACAGATGCAAATGACACACTCACTGTATCCCAATCCATTCTCAAGCTAACATTCTTCCTGTTCTCAGAGGTCCGATTGGTTTTGAATGCTTACCCACCACTTGGCCACAAATTTCAGCTAGTGGCTCTCCCTCCTTTTCTTCCAGTTTCAGCCATCCAGAGTGATGTCATTCTCTGTGAGAGCGATTGGTTTAACAGAGACATGTGTTAATATTTTCCAAACCAGAGGGACATGAAATGAATTCTGATGGGAGTGATGAAGAAGCTTTGCCTTCCATGTATAAGGAAGAACTTGGGAGTAATTGTCTGTCTTCTTTGCAGCATCACATAACTGCATGTAATACCTGGAATTACTACAGCAGTCTTCCAGTTGTGGATAAGGGCATGGGAGAGAAATTGTTAACACCTGTGGTTGTGACAGATGAAAAGCATCTGGGTACCCAATGCTATGCGTCATGAAACCAGCAGCTCTCAAGTTCTGCAGATCTAGGATTTCTTAACGGTCTTAAAAGTTACTGAAGAATCCAAAGAGCTTCTGTTTATGTGGACTATATCTATAAATATTTACTGTATTAGAATTTAAAAGTGAGAAATTAAAAACATATTATTCAGTTACTTAAAATGAAAATAATGTCTTCATATAAACTCACTCAAAGATGCTAATCTTGATTTATATTTTTTAAATTGCTATAAAAATACTAAGCCTAGACAGCAGAGGCTGTAGAAAAGAGAATTTGAAGTG
>NW_012143745.1:2595715-2597376 GCF_000956105.1 Propithecus coquereli | reverse complement strand
CATTCAACCTGTCATCCTGTTGCCAGGTTTAGTGGCTGCTTCACTGTTTTGGCCACGTAGTATATTCTGCTTCTCTGGAACGCTTTCAGTGGGGGCACAGGTTATTCGATTCCATTTAAAAGCAAACCTTCCCCTTTACTTTTATGTATCCTTCCCCCAAATCTATAACCCCAGTCTAATCTAAATTTTTAATGAGAAAACATTAGAAGAATCCTAACTGATGGATATTCTACAAAATAACATTACTCGTACTCTTCAAAAGTGTCCAGGGCATGAAAAACAAGGAAAAGACTAAGACACTGTTGCAGATTGAAGGGTCAAAGGAGACATGATGACTAAATACAATGTGGTATTCTAAACTGTTCCCTGAAATAAAAAATGGACATTAATGAAAAACCAGGTGGAATTGGTAGTCTAATTAATAGTATTTTATTACTATTAAATTCTTTAGTTTTGATGACTGCACCACGATTATGGTTAGGGGATCCTACCTGAAAGGTATAAAGGAGATCTTTACTATCTTTGCAACTTTTCTGTAAATATAAAATTATTTTAAACGAAAAGTTAAAAAGTTAAGTGAAAATATACTAAAAATTGCCAAAGCCTTGGAATTTTTTCTAAGAATTTATGCAATCTTTAACCATGAATGTACCAGTAGTAAGGAACAAGACAGATATTTTCTTTTTTTTTTTAATTTTATTTTTTCCCCTCATCTTCCAAATCAAAGACATACATTTTCTAATGTATGATTTTGATAATGCCAAAAAATGACCTGAGGTTTCTTAACCAAAAATTATTTTATCTAGTTAAAATGTAAATTATAAGTTATAGATTTTCAATTAGTTTAGTAACTATATTTTATCAACCATTTTTTTAGAAGGTCAGTCTTTATGTTTAGCATGAGTAAAATACTGAGGAATAAGGGTTAAGTTTCTTATCCTTATAAAACTGACATTCTAGTGAAGGAATAAAAAATGTAAACAGACAAATTAACAAGAAAATTTACAGTACTCTATAAAATTCCAGAAAGAAAATAAACATACACTAATCAAAGGCAATGTGAGAAAAAGTCATGGGTCCTACATCTCTACACTCTATAGTCTTATAGAGCAGACAAGTATGTGCTTAAATACCAGTAATATAGATTTTTGTGATATTTGCGAGAGTTCTCAGAATGGAGAGAATATTTTCCCCTGATAACATATCAGAAGCATCATGGTCATTGCATTTGTTTGGATTTTAATTGTTTCAGAAGATTTGAGGAGGATATAAAATTATGAGAAATTCTGAGTCCAAAAGGGTTTGGGTAGAATATAGAGAAATTGAAGTGAGGCGTTGGAAGATATTTTGGGTCCTCTAAAAATCTGAAACAAAATTTTACACAGTGATTGTTCAACAAATGTGGAACACACAAATGACAAAGTATGAAACTATAAATTTGGGATATACAGAAGCCTTTACAAGGTAAACTAAGGAATTGTGATTTTATTTATGTGCCACATCAAGTTAAAGGCAAATTTAATAATATAGATATTTTCAAAAGACCAAGTTGATAGTCTGGTTTCAAAAAGAATGGTGACATTTTTTTACCCCTCTATCCTTGGGAGATTTAGGTCTACAGGAGAAATAAGACATCAATAATACTTTTTTTTATTTTTAAT
>NW_012143745.1:2582716-2583259 GCF_000956105.1 Propithecus coquereli | reverse complement strand
GGGATTTCAATTTGAATCTCATTGCTGACTCCTTATCACCCAGCATTGTTCATATTGATGGTATTCAAAAAGAAAAGAAAATCTATAAATGGGTTTTATAAGAGCATTTCCATATTAGTGATTATATAAAAGTAAAACACACCTCCAGTAGCATCACTCTGATATGCAGAACATAATTATAGTGACTATTTGTTCACTTATTGTATTACGTGTATACTCTCATGCTCCCATTGATAATTTCATCTATGAGGTCATCAATGCTATCTTTACACTGGGTGACATTAACATGTGGTCTTTATGTTTGCTAATTCTAGTACTCACCTGACTCTCATCAGGACAAATGATGTCAAAAGGTTACACATAGTGACACATCTCATCATGCTTATATTATAACTGTCTCACAAAAATGCCTTTTGCATTTAGAAATATTGGCTATTTTCTGATTATTTTAGGAAAATGAGCTCACATTATATATAATAGTAAACATTTCACTTTTCTCACTATATTGTGGTGAGAATACAATGTCAAAATTCCTATACTCAG
>NW_012143745.1:2575421-2582666 GCF_000956105.1 Propithecus coquereli | reverse complement strand
CTTGGTTTCCTATGTCATTTATATCTCTTTGTGCCCATGTGCACCCATCGTTTAGTTCCCACTTATTAGTAAGAACATACTGTGTTTGGTTTTCCAATCCTGAGATATTTCACTTAGGATAATGGTCTCCAGTTCCATCCAAGTAAGTTGCTGCAAATGACATTATTTCATTCCTATCTGTGGCTGAGTAGTACTCCATGGTGTGTGTGTGTGTGTGTGTGTGTGTGTGTGTGTGTGTGTGTGTATACATATTTTCTTTTTCCACTCATGAATTAATGAGCACTTAGATTGATTCCACATCTTTGCAATTGTGAATTGTACTGTGATAAACATTTTAATGCAGGTGTCTTTTTGACAAAATGACTTCTTTTCCTTTGGGTAGACACCCAGCAGTGGGATTGCTGTATCAAATGATGGATCTACATTTATTTCTTTGAGGAATCTTCATACTGTTTTCCATAGAGGATGTAGTAATTTGCAGTCCTACCAGCAGTGTTTGAATGTCTTATATCTCTGTATCCACACCATCATCTATTTTTTTGTTTTGTTTTGTTTTACTTTTTAGTAATGGCCATTACTTTTAGTAATGATGGGGGTAAAGTAGTATCAAATTGTAGTTTAAATTTGCATGTCCCCGATGATTAGTGCTGTTGAACATTTTCTCGTGTTTGTTTGCCATTGTCTGTCTTCTTTTGAACCTCTGCTCGTGTCTTTTGCCCACTTTTTGATGGTGTTGTTCATTTTTATTTCTTCCTCATTTCTTTGAGTATTTTGTAGATTCTGGATATTAGTCATTTGTCAGATGTAAAATTTATGAGTATTTTCTCCCATTCTGTAGGTTGTCTATTCACTCTGTTGACTATTTCCTTTGCTGTGCAGAAGCTTTTTAATTTAATTAAATCCCATTTATTTATTTTTCTTGTTGCTGTATTTGTGTTTAGGGTCTTAGAAATAAATTCTTTGCCTAGGTAGATGTCTAAAAGAGATTTCCTACATTTCCCTCTATAATTTTATGGTTTCATGCCTTACATTTAAGTCTTTTATCCATCTTAAATTAATTTTTGTATATAGCAAGACATAAAGATAGTGTTTCATTCTTCTACACCTGGCTACTCAATTTTCCCAACACCATTCATCAAAGAGGGCTTCCTTTTCCCCGTGTATGTTTTTGTCTGCTTTATCAAAGATAGATTGGCTGTAGCTACATGGTTTTATTTCTGGGTTCTCCATTTTGTTTCTTCAGTCTTTGTCTCTACTTTTATACCACTGCCATGCTGTTTTAGATACTATAGCCTTGTAGTATACTTTGAAGCCAGATAATATGATGCCTCCAGATTTGGTCTTTTTGCTTAAGATTGCTTTGGCTATTCAGGTTCTTCTTTGCTTAGGATTATTCATTTTATATCTGTGAAATATGATGCTGGTATTTTGATGGGGATTGCATTACATCTTAAGTCACTTTGGAAAGTTATGGACATTTTAATGTTGAGTCTGCCAATCCATGAGCAAGAGATGTTTATTCATTTGTTTGTTTCCTCTGTGATTTCTTTCATCAGTCTTTTGAAGGTCTCCATGTAGAGATCTTTCACCTCCTTGTTGAAGTATATTCATAAGTATTTCATTTTCTTTGTAGCTATTATAAATGGTATTGAGCTCTTGACTTGGCTCTCAGCTAGATTGTTATTAGTATATAGAAATGCTACTGATTTGTGTACATGGGTTGTGTAACCAAAGACTATGCCAAAATTTTTCATCAATTTTAGGAGTCTTTTGGTGGAGTCTTTAGGGTTTTCTAGATATACAGTCATATTGTCAATAAATGGGGATAGTTCGACCTCCTCTTTCCTGATGTGGATGCCCTTTATTTCTTTCTCTTATGTGATGGCTCTGGATAGGATTTCCAGTACTATTTTAAGAAGAAATGGCGACAGTGGGCACCACTGTTTTGTTCCAGTTCTTAGGGGGAATGCTTTAAACTTTTCCCTATTCAGTACGATGATGGCTGTGGGTTTGTCATATATGGCTTCTATGATATGTTCCTTCTATGCCTAGTCTGTTGAAGGTTTTTATAATACTAGATTTTATCAAAAGATTTTTCTGCATCTGTTGAGATGATGATATGGTCTTTATTTTTGCTTCTGCTTATGTAGTGAATTGTGTTTATCGATTAGCATATATTGAACCATCCTTGCATCCCTGAATGTTGTTGAATTCAGTTTATTAGTATTTTGCTGAAGATTTTTGCAACTATGTTCATAAGGGACATTGTTCTGTAGTTTTCTTTCTTTTTTTCTTTTTTTTTTTTTTTGGTACTTTTCTGGCTTTGGAATCAAGGTGATATTGGCTTCATAAAATGAGTTCAAGAGGATACCTTGCTTCTCAATGTTACGAAATAATTTCTGTAGGATAAGTATCAGTTCTTCTTTGTAGGTCTGGTAGAATTTGGCTGTAAATTCATCTGGTCCAGGCCTTTTTATTGTTGGAAGATGTTTTTATTACTGCTGTTCTGTATTGGTCTATTTAGGATTTCTATCTCTTCCTGATTCCAACTGGGGAGGTTGTATGTTTCCAGGAATTCATCCATTTCCTCTTTCTTTTCTAGTTTGTGTGAGGTTTTGTAATATTTAGGGATGATATTTTATGTATCTTCAGTATCAGTTTTAATGTCTCCTTTTTCACGTCTGGTTGAGGTTAAGTATCTTCTCTTCCATTTCTGGTTAATCTGGCTAGCAGTCTATGACGTTTGTTATCTCTTCAAATAATTCACTTTTCATTTCATTGATATTTTGTATTTTTGGGGGGGTTAGTTTCTGTTCTGTGTGATTTTTTTTTTCTTTTCTACTTATGGGTTTTGAGTTTGCTTTGTTCTTCTTTTCTAGTTCCTTGAGGTATAACATTAGGTTGTTAATTCATGATCTTTCTGTCTTTTTCATGTAGACATTTAAGGCTCTGAACTTTCCCCTTAAGACTATTTTTCCTGTATGCCACAGATTTTGAAATCTTGTATCCCTTTTGCCATTCAATTTGAGGAATCTCTTGATTTCTATCTTAATGTCATTATTGATCCAAGGAGTTTCAGCAGCAAGTTGTTTAATTTCCATGACTTTATATAGATTTATGTTTCTGTTGGAATTCATTTCTAGTTTTAATTCACGGTGGTCTGAGAAGAACCAGGGTATGATTTCAACTTTTTTTATTTTACTGAGACTTGTAATGTGGCCTAAGACATGATCAATCTTAGCAAATGTCCCCTGTACTGATGAGAAGAATGTATATTCAGTAGTTTTGGGGTAGACTATTCTATAAATGTCTGTTGGGTCTATTTGTTCTAGAGTCCCGTGTTTCCTTATTCATTTCCTGCTTCAATGATCTGTCCAGTTCTGTTATTTGGGTGTTGACATCCTTATCAAGAAAGATTCTACTGTTTATCTCTTTGCATGGATCTAGTAGAAATTGCTTTATGAATCTGGAAGTTCCCATATTAGGTTCATATATGGGTTTAGGATTGTTATGTGTTCTCGTTGAATTGCTTCCTTAACCATTATATAATGACCATTTCTGTCTATTTTTTTAACCATTATTGATTTAAAATCTGTTTTATCTGATATCAGAATGGCTACACCTATTCGCTTTTGGTCTCTGTTTGTGTGGAATTTTCTTTTCCATCCCTTTATCTTGAGCCTATGCGAGTCCTTGTGGTTTAGATGTGTTTCTTAGAGAAAGAAAATACTTAGGTTGGAGTTTTTTTTGTTTTTTTTCATTCACCTAGTCTATATTTTTGAAGTGGAGCATTCAGACTGTTCACATTGATTGTTAGTATTGATATGTGGGATGCTGTACTGTTCATCATGTTGGATGATATCTTCTTGTCTCATTTTCCTTCTTTTGCTATTGTTTTATAAGAGCTGTGATCTTTGTCTTGCGGGTGTTTTTATACCGTTCAATATTTGTTGTTCTGTTTCATGTATAATGAACATTTGAGCATTTCCTAGGGCAAGGCTGGTAGTGAGAAATTCCCTTAGTGTTCCCTAAATGACTGTTTTATTTCTTTAAGTTCAGTTATAACTATTCTTATGTTGTGTATCTCCTTATCAAGTTTTTTATTTTTTTCATTCATGTCCTGAATTGTTTTTTTGTTTTGTTTTGTTTTTTTGTGTTGCTTTTCAATTTTCTCTTCAATCCCATTTATCTTCTTTGCCATTCATATTCTAATTCCATTTCTGATATTTTAACAATTTCCTTTTGGTTGAGGTCTGTTGCTGTGGATTTATTGTGATCTATTGGGGATGTTGAACTAGCTTGTTTTATTATGTTGCCTGAATCCTTTGCTGATTTATTCTCATCTGAAACCTCTTCTCACAGCTCAAGGCTAATAGGTTTGTGGCACACCTGTTCTTCTTTGCTGGGAACTGTTCTACTTAGTGAGAAGGAGGATATGTCACTATATAGCACTTTTGTGCCCTACTCTAGAGGATTGACCCCAGCGGGGAGAGGAGCAGATGCACTGAGAGCCTGATATGTAGCTATTCTCTGACATTCCCCTGTGGTTGTCACAGTCCATGCCAGTGCTGGGAGATATTCTTTCAGATTGGTGATCTCCAGGCCATTGTTGGAAGTCTTTGCTGAGTGCTGAGTAGTCCTTCTCCATGAAAGTGGGTGGTGACCTTGGCAAGTGCTTGGGCAAGTCACAGGACCTTAGCAGGTGCCTGGGTGCTTCCAGGACTGCAGCCAATAGTGGAGTTGGTCATGGGAATTTTGTGGTTGCCTGCATATTTTGCAGGATATTGGTAGGTTCCTGGAAAGGTTGATTGGCCTTGGATAGTACCTAGGTTCGTTGAGGTACTGTTGCTGGCAGCAGGGTTATCAGGCTACAGTGCTGGTGGCTGATGGGGCTGCAGAGATGTGCTCCTCCTCACCAGGGAGTTGCGGTGGCTGGGGCTTTCCCTCTTCCCAGGTCTGACTGTGGCAGCTGCTGTGGTACTACGCAGGTGGTAGTAGCAATGCCAGATGCTGAGGGCCTATGGGTGCCTGCTCTGCTCAGATCCGTGGGAGGCAACCAGTAAGGGGCATTCAGGGGGGCACCACATCTAGTCACAGTGCATGTGAGAGCATCTACCCTTCTCACAGCTTCCCTGGCCTGGCAGAGGTGATGGGGAGGTGAGCAGTGGAGCCAACCTCTCTGAGAACAGGAGCTCTGGGGCTGAGAGCACAGAGTGGTGCCTGTTACACCTGAGACCAGAAGCTGGTGGGACCCCACCGTGCTTACTCTAAGGTGCAATGCTGTTGCACAGTCTCCAGGCAGCTCTCTGATCAGTTCATAAGCCTACTATGGATGGGGAGCCCTCTCGCAGCTTGGGTTGCCATGTCTGCTTGGGGAGTGTGGAACCCTAGCGATCTCTCCCCTATCCCTTTCTCACATGGGGATGCTTCCCCCAGGTACCTTCCAATCTTGCCAAGCAGAACACCCTGCGTCTCTCTCCCCAGCATAGGGTATCCCTGTCACTTCTCTGTTGATTCACTGTGCTCTCTTTGAGATGATCCATCTGCAGGTGAACCTCTACACACAACCTTTCATCCTCTCCTGGAAAGCAACAAGTGCAAGTTGCTTCTAGTCTGCCATCTTGCCCACCCCCAACCTGGGACATTTTGATACATGCATAAAATGTAGAATGATTGAATGTAGGTAATTGGAATATTCATCCCCTCAAATATTTATCATTTCTTTGTGTTGGGAGTGTAAAAATCTTCTCTTCTAGCTATTTTGAAATATGCAGCTATTTCAAATAGTTATTGTTAACTATTGTCACCATATTTTGCTACCAAACACTAGATCTTATTCCTTCTATCTAACTGTACTTTTGTGCCCATTAAGCAAGCTGTCTTCCTTCCTGCCTCTCTCCTACCCTTTCTAGCCTCTGGTAACCATGATTGTAATCACTATCTCTAGGAAATCAATTTTTATAGCTCCCACATATGAGTGAGAACATGTGATATTTGTCTTTCTGTGCCTGGCTTATTTCACTTAACCTAATGACTTCCAATTCCATCCATGTTGCTGTGAATGCTATTTCCTTCTTTATTATAGCTGAATAATATCCCACTGTGTACATATACATTTTCTTTATCCATTCATCCACTGATGGACATCTAGATTAATTCTATATATTCACTATTGTGAATAGTGTTGCAATAAACATGAGAGTGCAAATGTCTCTTCAATATACTGATTTCCTTTCTTTTTGATGTATACCCAGCATTAGGATAACTGGATCATAAGGTTGTTCTATTTTTAGGTTTTTGAAGACCCTCCATACTCTTTTTCCTAGTATCTGTACAAATTTATATTCCCACCAACAGTATAAGGACATTCCCCTTGCTCTGCATCCTTGCCAGCTTTTATTTTCTATATTTTTGATAATGAACATTTTAACTGCTGTGAGATGATGTCTTCTTCTAGTTTTAATCTGCAGTTAATTTGATGATTAGTGATATTGAGTAGTTTTTTATATACCTTTTGGCCATTTGTATGTCTCCTTTTGAAAACTGTCTATTTCAGGAGGTAAAAAGGCCCTCCTATCAGGCTCTTTAAATCAGCCTCAGATGCTATGTTAAATAACTTGAGACCTTGCGATCATTCTTTCATGACATCTTAACCAGGGGATTTCTTGTGAGGACTATGGAATGCAATCATCACAATATCTCTGACTCAATTAA
This sequence comes from Propithecus coquereli, assembly GCF_000956105.1. Lineage (NCBI taxonomy): Eukaryota > Metazoa > Chordata > Mammalia > Primates > Indriidae > Propithecus > Propithecus coquereli. The sequence continues at coordinate 2,575,952 of NW_012143745.1, read as the reverse complement.
GACAGCTAGATTGCAAGTGAAAATTTTCCAGGTATGAAGATTAGATAGATAGATGATGGATGATAGATAAATTTGACTTCTCTGAAAGTAAGTTGAATGATCAAAGCATGAAAATCTATTATAAAACTGTTATAGATTGTTATATGTATCTCTTTTCAATACAAGGCACAGTTGAGTTAAAAAAACACAAAATACCAAGAAAAGTCACTAAAAAATTCAAGTGGAAAAGTGATGAGAGAACCTCATTAAAAGTCAGAACACTCATCTGAATTATTTAGGATTTTACAAGACTAAATACACCATTCTCTGTGTATTGCCAAATAGTGAGAAATTAAAATTCGCCCTTGAGTCCATTAGGTTATTCGAAAAGCTTCTGCAAATAGAGTATTGGTACAATACTTATTGCTGTGAACCATCACTAAAATCTCATGTCTAAAATATTCTCTAAATATGTCTCATATTTTAGGTAATTATATGGCACATGACATAGCCACCTATATTTAGGTAAACTGTTTTATTTGAACCAATAAA
>NW_012143745.1:2572652-2573109 GCF_000956105.1 Propithecus coquereli | reverse complement strand
TAATAATAGTGGCTAATATGTTTGTAGAAATCAAATAAAACAAGATGTTTTTAAAAAGGTGCAATGTGGCCTTGCAAGCTAGAGGCTTAGTAATTATTTCCAGCTTCAGGACACAAGAAAATAATAATAAAGTATATATAGATTTCAAATTTTCAACACCTATTTTAAGATCTTATAAAAGACATCAACATGGTCTGTCTTTAAATAAATTGTGATTTGGAGGCTGATAAAGGTGTGATAGTCTTTAATAAAGTAGAATAAAATCAAGATTAAAATGTTACCAGTGATAATTCTTGTGACATCTCTCAACAGGAGCAACAGTAATATCACAGAATAAAGACCAGGAGGAAGACATTATCCCTCTTCATGAAATAGAAATAGATTACATCAGTCTCTTTCTCTTTTCTTAATTTTCCTCCTGACTAGATAGATAGATGATGGATGATAGATAAATTTG
>NW_012143745.1:2569759-2571002 GCF_000956105.1 Propithecus coquereli | reverse complement strand
AGAAAAAAGTTCAATATGAAACAAAATAATGAAATTAGACAATGATCAAACACAAAGACTCAATTAATATTTTTTTCTTTGTATTAAGATGCAGAATATTCAGCCAGCTTGGGTCACCTTTGTTCAAAGCGAATAATAAGAGAGTACGATAAAATAGATCAAAATGAAAACATAAACGAAGGCAAACAGGTATAATGGAGGAAAATGGAAAAAAATGTAAAAAGAAGAGAGTGTTTTGACTTATATTAGTTGTAAATTAAAAGATGCTAAATTTAAAAATGTTCTTATCTCCAAATGCTCACTTAGAAATAATCTAAAACGCAGCAACATTTTGATGTCTAAAAGCCACCACAAGGATGATATGTTAAATTAGACAAGTTGAAGTAGTATGGAGTATTTCATTTAAAAACTCTGCAAGAGTTGTAACTATCTTCAGTAGTTTTATTTTTTACTAATAATTTCTTATTGTTGACAGTTTTACCTATTTTTTTCTAGTTTAGCAATTCCTTTTTTCCATTTGTTACTTCATTCTTTTATTCAATGTATCACCATGTATTTATTATGTTAAGCAGTTTAGTAAGCTATAGAAATTCACTAGAAATGCAACTGAGAAAAATATAGTGTTATTCTTAGACTTTTAGCTCTCTCTTCATATATATAATATATATATTAGTGTGTGTACATCTATCTCTATATTTATCATTTGTACAGGGGTCAGCAACCTATGGCCCATGGGCCAAATCCAGTCTGCCCCCAATTTCTGCATGGCTCATAAGCTAAGAATGGCTTTTGCATTTTTAAGTGGTTGAAAAAAATCAACAAAGAACAATATTTTGTGACACAAAAAAAATTACGTGAAATTCAAATTTCCATGTTTCTAGATAAAGTTTCATTGGAACACAGGTACACTTATTCCCGTATGTATTTTCTGTGGCTGCTTTCATACTACAGTAGCAAAGTTGAGTAGTTATCAAAGATCTGTATGGCTTGAAAAGCCTAAATTATTTACTGTCTGTCTCTTTGTGAAAATGATTTGTTAACTGCTTATACAGTACCATATGGTTTTATATCCCATAATCATAGTATTCCAGGTCAGTCAAGAATTAGGCACACTGAGACAGAATCCAGGCAGGAGGTCAAAGAAGCACTTTGCTCTGCAGTGGTCTTCCAGAGATTCGCAGGATAATCCATTCTGATATGGGAAAAAAAAAATTAGCACTTTTAAAATTTTTTTAAAATGTTT
>NW_012143745.1:2567991-2569709 GCF_000956105.1 Propithecus coquereli | reverse complement strand
ATATGAAAATGATATCAAAATATGTTATGTTGACGATCTAATTTTGTATTAGCTTACAGATAGACAAAGTTGCCAATGAAACAGAAGAGAGAGTCCAGAAACACCAAATACTTCTGTGCTTACCTGATTTACCACAAAGGCAATAATGCAGTATAAGGGGAAAAACATATCTTTAATAAAGGTCTCTTGACCCACTACCCTCACATCATACACAGAAGTCATTTCAGGGTGGATTGAAAATTTAAACAAAAAATAAAACTTTTAGTGGAAAATATAGGAGAAATTCTTAGTGACCTTGGAATAGAAGATCGCTTTTATAAAGGATACAAAATTTTATTAAAATTATAGAAAAAAAGCTAAAATAGTCTTTATTAAAATTAATGTACTTACATTTAACAAAAGACACAAGAGAATAAAATAACATTCTGCTAAGTGGAAGAAAATATTGACAATGTGTATATCCCTCAAACAACTCCTTATGAACTATGAAGAATTATAAATTAATAAAACACAGATAATCCAATAGAAAAAAGGTATAATATATTTGAACAGATGCTTCATAAAAATATATCCAAATAGCCAATAAACATATTAAAATTGCTCAGTTTCATTAATCATCAGAGAAATACAAATTAAAACCACAAGCTAATACCACTACATGTACTTCAGGGTAATGCAAAAAGAAAAAATACTAAGTGAAACCACCAGAACTCTCCTGCACTGATGGTGGAAATATAAATTGGTATAAACACTTTGAAAAAGTATTTTGTGATATCTGCTTAACATGGACATATGCACACTGTATGACTTAGCCATCTATTCCTAGGTTTATGCCCAAAAGATATGCCTGTATAAATTCACTAAATGGTAAGTATTAAAATATTTTTGATAACCCCAAACTATTAACTAATCATGTACTATCATTAGGAGAGTGAGAAAATAAATTATAGTATATTGATAAAGTGAAATACTATGCAGCAATGAACACAAATAATATATAACTACATGAGATAATAGGAATGGATTTCATAAACATAAAATTGAGTGAAAGAAGTCAAACATAAAAGAGTGCACTACATGATTCTATTTACAGAAAGTATAAGACAGCCAAAACTAATCCATTGGTTAAGAGTCTCGGAAGTGAATATCTTCCTGTTTTGGGGGGTTATTAAGGGGAAGAGGGTATGATATTTCTTCTAAGATACAGGTAATGTTTCTACTTAATTTGAGTGCTTGTTTTACACAGATGTCTTCATTCTGGGAGAATACATTGGACTGTATATTTACATATGTGCATATTTCTGTTTTTCATACATCTCAATAAAACGTTTTTAAAAAAATGAAAATTCTGAAATGAGAATGGATTAATTTTTATCATACACCAAATAGGAATCTAATATAAACAAGTAAAAAAATGCCTAAAGCCTCTAATTTTGGATTAAAAGTCTATACACCTTTATTTTAATAACTTATTTGACAATGATACTTAAGCAAGTGTGCTTTGCAGTAAATCATATAATTAGAATAAGACTTTCTACATCTTAATTGAATGTTGATGGAGAGTTTTAATTCTGCAGTTGTTAGAAGGTAAATTTCTGAAAAGAGACTATTTTCGCAGTAATTCTCACCATTACAATGTAGGTATTTCTGCCATGAGAAATGCTTTCCCGTAGTTCTGAAAAATCTGCTTGATATATATATATTTTGTGAATTTATCA
>NW_012143745.1:2567138-2567941 GCF_000956105.1 Propithecus coquereli | reverse complement strand
TCCCAGAAATGTGATTGTTGAGTCAATGGATACATTTATAATGAAATCGTTTTTGAATTATGTTTTTATTTCTATAGTATAGAGTTTCCAGAATGGTATTGCTGAGTAAATGTGTACATTTTTAATTCAATAATTTCTAAATAGTATTCTAAGAAAATCTAGAGTTTGAAGATGGCTTTTTGTTGTCATTTTTTATTTTTTAAACAGGTTGACAGAATGTCTACTGGGTGGTCTTGGGCTCACTTTCATGCTTCCATCAGAGCAGGTCTGCTTTTTATACATTTAATATATCGCTCTGGCAGCTATTGATAGCTATTCATCAGAATCTGTTTTCTTTTCCCTGGGCACACATCAACATTATATTTCCTAGCTCTCCTTGATGTCACTTGTGGCTGTGTGGCAGAGTTTTAAACAATGGAACAAGAGCAGAAGAAATGAGATCAGCGACCTCCAACCCCCCCGCCCCCCATAGAAGCCTCCCCCATGTCCTCCATCCATTCACCTTCTGTCTGAACTTGGGAGCCACATTTTAAAGATTGGAAAAGCTGTCAGTCTAAGTGGTTATGCTAAGAAGGGTTCTCCTGATGTCTAGGAAAACTCATCTTGGAAAAACAATTTGAAGGAAAAAAATCATGCTTTAGCCATGACACACTTGGGATCAATTGGTTATATAGCTAACATCAACCTAACTAATAATTACATTCCATGCAAAACTTCAGCAGAGAAAAAAACCTGATGTCAGGTAACTTGCTTAATTTTGCTTAATTGGGCCGGGCGCGGTGGCTCACGCCTGTAATCCTAGC
>NW_012143745.1:2565078-2566052 GCF_000956105.1 Propithecus coquereli | reverse complement strand
AGTAATATAGTGGGCAATTTTAGTGAAACATCACTCAACCTGCATACAGCTACACTTTGTGTGCCTGTTTTGTTCTTTTCTGCTCATAGTAAATAAGTGCTAGAAAGGTGCTTTTTTCTTTTTTTGGAATCTTTGATAATGTTTGACCCTATAAAGAATTCAGTTAATCTTTACCATTTGGGGAAAGAAGGCAAGGAGAAAGTGCCCTTTGAGTTTCACGATAAGAAAAAGAAAGCTCCCCGATCCCTAGTTAGATAATCAAGCATATAAAAACAGTAACAATTTTATGTTTGCAATTTCAACACTAAATATACACTTCTGTGGTTCCAAGAATCTTAGAGGATCATGCATTTGAAAGAACTGGGACCTAAGGAATTCCTCCTTGTGATCTCAGGGGCATTCTGAGTCAGCTTTGACGTGGGAAGACTGGAGCTGGCATTGAAATCTGTCTCATGTGAAAAATAGCTCCAGCCTCTGCTTGGTTCGGGTCAAGCAAGGCAGACCTGCATCAGGATCTGAAGCAGTGAGAATATGGAAGATCAGTGCTCAACAGGAACACATTTTGATAAATGGATATAAGAGCAGCCATAGGTTGATTGAAAAACAGAACTCTCACTGCTTATGTAAGAAACTGAGTGGACATCTTTTGGAATGTGAAGGTTATTTGGAAATGGATAAAAATTACTTTAGAAATTGGAAATGGGGGTTGGATGATGTGTCAAAGAAGGAGATATTAGACTTTCTGCTACTCTAGGCAGAGGTTCTTTGAAATGAATTTAATTGGAGAAAGAAAATACAGGAGATTAACCAGGCATCTGAATGGTGTGGATTATTTCATATTGCTTACTGGTTATCATATTCTTAGGTACCAAAAAGCAAAATGATAAAAAGAGAAACAAATAAATAAAAAAGTTAAAAAATTAAATGAAGCAAAAATAGAGGCTGAGGAAAGCTTGATAGAGATAAATATAGGG
>NW_012143745.1:2555656-2563253 GCF_000956105.1 Propithecus coquereli | reverse complement strand
TTCTGGAGTATCTGAGAGTCACCTTTTCAATCCATTAAGAATTCATATAAAAAGTGAATGCAGGGTAGCAGGATATAATGTACTTATGCCACATGGTTTAGTTCTTTTCCTGCAATAATGATGAGTGTTTTCGTTTTAGTATTTGAAATACAATGCAAAAATCACAGACTAGTTTTTCCATATGGTAATGATTAGGACACGCCAAATCACATTTCAGCTAAACTGCAAAATGTTTCATGATTATGTTGTGGTTTGTCACTTTATTCATGTTCATACCTTGTCGTTATGCTCCTTAGACATTAAATTTCCTTTTGTCTTACTCTGTTATCCATATCACTCTCTAAATTAGTAATTAAATTGGATAGAGTAATAACCAACAGTATTTTGTTTTCAGAAAGGAAATTGTATAAATTGTTTTTGGTTAGTTCTTTGTAAATGATGAGTTTTCTAAATAATAGCAAGCCATCATATGTTTATAGTTTATCTGAAACTTTGAATTGTTTCATGTCATGTATACTTTAAAAATTATATTACCGGCACAACACACTGGGGTAAGCACTTGAGTCTGCTTTCATCTGTAGGAGATTGGCAAGTAGGCTCCAGCTAACTGAAGACCTACTCAACCGCTCTGAGGGTTATGGGGGCGTATAATACTGGCTGTCTTAGACTAGGGTTCTCCAAAGTATATGCTGAGAAAAAGAGTTGCAGGTAGATATAATTTATTTGGGAAGTGACATCAGGGAGTAGGAATGAGGAACAAGGAAATTAAAAGGGAAAGAAGGATGCATTTTACCATGTTGGCCATCACTGTGAGCTGTTAGGGCTCAGTCACAAACTGTCCACCTGGTGTACAAAAGATGGTAGTGTTTGTTTATTGGCTTCCATTCTCCATTGACCAAGGATGTTTCTGTGGGCTAGCAGTACCCACTTCTAAATTACACATGCCACGAGTGCTCGGTGGGTTTCTGTGCCACTCAGGGGCATTTCAGAGAAGGGCTGTTACAGGAAGTGAGAAGCACACAGTGAAGCCTGAGATGAGGTTGCATCTCTGCAAATTTGGTTAAAATATTCATGGAAGTTCTTAACACAGTAGCCACTATCAAGGATTTGGAGTGGCACGCAGCAGGTGGTCCTCAGCCTTAACCCTGTTAACAACAGCCTTGACCCATTAATGATGCACTGGCAGTCACATACCTGTTGGGAGGCTCTGTGTTATTGGAAACTTTAGTAAATCTATGTTGTCTGATCCAGAGGCAATGAATTGGTGCTGTAAAAATTACATAAATGTAACAGAATTATTCATCCAGAATAACTTTTCATTCAATTCTTTCAAACATTGGTTCCTTGTCCTTTAGTTTTCATGTGTAAATCTCAATCTAGTTTTAATTCTTTTGTATTAGTTAACATAGCTTTACTTCGTTATTTTGATGCCAACTTGGGAACCATTTTTATAGCTGCCTCTCATGATTTATCTTCAGTTCTATGTGTGTTATGTCAATAATTCTTTTATGTTAATAAACCAGAGAAAGAGGAGAGAGAAGGGGGGAGTGAGCAAGAGAGAGAGAGAGAGAGATGCCTCTGCAAATAAATTTAAAAGTTTGAGATAAAATTTTTCCTTACTGGGGAGGGTTAAGTAAGACATCACCAGGACATCTGTAATATATTCGAACCAAGGACAGTATGGAATCCAGATAAGCCACGGATGGGACCAAATGGTTAAGTCACTTCCAAGCTGTTACAACCTTGAAATGTCACTTTCCACTATAATAAACTTCAATAAGTTTTTGTGAAACCTTTTCGTGTGGTTCAAACAGGCAGTAGATATTAGATATTCCATTTGTGTTTGGTCTGGCAACCTTCACAAGTTGATATTTAATGAACGTAACATGGTGCTAACATTTCTTCTCCCATTTCATGTTTTGGTTTTGGGGAATTGCGATCTGTTGTGCCTTAGCTGAAATATCCATTGAACTATTAGAACTTTGTTCCACATTAAGGATTGTAATGGATGTTAAAATTCCTCCTATTGTTATGTAATCACTGGATGCTTTTAATTTCTGCAAAGTTGCTGAATCCAGTCATTTTTGTAGTCTGCAAGTGTGCTTCTTAAGCTGCTAAATTGAAGTAGCTCAAGGTCGTTACTTGATTATTATATTAGTTTTTTATTTTTAAACCTTTTGAGTAATAATCTTTCATATTCATTAGCCATTGCTTCTTCCCAAATTTCATCAAAATAAAAATATATTTACGATTGCATATAATATTTTAAATGAAAATATAGTTTCCAATAAAGATCTACTCATTCAAAATTTTGAAACACAGAATTGAGAGTAGGTAATAAAATGCATGGATACATTAGGAAAATACTATTGACAAAGGAAAGAGTAGTAATAAAGTCCTGATTCTCTTACTTAGTTGGAAGACTTGAACGTGGCACATGCCTTCTGTGTATCATTTTCTTCCTCTGAAAATTATACAATTAGAATGGATGCTTTCTAAGAATTCGCCTAAGTCAAACAATTTTTGATTCATATGTAGTCAGTTCTTGATTATCTGTATGTGAAGTGAATTTTCTATTCTTTATTATCCATTGGCACATAAAAATTATACTTAACTTTATAAACATTAATATCATGATAAATAAATGGCTATATATAGTCATATAAATACATTCTCTCTGTATGTTTATTTAAAAATATTCAAGCATAATATCTCACCTGATTGAATTCTCATATGTAGTCATAATTATTGAGCTCTTACTTAAACTGTAATTCTTAGAGTAGGAAAAGATAGGGCAGGCAATCTAGTTCAAAATCAAACTCAATGAAGGAATTCTTTATACTTCATACCTTAATGACAGTCACCCAGGATTTCCTTTAACGATAGTCACCCAGGATTTTCCTCCAAGTAATAAGAAGATACTTCTGGTTACAAAAAACCTTCCTAACACTCAAGGCAGCCCATTCAATTTTTAAATAGATTTAACTATTCTACTCAATCAAATATATCTATTGATCATTTACAGCAATCCAAGTACTGTTTTAGGCATTTGCAATATCCTTCCTTACACTGAACTTAAGATATTCTTCAGTGTATATTTGTTCCAATTGGATTGTGATTAATGACTGAAATTGGTATAGCTTAGGTATTTTTTCAAATAAATTGAAATGGTAACCTATATATCTTTGTTGGAGTTTTCATTGTTAATTTTCTGTTCAGAGCAGTAATCTGATTCTTTCTAACTTTCTACTGGCATATTCAGCTTAGAGGAAAAAATGACAAGTGTATAGATACATTCTCTGTACAGTTGTCTTTTCCTGCCATTTCTCAGTGTAGCTTTGACAGGTAATGTAAGTTTGCCCTATTCCATGCGTAGTTAGACGACATTTGCTTCATAAATTGTCAGCATGTCGTCTCTTCAAAGTTGTAAGGATGACCTTAAACAAAGACAAATGTCTTGTTAGGATGCTAAATTTCTTCTAAAAAGCCTTAGCTTTCAGATAGAGTATCAAGATCTTTTCTTAACAGCACATCTGAAAACTTGAAACACAAATAAGTTAAGAATAGATCTAAATTAGGGATTTCTGACCTTTAGCATTTATACATTGGCATTTACTTAAAATTCTCCAAGGTTTTGCTAATAATAATATTAATTATATTGGATAAAACTATCAAACTACTGGAGATTAAATTTTTTAGTGGAAATACTCCTATATCTCTTTTTAATTTATATTACTTTCCTCATCCTTAAATTACTGTCGGGCATACCATTATTCGTGGCTACCAGGACTTGTCATTGCTGCTCTCCTTTCTATATCTGGATTAAGAATTATCTCTACTCAATTAAGGATCTCTGTGTTTTAAAGGTTATTATATTATTTTACATATAATGATATAATTTGGATACCAAATACTAATCTGAAAGTCACTGTACTCTTATACAGTATGTATGCAATTTATTAGTTAACTGCAGACAATGCTATTAGTTTCATTGTATAACAGTCGAAAGAATAACATGTCCATTAAAACTGGACATGGAAGTCATGTGAGGGAGTAGGATGGCATTATTACCGTCCTTTATGCAATAGGGTGGAGAAAGCTAGCAACAGTATAATTATATTTCATAATCATAAATTATATCAATGGAGATGCACATTTAATAATTTTATCCATAAAGTTGTTCACTTTATTACTTCAGTTAATATTTACTGAGTACTATTGTGTATAAGGCACTTGGAGTACAGAATTAGAAAAAATACTCTACCTTGAAGGAACTTTTATTTAATTTATTATAAATACTGGTCAATAGAGTTGTTATCCATGAATGATTATTTTGTATCTTATTAATTTGGTAGCATTTATAGTATTTGACTATACATCAAATCAAATAGCAAGTATGGCAAGGGTAGATAGCTTCTATAAATTGTCAGCATAAATCCAATCATGATATCATGCTAATTAACTTTATTCTTTATATTCCTTTGGTTTGGGTAATTGCTTTCAGTGGGTTTTTTTCTTCTTTTTTAATTTCTTTTTTTTGATGTTTCTTTTTTTGCTTAATTTTCTTCTTTCAAACACTTTGCTGTTGCATAAATGTCAGTATAAAAATCGTACAAAAATTCAAAGGCAGAAATGTAGCAATTAGGGTGTGGAAGGATAACATATTATTTTCATAGTTAAATCAATTTTTCAAGTGGGAAATATGCTTTGGATGGAGAATTGGTATTACCATAGCAAATGTTTGGCAGATTTAGGCAATTTCTAATTGAAAATGTCAATGTTACACATACTTTTTCCACTTTGTATGATAACTGTAGGTCATTCGTGGACTTCAATAAACTTAAATTGTGATTACTTTGATCCTTGCCATACAGCTGTATTGTTGTTGTTGTTGTTTTATTTTGTTTATTTTAAAGTTCTAGTAAATAGAGGATTTTGGTGGTTTGGGGAAAAATGGTTAGTTTTCTAGTAATGCTTTCACCAAAATGATCAAATATCCTGAAAATGTATTCATTCTTATCCTTCAAATAGAAGTATATTATATAGATTAGAGGTCAAGAAACTATAACTTGCCATCTCTGCTTGTAAATAATGTTTTATTGGAACACAACCATGCCCATCCATTTAAAAACTGGCTGATTTCACACTGATAGACAAAGTGGAATAATTGTGATAGGGACAAGATGATATGGTTTGCAAAGTCTAAAATATTTACTATCTTGTCCTTTTCAAAAAAAAGTGCCTTAAGCCCTTCAATAGAGATGAGAAGTAATGTACTGTCAGAGAATGGAGTAGAAACTAATGTGCAGAATATGCACTATTCAGATGAGGAAGGGAGAGTGTCACAAAATGAAAAAAAAGCATAGAGATCATAAAAATACCAGAGAAAAGATAAATAAAAAATGTTTACACAGGGCCGGGCACGGTGGCTCACACCTGTAATCCTAGCACTCTGGGAGGCCGAGGCGGGTGGATCGCTCAAGGTCAGAAGTTCGAGACCAGCCTGAGCAAGAGCGAGACCCTGTCTCTACTAAAAAATAAAAAGAAATTATTTGGACAACTAAAAATCTATATAGAAAAAATTAGCTGGGCATGGTGGCGCATGTCTGTAGTCCCAGCTACTCGGGAGGCTGAGGCAGTAGGATTGCTCGAGCCCAGGAGTTTGAGGTTGCTGTGAGCTAGGCTGACGCCACGGCACTCTACTCCAGGCAACAGAGTGAGACTCTGTCTCAAAAAAAAAAAAAAAAAAAAATGTTTACACAAACATGAAGTAATTATAAAAGCCAGCAAAATCTTGGTAGTGATAACAATTGTATATTCTCTCATAAATTAGAGACATTCTAAAGGTAATATGTAACAAGTGCAAGGGAGGCAAGATCTTGGCCAAGTACCTAAATAAACCTAGTATGATAAAGCTACTATGAAAACCAACTTGGTTTTAAGGGAAGAGGATGGAATCACTGTATGCATTTCGCTCAGGCTTCAAGAACTCTTATTAATCTCAAGCATAAAGTGGAACTGGGGACTTGAAGAAGAAATACCTGAGATTTGGTAGCAATGCAGTAGTAAGCAGGTGTTAGGCAGCAAATATCTGTGAAATCTGTAGTCAGGATCCATCAAACCACACTCTGCTGGACCCCTGTACAGATAAATTAAACCTTGGGGAAATGATAATTACAACAGTAGTCTCCTGCTAAGAACTGCAGCCCTGGAAAAAAGGGGGAGGTATAACTTGGGAAGCAATTCAAGTGTCAAGAGAGATTGTAGATGCTTAAAGATGAAGATTGTCCAGAAAGCATATGTGCTTCATGATGATGCCAGCAGAGAACTTCTTTACCCTTTGAGGAAAACTAGTGAGGAGGTGTGATGTTACTTTTCTGATCACTAATTACCACACAGAGAAGATATATTACATATGCACATGTTGGTGGACTAGGGGATAGATATCCTTCATGGAGGTGAAAGGCAGGAAGACCAGTGACATGAAAGAGTCAGTCATTGCCAACAGCGGCAGCATACATTGTCATGACTGAGCAGTTTTTTTTTGATGAGTTTTAGAACATCTGATTGGATCTTGTGCCTTTCCTCCACATTTCCCCCAGTGCCTCTTTGGAGTTATCTTATTACTCAGGTGTTTTGTTTCTTGGTTTTTTCTTTGTTTGTTTCCTGTTAAAGAGCCTAATTTTCAGATAGAGAAATCAGTAGCTTCAGCTTTATATTTTGGGAGAGGAAAGAGACGAAAGAAAAGAAGGATAGGTTAACGTCTTTGTCAAAGCAACAAGGCTAGAAATTAACTGTTGAGTCTGAGAGACAAATATTATATTTTTATGCAGCAAATTGTGGAAGAAAAGCAGACACTGATGACAAAAGTAGTCAATAAACATCACCTTTAAAACTTTTGGCCAATTCATTGTTGCTAACTACTTGTGTACCAGAAATTATAACCTAAACGATGTACTGTTTTACGCCTGTTTAATTTGGTCAAATATAAGCTAGTTTGGGGACTTACATTAATACAGTCATGTGTCATATAATGACTTTTTGATCAATGATGGACCGCATATACACTGGTGGTACCGTAAAATTATAATGGAGTTGAAAAATTACTATTGCCTACTGACACGGTAGCTGTTATAACATTATAGCAAATTTTATCACTTTCTCTATGTTTAGCTATGTTTAGATACACAAATACTTACCATCATGTTACAATCGCCTGTAGTATTCAACACAATGGCATGCTATACAGGTTTGTAGCCTAGGAGCAATATACTATGACATAGGTCCTAAGTGTGCACTAGGCTATACCAACTAGGTTTTGGTAAGTATACTCTCTGATGTTTGCACAATGACAAAAATCTCCTAATGACGCATTTCTCTGAACCTATTCTATCACTAAGCAAAGCATGACTGTATTCACTTATTTTTTGTTGTGGAATCTCAATGTAAGAGTTCAACCAAAGGTAGTTGTTGCATCTAACATTTTTAACATTAGTTTTATCTATTGATTTGCCCATTAACCTGGGGACATGGTAAGTTATGACTGTACCTTCCTTATGTCCCTACCTATGGCAGAAAAAAAGAGAGAAGAAATAAT
>NW_012143745.1:2550180-2550942 GCF_000956105.1 Propithecus coquereli | reverse complement strand
CATTAATTAAATTTTTTTTGCAAAAACATTAGGGGAGGTGTTCCACCTTTAGAAATGACAAAATAGCTCTTAATGGACTAACCTCCTGCAAATAACAATTATAAAATAAAGCTTGAAAATGTTTTTAAAAACCCAGCTATTTGAAATCTCTGGAGAGTGAACAAAAATAGGCAGAAACTGGAAAAATTCTACACTTGAAAGCAAAAAAGTGTATTGGAAGAAATCAATCCTTGTATGTTTCTGTGCTTTCTGCTAAGAATACGCACCAGTCTGTTTGGAGTGAGGTGGGTGGAATTTAAGCAGAAAGCCTATTGACCCAAAAGGCTGAATTTGGGGCCACCAGAATAGGTGAAATATCTGCATAAAAACTCTCCTCATATCCTTGGCTGACTCCTGAACAACACATGCATTGGAAGACTTCAGGGAGCTCAAAACAAAAACAAAAACAACAAAAACACACAATTGGATGCCTGAGAGAATTGGACAAGATTTCAATTTTTGTTCACTGCAGGAAAGAGAGAGTTTAGAATTTTGAATCCAGTAAAATTGAAGTGCTTGGTAAACACTTCAAACTTTCTATAGATGAACTCTATCAAAAAACAAAACTGAGCCTTCCTGATTTCAGAGGTATCAACCAATAATTTAAATGCTTGTTTAAAAAAAAATAAACACAGCAACACACTTCAAAGAAAAAAACATAACTGAAAACCTCTGAATGTATTATCTGCATTTTTCACTGTATAATCCAAAATTACTATGCAT
>NW_012143745.1:2543187-2548847 GCF_000956105.1 Propithecus coquereli | reverse complement strand
AGGAATACTGAAATAATTTAACTCAGAAAAGACAGAGAAAGAGGCAAAGATAAACTAAATAGCCAAGTGGAACAAGTACAAAACAAATACCAAAGTGCTGGACTAAAACCCAAGCATATATTTTTTGTAGAGTTCTGAGTATTTATCATGACTATCATATATTTTCCAGAAAAAAATATAAGATGCAGTCTAGGTTCAGTGTTCATTTAAATTGACTTCCGTCATTGGTATGTTTGATAACAATTACATTCAACATATTCTACAATAAATGAAAAATAAAACAGAAGGATTAAGAATATGCTTTCGCACTTTATTATTTGATAGAACCTCAAGTAACGCATATAAACATTTTATTTCCAAGGATAGATTAACACTTAAGGTAATTTATACCTATAGAACGTAGTGAAACTACTTCAAAACTTCAATTAAAAATTTCATGAAAATACTGATAAATGTATCAATTTATCTGCCATAATATAGTAGGCTATTCTGAGAAATTAAAAAATAGGTAAAATACCTAAAAATACATTTGACACTGTAAATCAGTTGATACTGTTGTTCAAGCAACTGATACTGATTTGCAAAAGACTCATACTTAGGGCTTGAAGTTTCTGTTTTACAGATAGCAAAGTAGTTGTTATGGACTGAATTTTTGTTTAGACAATCTGTAGGTTATTATATCCTTTCATTACATCAATGTCATGGATCTAATTGGCCAGTATGAACAGGAAGTGGCTAGTATGCTGGAGGCCTTATAAGGACAAATGTTTTCTAGAAGGTGTAAGATAAATTCTACTAAATATTCAAGGACTTGCCACTTCAGTAAAGGTTTCAAGGATCCAGTGATCAGAATAACACCTTCAAAATAAGAGACAGATTGTTGCATTTTCCATTCCTTACTACCAAGAGGGAAACAGAGTGTATAATAGGTCTTTTCAGTTTCTGGAGGCAACATATTTTACATCTAGGAATAATGTTCCAGCCTATATATCAGGTGACATGAAAGCCTATCCATTTTGAACAGCTTCTAAAGGCTACCCACATTCCCTGGCTCCTGGCCTCTTACTCCATTTTTAAAGACAGCAATATTGGCCCAAGCTCTTCTCATAACATCATTTTTTTTTTTTTTTTTGGTTCTCTGACCATAGCTAGGAAAGATTCTCCACTTACAAGGATTCATATGAGTAGATTGTGCCTACTTGGATAGTCCAGGATAATCTCCCCATCTCAAGATTCTTAATTTTAATCATATTTAAAAGTTCCTGTTAGCTATATAACCTAACATATTTATAGTTTCCAAAGACTAGGATGTGGGCATCTTTGAGAGACTATTCTTCTGCCTACCATACCAGTCTTCCAATCTTTTTCTTTGTCTTTTATTTCAGAATAGTATGGGGGTATAAACATTTTGGTTACATAAATTGCTTTTGTACCATTTGAGTCAAAGTGTTCCTATCCCCCAGATAGTGTGCATTGTACCCATTAGATGTGAATTTACCCATACCCTCCTACCTCCTACCTACTTGATTTCCAATGAACATTACTTCCATATCTGCACATAAGTGTTGATCTATTAGTTCCAATTTAATGATGAGTATGTGGTATTTGTTTTTCCATTCTTGTGATACCTCACTTAGAAGAATTGTCTCCACTTCCATTCAGGATAATACAAGAGGTATTAGTTGACCTTTTTTATGACTGAGTAGTTCTCCATGGTATACATACACCACATTTTATTAATCCACTCATGTATTGATGGGCACTTGGGTTATTTCCACATTTTTGCAATGGTGAATTGCGCTGCTATAAACATTCTAGTGTAGATGTCTTCTTTATAGAATGTCTTTTTTTTCCCTTTGGGTAAATACCCACTAGTGGGATTATTAGATCAAATGGTAGTTCTACTTTTAGTTCCTTTGAGGTATCTCCATATTACTTTCCATAGAGGTTGTACTAGTTTGCAGTCCTACCACCAGCAGTGTTTGAGTGTTCCTATCTCTCTTCATACGCACCAACATTTGTTGTTTTGGGACTTTTTGATAAAAGCCATTCTCACTGGAGTCAAATGATATCTCATTGTGGTTTTGATTTGCATTTCCATGATGATTATAGATTTTGAGCATTTTTTATATGTTTTTTGGCCATTAGTCTATCTTCTTTCTCTTTGCATGCTTCTGGTCTGACAGCCAAGCCATCTACAACCGCTAATCACTGTATATATTAACCATGTTTTACTTCTCTTTCTGTACAAAGTGTATGACTAGGTATACAGGCTGATGATCACAACATTAGGAAGTTTTTCTCTCACTAATTTTTTAAGGCCTTCATTGAGTAGGGCTCTACTACAGTCATTAACAAGTTTCTTATTACACCAAAGAATCAGACAACCAACTGGGGATTCATCTCTTACCATATATCTGAGCTGTGTTGTGCAAGAGTGGTGGCTGACACGAGGCCTCTATGATCTGATTGTATGGCTTGCTTGTGCCTTCCGTCCCTGCTTGTACTCAATCCTCGTTGTATTAATACTATTTCCATCTTAAGATAGGTTGTTTTTGGTCCTGTGTATGACTTGTGGGATTTGATAGAACCCAACTCGTGACTATCAATTCTGTACACATGGTCAATTTGTCAGTTGTTCCATCTCTATAGGGGCCCAATGAGAAGCCAAGAGCTATTTTCCTAAAATGTATATATTTATTTAAGTTGTTTGCTAAATATAGGGTTTAGGGATATAATTCTTCCATCGGGGCTGACCATAAACTCTAATTGGTGTATTTCCCACCTCTACTACAGTATAGTATTATACCTCTAATATTCTACAGCATCAGGTCTATTCAATTGTGTGTCCCAAGCAGTAGGGCTATTCAAATCACAACCTGACCATGTCGCACAACTCTTTCTTGCTCTGGACCCCATTCAAAGCTAGGAGTGTTTTATGTCGTTAATGTTCGTGAGTCAGAGCAGTATTTCTAAGAGTAGAGTATGCTGAAGAGGAGTATCAGGCATTATTATTCCTTATTGTTGTTGGTATCTGCAAGAAATGCATTATATTTTTTTTTATTATAGAGAGAATGGCCACTAGGTCTAAGACCATTGGTGCACACACACACAATTTTACTAATGTGATCTTTCTTTCATTTTCTACAGTTTACCTTCTGTCATCTGGAGTTCATATACCTTACCAAGGCCTCCAATAAGTTAACATTTTCTTACTCTACTTGTCATGATGTCATCAATAGGGTGGATTAGTGTGAAATTCTACAAAATATCAAAGGGGTCCAGATCTCTTTGGACTATGTTATAAGAGAAGGAGAAAGAGTTAATATAGCCCTGGAGAATGACGGTATGTTTGTTTTTTGTTGTTATTGTCGTTGCAAATAATACAATCCACTTTTCTGAAGTGAATGTAAAAGGACTCATTTGACTGTTTCTCCAAATTACGACTCAAAATTCTTGAAATCAAAGGCTGTGCCCACATGGCATTTGAGAATTGTATTTCAACCTGGCATTTATTGTGGTGGCTGCTATTACCCCTAGTCCCATTAGTAAGCCCAGTTTTGTAATATCATCTTATACCATCAGCCCCAGCCTTCAGAGGAGCCAACTCTGAATTGTTAGTGATGCTAGTGACCTCTCATCAGCACATTTCTTATTGCTTTGGTAAATGGTGTATCTTCCAGGCTATTAATGGAAATGCAGTCACATGGGTATTTTCCGGCCTTACTTATTAAATCCAATCTAATATTCCCACTTCTTTGAGCATTTTTTCCATCATTTATTTCTATAATTCTGGCATTTTGCCTCACTTAAGGTGGGCAATGTTTTTTGTTTGTTTTTGTTTTTTTTTTCACTTATAGGAGCCTCTCCAGAAACATGTTCACACCATTTCTCAGTATCTTTGCCAGTGTGTTAAATCCTGTATACGGGAAGAGTTCTTCTATATTGATAAATCATATTTTATCCAAAATTATGTTTTAGCTCTCTTATTCCGGCACCATCAGAAATCAGTAATATGTGTACTTTCCAGGGCCCTGACAGTACATGTTGGCTAGGTCTAACAATTCCGTAATGTTACAGTCCCTTTTCTCTCATCAGGCTCAGCAAGTTTCTGCCAAATTCTGTTGTGACTTAATTATAGGTAATGGCCTAATGTCCAAGAAGGAAGGAAAGTGGAGGCAGATTATAAGTGAGAACCTATTGTATTTCAGAAGAGACTTCTGTTTTTTGCCATTAAACAAGGTAAGTGTATGTGTGTGGGGGGAGAGAGGGGGTTGGTAGATGAAGTGCTATAAGTAATAGAGAGCATATTAATGGGCAAATATTTCAGAGAAATCTAGCGTTTGGGAATTTGGGGGCATCAACTTAGATATTTCCATGACATGATTCTGAATCCTATTTTTCCTGGTTATTGTCCTAATTTTGGCAAAACAGATCTGTTTTGTTTGGACTTTGAAGCTTCTTCGGAGTTTGGCTACTCTTACAATAAATTCCTAGTCCTGATCCTGTCTTTTCTCTGCTTGCTAGCTGCCCAAGATGAGAACTACTTTATATGAGACAAATGAGGCCCTCTGATTTTCACAGTTTACTTTAAATGAATAATTTACTGTTCACTCTCATCATTTTGTTGTTCTTTCCCTGATATTAAGTGTTCCTAGCCATAGCCATATGATTCTACTACCCTTATAGTTACATTTCCTCCTTCCCCATTACTCTCAAAATTTTGATACATTTGCACAACCAAGCGCATTTCATTCCTCTAGGTGTGCCTTCTCAGTTCATCACCAGTGAAAATTTTAACAATTGTCTTTTTGTGACAGGAGTTCTGTGCCCTAGCTACCACTAGTTATATGGTCCTCATGCCAGAGAGGTGCTGTGACAATCCTAAAATCCCATCTGAGCACTTGCTTTCTCCATTCACTTTTGGTACCAATTGTCACAGCACGTCGAGTTTCATAAGCAGCAGATGGGGAGCTTTGAATTCTGTTCTGTTGAGTTGTCTCCAATTGGGATGAGGTGATAAAGGCTTTACCATAGCATTTCATTTATTCAGTGGTCTAAGGATCCCCTAGAAATTCAGTTTTCCTCTGTTGAGGCGTTTCAAAGGAAATCTGAGAGCTGAAGTCGATTTTCTGGCTGCTCTACAAACAGCTAAAAAGGAAGATCAGAGCTGTGTCTCACAGTGTACATTGAACATAGTAATAAAAAAAGATCTTTGGATTTAACCTTATATAATCATTCAACTAAGATTTTATCAAGGTTATAAAATTCAGTACAAATATTTTAAGCTCTGAAAATGAAAAGATAAAAGCAACATCAACAGTGACTGAGATGTAGAAGGGGAGGGAATGGTGGAAAATGAATATGAGATTTCATACCTTCAAGTTCCATGATGGAGTCATGATATGATTGTGTGAAGACGTAGAATAGGAAAGTTAGAAAATGAACATACTGAAATAGCAATACAATTACAAGAATGGAATAAAGAAAGGAGGCTGAATGGGAGTTGTATAAGCAAATTAAATTGTCATTTTTAATGGTGTATCAATGCATATGTTGTCTTAACTGATAAAGCAAAATAGATTTACTAACATATGAATTATAGTTATGGAAATAACCAACACACCAACTTAAAATAGAGGGATTTAAAAGAATTAATT
>NW_012143745.1:2539472-2540450 GCF_000956105.1 Propithecus coquereli | reverse complement strand
GCCCTCCAACTCTCAACTACAATAAACATATTCAAATGATCTTTCATGGACCTTCTATAGAGACCAGAGAAATTATATACATGCACACACACACATATATTAATATATGTGTGCATATCTATATATACACATCATACACATACACAGGCATGGAATTGCTAAATTAAAGGGAATACAAAATATTAAATTCTGCTAAATACAAGCAAATTACTTTCCAAAATGGCCACTATCTTCATCTTCAAGTTGTCATTCTGTTATATACAATATTTGTGCAGATGAGCAGAGTTGTTTATCTGATTTTGTGGAGGTTACCTGGCCAGAAACTGGCTTCATATCTGTGTCCTACCTTCCTCCTAGGGTCAGAGAATATACTCAGCCCCAGTTTCCCTTGGGACTCACGACATCCTTTCCACAGCAGCCTCCTCTATGCCACTTTCCATAGATCCTGTTAGTTTCCAGAGAATGAGAAATTATTTTCCCAGGGATTGTTTTAAATTGCTGCCATCTCATGACAAGCGGCTATCCCATAAAAAAGGAATAAGAACAGTAGGTCATATCCAGTGCAATCAGCTCAGCTTTCGACCAAGTTACTAGGAAGTTATCAGGAAATCAGAGAAACAAACATCTTCTACCTTTATGTCTTTGAGATTAGCAAGCACCAAGCAATGCACCTGGTGTTTACCCTGAGCCCAGGACACAAAAATAATTTTTTTTCAATACCTATAAAATATTACTCCATTGACTGCTTGCAATCAGAGACCTTGGAGGAAATCTGACTATAATTTGATTCTTGTTCATTATTATGTGATCAACTTTTTTTCTCTTTAAGCTTTTACAATTATCTTGTTTGTTTTTCTAAAATTCCATAACAGGATGGAAATACTTAGAATATTCTTTTGGTTCATGATTTCATTAAATTTCACTATAACACATCAAGGTGTGACTTTTTTAACAATCCATCTTCTTTGGTACTCTATG
>NW_012143745.1:2537500-2539422 GCF_000956105.1 Propithecus coquereli | reverse complement strand
TATATGAAAAGGGTTTTAAAACCCCTTTGTAATGGGTAATGCAAATGTAAAGATAGGTACGTTTTAACACATAAACAATTAATGACAAATATATATTTTGATTTTTCATGTTTCACATTTTAAAGATAGTTATTGATTAGATTTTAAGGCTTAGTCTCTATTCCTGAAAAAAATAGAAAAAATAAGAAAGAAGGGGAGGAGAAGGAAGAGGAGGAAGAAGAAAGGAAGAACAAAGGAAAGAACAAGTGAAAAACAAAACAAATCAAAATTATAAAATCGAAAATGCCTTTCTGACTTGTACTTCCTAAAACAGATTATATTCTGTTTACATGGAAACTAAGGAAATACTAAGCCATCAGATATCGCGGGTTCGCAATGTCCCCAGTAAAGATAGGGTCCTCGAGCAGAATGTGTTGCAAGAGATGAAAGAAACACAGACATAGACATAGGAATAATTTTAAGAGTGTGTGGGGAAATCAGGGGACCACCAGCACTCCGGTGCCAAGGTGGTGGTGACTGAAACCCAGCACTTGCTTTTTATTCTCTTTGCCATGCTGCAATATACAATGATCTCGTGAAAAAATCACGGGATACAATGAACAAAAGTCTTGGGGCTCCCCAAAAATCACAAGGTGTCCTAGCTAATTACCTTCTCCTTTCTAGAAGTGAAAAACATATAATTCTTTAGTAGGTACGACCTGTCCTAAGGTAAACTAATTTTTCCCCAAGCATAAGCTATGTACATAGATATCAATCCTTAACTTCAGTAGCTGTGATCCATTTGATTGAGGAACAAAGAAACTACATGCTTTCCACTGGGAGACTGGTTTTACATTAACTGAGGCATTGTTGAGAGAAAGGGAGAGAAGGAGCTTGGCCAAGTGTTCTAACAATGGAAGCCTTAAGACCCTTCTCCTGGGCTGACATATTTCAATCTACCTCTACAGCCATGAGAAGTTTTCATGTCAGGCCGCTCCATGGCTTTTCAGGCATGAGACCCTTTAGGCTCTGAGGGTGGAGCATGCTTTGCTGTACTCCCAGATCGCTGATATGTATCCCCCAACTAGACAGTTAACATCTTCCCTTATTTCAGGCTTCTACTCAGGCAATTCCTTCCTCTCCTCTCCTCTCACAGCCTCAGACATAGCATCCCTAAATCCCGGTGGTCTTAATCCCATCAATCAGACTAATGACAAAATTCATAATACAAATATTTTAACAGTTCTTAATATAAAAACATGCTAAAATATATTTTTATCATTTCTGTGATGTTACAAAGTGAATCTGAATCATGTGTAACTTTTGTCATCATGATATTATTTGTGAGAAATGTAAGGGAGTCATTCTCTAGCAGTTTACTATCTTAGGTGTGTTGGATCTTATCTCAGTTAATCTTTGTAATTACTGTCTGAATTACCGATGATTCCCATTTCACATAAAAGAAAACAGGTAAAACACATTCAATGTTAAACATTCAGGAAGAAGTAAACCGAGATTTGAAGCCCAGTTACTTAATCAGAGACATTTTTGCTTCATTACACCATCTCCCTTCTGTATACATTTTCTTAATAATTAGGTGAGAAATTGAAGGGAAGAGAGGCTAATTTGTATAATATTACACACATAATTGAACAAGTACAAGATTAACATTATTTAGGCAATGTTTATAAAACTAATAAATTTAGAGTAAATAAAATCAGCAACATCAGCAGTCTCAATTTCAACATAATCTTTCAATTAATCTTTTAACATTTGATCAAATGAAGCATGATTATTCTTAATTTGAATGTGGATGCCTTTTTAATATAAAAAAGGTTTTTTTACTGATTGTTAAATTCATAAGGAAGATACAAGATAAAATTTCTGCCATGGCATTTTTTTTCTTTGGTAAATTGAAAATAATCTCATTGAAATTATTACAT
>NW_012143745.1:2536258-2537450 GCF_000956105.1 Propithecus coquereli | reverse complement strand
TTTAAAATGTCTTGCCTGATATTTGTTCAATGTTTGTTCAATGTCACCTTAATTTGCATTTTTGACTACTAATTAGTTTGAGTGTCTTTTCATATGCTTATTGACCATTTGATTTGTTCCTTTGGGAATTGCCTCTTCATACCATTTCCACATTTTCCTATTGTGCTTTTTGTCCCTGACTTATCAAAGTATTTTTCTTACATGCTTTGAATGTTTCATTTGCTATTTTAGGACAGAATTCTCATCTCAACAGTGATTATATCTTCAATTCATTTACTAAATTGTTCATTTGGGAAATCATGTTTTTATGTGTCCTAGCTCTAAAATAAGTGTTTTCCATGTGTGTATGCTGCACTTGAATCTACTAACTTGTTTTTTATGTCGTTAATGAAGTAGCTACCTGTCAACACCAATAACTTTGTTTTCCTTAGCCTGTATTATTTTTGTTTTAACTCCTCTTTTCGTCTTGCTACTTGGAATCTTTAAGTTTGTTGTTATTATCACATTTTCTTATTATTTTGGGGGTTTCAGGTCTAGTTTGTGCAGCACCACCTACCTGTGAGCAGATGGCATGAAAGTATTTTCCACTTCTGTGGGAATGGGGATGCAGCATTAGACAGGCTGCCATTCACCCATAAAGGCACCTAGAGAAGTATATACTGGTTCTCCTCATTCTTAAGGCCTCAGAGTTGAGGGGAGACAAGCACACTTACTCGCATCGCTTGTGTTAACATGTCATAGATGAGTCAAATGATCTCAGAGAGCTATACTTTTCCAGGATATGATATTCTTTAATCTTTAGCATGACCCACGATGCCTAGGACTCCAGAGTCCTAGATAGGCAGAGAAATGTGAAGTTCAGAGTAAAAGTGAAGAGCTGAATTCAGCTCTCAATCTTTTTAGAGTTTTATGCCTGTATTTTCTTTCCATGATTAAGTATCTACTAATATAGATTAGCTTATAGTTACTTGAGTATAGTGAAGTGTTTAAAATATTTCATGCAAAATTGCTTTCAGCATATAAATACAAAGTGAGAACAATTGACTTTAAAATAGATTACTAGTAAAGTTAAAATTGGTAAGGCTCTTTTGTCTCTGTCAAATGCAAATGCATTTTTTAATCCTCTTTCTCTCTGTGCTTTCCCTGCTGTTATATTCTAACTTGTCAGTCATAAAGACAAAATCCAAAAGGA
>NW_012143745.1:2534380-2536208 GCF_000956105.1 Propithecus coquereli | reverse complement strand
AAAAAAAAAACAGTATTCTGAGCACAATACAATTAATTTTGAAGTCAATAAGAAAACACGAAAAAACTCAAACACACAAAAAACAAACCTCCATAGTCAGAAAAGTTAATCTTAATGTAATTAATAAAACACTTTGAAAAAATACAGTAAAACTTATGTGATTTGGAGAAAGTGGTAGTTATAGGGAAACATCTTGTCTTAAATAACTTATACACACAAAAAACAAACCTCCATAGTCAGAAAAGTTAATCTTAATGTAATTAATAAAACACTTTGAAAAAATACAGTGAAACTTATGTGATTTGGAGAAAGTGGTAGTTATAGGGAAACATCTTGTCTTAAATATATATATCAGAAAGAAGAAAGGCTAAAAATTAATGAGATAATTTTACAACCTCAGAATTTAACCAAAAAACAAATAAGCAAAAATCTAAAGGAAGGAAATAAGACAATAGAAAACAAAAGATGAAATCAAGAGGATTTACAAAGATAATGTTTGTTTACTTAAAATTCTAATAAAATAGAAAAAGATGAGATTATTAAAAACCAAAGGAAGTTCCACTTTCTTTACTTCCTCTTCTGCCTTCCCTAAACAATTCAGTCCAGTAGCCATTAGGTGGTGCTGAGCAAAGCAGTTGTCTGTGCCAAGGTGAGGAGGGAAGCTGCGGTGACCCAGAGAAAGTTAGAGTTTAAGGAGGGTGAGGAGCCTATCTCTGATGAGGACTAGAAACCTGGTTTGCATGTTGGAGTCCCTACATGGTTGGGAGAGCTTCTACATAGAAAGATGTCCCAGCTTCATGATAAAGAGAGTATTCTTGTTCTATGACAAGGAGACAGAGCAGGGAGATCTGAACTCAAGCTAAGTGAAGAGAAAATCTGCATGCACATATTTTCTTTTTTTTTCCCCTCACTGAGTGAGTCTAGAAGCAGCCAAAACTCAATTGAAATGAATATATCTAGGGTCAGATTTCAGTTTCTAAATACTGTATTCTACAACAAGCAACCAGGTCTATTAGAAGAAATGGTAGATTCCAGGATGAGGACAATTATGGTCACAATGATCACGCAGGACTATATTATTATACCGGAAAGTGACGAGGTGCTGAAAATATAATGGAGACATGTTAAAAGAATGCAAAGTTCAGCTTGACTGGCTCCTACTGGCCAAAATCTAGGACATTTGAACATCAAAATAAATTTTAATAGTGTAGTTGGTTGAAAAATGTCCCTCCCAAATTTAAGTCTCCCCAGAACCTCAGAATGTGACTTTATGTGGAAATAGGGTCTATCTAGAGGTAACTAGTTAGGTTAAAATGAGGTCAACTGGATTAAGGTGGGCCCTAAATCCAAATACTGGTGTCCTTATAAGGAGGGCAGAGTACATAGAGCGATAACTACACTGAAGAAGCTCATGTGAAGATGAAGCATAGATTGGAATAGTGCTGTTACAAGCCAAGGAACACTAAGGATTTCAGAGAACAATCAGAAGCAGTTAAGAAGGCATGAAAAGGATTTTTCTGTACCCTTGAGAGTAAGCATGGCCCTGCCATCAGCTTAATTTTGGACTTACCTCCAAAATTGTGAAAAAATAAACTTTTCTTGTTTTAAACCACTTAGTTTTAGGTATTTTGTTAAGCCCTCAGAAACTAATACAGATAGGAACAGATAATAATTGAATGAGATAGGAAATCATGACTTCATGATGGCATGAGTAAATAAACATATCATTTGAAATATGAAAAGGAATGAAATATTTACAGAGTCTCAAATTACACTTCCACATATTATTTATTAATTGCAGAGAAAATAATGTAATATTACAAAAGAG
>NW_012143745.1:2514312-2516135 GCF_000956105.1 Propithecus coquereli | reverse complement strand
TCTTTTAATTTGCATACTTAGACTATTTACATTGAAGGTAACTATTTGTATGTTAATGTGTAATTCTGCCACTTTATTATATATTGGCTTCCTGTTTGTTGACTCTTGATTCTCATCTGTCTCATTTTTTCTTGCCTCCTTGCAGGTTATTTGAATATTTCTTAGGATTATATCTTGATTTATTTATAGTGGTCTGAGTGCATTTCTTTGTAGAATTTTTATAGTGATGGCTCTTGGTGTTTTAATATTCACAAATCACTTATAACAGTCTACTAATATCAACATTTAAAACTTCTGGTGAAGCGTGGACTTCCTTACTTCCATTTGGTTTACCTTTTTCTTTCACTTTTAAATATTATTATCTTATACATCAGATGGTACAATAATTTTTGCTTCTATCATTAAATATAATGTATAAAACTCCTGAAGAACAAGATAATTTATTATATGTACCAATATTTCTGCTCTTTCTTTTCTTCCTTCTTTTCATCTGATATTCCAAGACTGCTTTGCTTATCATTTCATTTCTATTTGAAAATTTTTCTTTAGCCAATATTTAAAAATAGGTTTTCTTAAAAAAGTTATGTTAGTTTTCCTTCAACCGAAAATTTCTTATTTTTTCTTAATTTCCAAATAATAGTTTCACCAAATGTAGAATTCATGGTTGAAAGGATTTTGTTCTTGTTCTTATTTATTTATTTTTTTTCCCATCCCTTAAAAACATTCTATGGTTTCACATGAGAAATCTCCTGTCATTTGAATTGGTGTTCACCAGTAGATAAAGCATTAGTTCTCTCTGGCTTTTTTAAAGGTTTTGTATGTTTGGCTTCAGTTTTTTAAAGTTTAATTATGATGAGTTTTGGTGTGAATTTTTTTAGATTTATCTTGTTGTGTTTTGCTCAACTTCTCAGATCTATAGGTTTTTGTCTTTCACCAAATTAATGAGGTACTCAGTCATTACATCTTCAAATACTCTTTTAGACTCCCACTTTTTCTCCTCTCTTTCTGCAACTCTGATGATATAAATATTGGATCTTAGTTACTGTCTTGAGATTTTGTTCATTTTTTTCCCAATCTATTTTGGTTCCATTATTTAGAGTGAGAGAGTGTAGCGGTTACTTTTCACTCTTGAGCTTGGTAGCAAAGGAATAATTACTCAAAACATACAGTGTTTAGACAGAAGGGGAGAGATCAAAGTCAGAAGGAGAAAATGGCCTCCTTAGCTAATTTCTTTCCTGTATTTATTACCAAGGATATATGCAGAGGTCAGGGAGTACATAAGAATGTGGAAACTCAAGCAAGCATAGCTCTTTGCAGATAAGGAACAAGATGTGTAGGTATCAGCTAATAATTCTTAGAACAAAGACTTAGCTGGAGGACAAAGGTCTGGGCCTTTGCTAACTTCTTTAACAACATCCATACATGGTCAGCTGTTTTCAGCTGATTTTTGCACACAGCCAGCAAGCAGCTTTGGGTAGGCATTTTTGCCTGTCCCTTCATTCACTCTGCTCACATTCTTTCCATACATCCATTCTTTCTTCTAGGCCTAGCCCCCATAGGAGAGTTCTCTAGTTTTCTTCTCTCTAGTTCAAATGCTTCTATCTTTTATCATCTCCAATCCATTATTGAGCCCATCCAGTGACGTTTTTATATTTCTATTATTGTATTTTTGATTATATAATTTACATTTCGTTACTTTGATGACTTCTACTTCTTGATATTTTCTATGTTTTCGTTTGTTTCAAGAGAATTTATAATTAATTGCTGAAGCATTTTTATTAATATGATGGCTCCTTTAAAATCCCTATCAGATAGTTGAACTT
>NW_012143745.1:2511819-2514262 GCF_000956105.1 Propithecus coquereli | reverse complement strand
TAAAATAATGAATTTGATCACTAATTTAGATACATGACTGTAACTTAATGACACTGAAATTATAGATAGATGATAGATAGATAGATAGATAGATAGATAGATAGATAGATAGATAGATATCTTGACTACTACTTACAGAAACCAGAAACTCAGGAGAGTAACACTGAACTGGTCACTGAAGCATGATGAAGAAATAGAATCAGTATGAACTGAAGTAAGGATCATCCTACATGCAAGCTGGCAGAAATTGCCAGTAGTCCATCAAATTCAAGTGTTCACATAAACAATTTTATCAAAATATGCCACATTCAAGCCCTAGAATAATGTTTTTAATGTAGGCTGAGAATAAAATAGAATAGAATAATAGAAATGCTAAAACTGTAAGAGCTCTTTGGAAGCTCCCTAGATATCTAGATAGCTCCAAAATACCTTTTTGTAGAACAGTAGGAAAATAAGCAAAATGCTTTTTACATAATAATCATCAACTTACCAAATAGATTCCAGACTCTTGTCAAATGCTGTGGCTAAAACGGACTTTACCTTATTTCTCTTTTTTTTATTTTAAAATATTAGAGGGGCACACATGTTTTTGGTTACATGGATCGCTTTTATAATGCTTCAGAAAGGGCTATAAGTGTGCCCGTCCCTCAGATAGTGTTCATAGTATCCATTACATGGGTGTCTGCTCATCCCGTTCTCCCCCCTTTGCCCCTATTTGATTTCCACTGAGTTTTACCTCCCTCTGTGCACATGTGTGCTCATTGGTTAGTTCCATTTGAATAGCGAGTACATGTGGTGTTTGTTTTTCCATTCTTGAGATATTTCACTTAGGATAATGGTCTCCAGTTCCATCCCGATTGTTGCAGAAGGCCTTAATTCATCGTTTTCATGGCTGAGTAGCATTCCTTGCTTTACATATACCACATGTTGCTAATCCACTCACGAATTGATGGGACCTTGGATTGATTCCACATCTTTGCAACTGTGAATTGTGCTGCAAAAAACATTCAAGTGCAGGTGTCTTTTTGACAAAATGATTTCTTTTCCTTTGGGTAAACACCCAGTATTAGGATTGTTGGATCAGATGCTATGTCTACTTTTATTTCCCAGAGCAATCTCAATACAGTTTGCCATAGAGGTTTTACTGATTTGCAGTCCCATCAGCAGTGTGTAAGTGCTCCTTTCTCTCTGCATCCACACCAGCATCTACTTTTTTGGACTTTCAAATAAAAGCCATTCTAACTGGAGTAATGTGATATCTCATAGTGGTTTTAATTAGCATTTCTTTGATGATGAGTGTGATGTTAAATATTTTTTCATATGGTTATAGGACATTTGTCTATCTTCTTTTGAAAAGCTTTTTTTCTGTCTTTTGCCCACCTTTTAATGTAGTTGTTTTTTTCTTGCTTATTTGTTTGAGACTTTTGTAGATTCTGGTTATTGGCCCTTTATTGGTTGTATAACTTGTGAATATTTTCTCTGATTACATAGCTTGTCTATTTGCTCCATTGATTATTTCGTAGCT
The DNA here is from genome assembly GCF_000956105.1 of Propithecus coquereli. NCBI lineage: Eukaryota > Metazoa > Chordata > Mammalia > Primates > Indriidae > Propithecus > Propithecus coquereli. Next base: position 2,512,737 of record NW_012143745.1, on the reverse strand, counting down.
GTGCAAAAGCTTTATAATTTAATAAAGTCCCATTTATTTATTGTTGTTGCTGCTGTAATTGTCATTGGGGTCTTCTTCATAAATTCTTTTCCCCAGCTAATATCTAGAAGTGTTTTTCCTACATTTTCTTCTATAATACTTATGATTGCATGACTTATATTTAAGTCTTTTGGACATCTTTTTTAAATTTTTAAAAAATGTCTGTTATTTCAGCATATTATGGGGGTGCAAATGTTTAGGTTACTTATATTGCCTTTGCCCCACCTGAGTCAGAGCTTCAAACGTGTCCATCCCCCTGACACTGCGAACTGCACCTGTTGGGTGTGTATATACCCATCCTCCCTCTCCCATCCCCTCCCATCTGCCCGACACCCAGTGAATGTTATTACTATATGTGCACTTAAGTGTTCATCAGTTAATAACAATTTGATGGTGAGTATATGTGGTGCTTGTTTTTCCATTCTTGTGATACATCTTGAATTATTTGTTGTGACTGGTGAGAGATATTGATCCTGTTTCATTCTTCTGCATGTAACTATAGAATTTTCCCAGCACCCATTTATTGAATAGAGCTTCTTTTCCCTAGTGTATATTTTTGTCTGCTTTGTCAAAGATCAGTTGGCTATATTTGGATGGTTTTATATCTGGGTGCTCTGTTCTGTTACATTGGTCTATGTCTCTATTTTTGTGCCAATACCATGCTATTTTAGTTACTATAGCCTTGTGGTCTAGCTTGAAGTCTGGTAATGTGATGCCTCCAGATTTATTCTTTTTGGTTAAGATTGCTTTGGCTATTCGGGAGCTTTTCAAGTGAAGCTTTGCAAGTGAAGCACCTGTTGTTCTTATTTGCTTTAAATCTACCCTCAATAAATCTCGAATCTACTCAAGTTTAATTTACGTACATTTATTTACAAGACA
>NW_012143745.1:2508940-2511769 GCF_000956105.1 Propithecus coquereli | reverse complement strand
AATAAAAAGAAAAGAAGAATGACATATGTCTTAAGTAATTAGAGAAATGGAATTGCCATTTATGAAGATGGAGAGACTCTGGGGGAAAAGTTTCTGCTAGGTTGAGAATCATGAGTTCAATTTTGTCCAAGCTAAGGGTAATGTGCCTACTAGATATATAAGTGGAAGTATTGAATAGGTACTTAGAAATATGATTCAAAAGTTCAGGAACAGGATCTAGGCCAGAAATAAAAATTGTAAAAATGTAAGTACATAGATTGTTTTCAAATATACAGAGATGTTGTGATCACTTAAGGAGTGAGTAGAAATAGAAACTTTAACATTTCAAGGTCAGGAAGGTGAGAGGAAACGACTGAGAGAATGTATAGGAGCTTACAGGGAGGAAAGAGAAAACCCCAAAATGGTAGGACATAACAACTGATCATTGGATGTGGCAATGCAAAAGTCATAGGTATCATTGACAAGAAAAGTTTTCTAAAGTAGTCAAAACAAAAACCTGATTGGTTTGGGTTCAAGGAAGAATAAGAAAAAGGTTTTTGGGTTTCTATAGGATAAGAGGGCTAAATCAGATTATTTCAGCATATTCTCAAAATATTTTCTATCTATATTCTAGAAACAGAGAAAACTTACAATATAACCTGTAATCTGTGATTAATAGTATCATGCAGCATAAATAAAAACAGAGAATACAACAAACTTTAAGTTAATGGAGAAATAAACTTCTGAAACTGGGAGACACATCTACCACCAAAGAGCATAGAATTGGGAGAAAACCAGGCAGGAAGGAGATCTTTCCAAAGTAGAACATACATGAATATAGATTGTGTTTTTTCTCTTGGCTAGAGACACATTTCTATTCCATGATTCCTGAATATACACCAGATAGCTAGGGTTGTTATGCAAATGACTTTTGGGTATGCATACTATTGTTGAAACTGGAAGATAGAATTTGAGTCATGTCATATAGATGATATTAAAATATTAGTCATCAAAAACGGATTTCTGTTGTTATTACCTAAAATTAGTAACTGATTTCCACAAACAAATTAAAAAAAATGTACTTATTCAGTCTATATTATAGGGAGACAAATGAATGTTTTAGCCTAAATTAAACCATGAGTTGCATTAGTCTCACATTTCTATGCAAGTATTATAATTTCTGATTATGTAACTCATAATGACAATTTAACAGTTACACAATTACATTATACAACTTGAAACACTCAAGAAGAACATTACATAAGTATACATGTAATTTGAGAATTTGTTTCTAAGTAACATAGTAAGTAATGCAATAATTATTCCAGAGGAAATTAGTTTATTGTTTCATTAGCCTGCTAAGATATTGAAATTCATTAATGCATAGCTTATATTCAGTCTCCCATTATGATATTCAATTTAAGGAATCAGAAAGATCAATAATATTTTTTAAAACTCTGAAACTATATATATGTACACCGTAGGCAAAAATAAATAAAATAGCTCCTTCATCATACAGAAAAGGAAATCAGTGCTTGGTATCTCTCATTTAACTTATCTAATTGGAGTTGTATGATAAAAGAAAATGTTCTTCATAAATATAAACATTTGGAAAAAATATGTGACATGTTGTCAATACCACGTGAAAATGAAATACCAAACCAGCAATTAGGGACTGTGTGAGTTAGAGGGAAAAAATAAAAATTACAAATCTGAATTTGGAATCACAAATCAAGATTAGGTTCCCAGCTCTACCCTCTTGGTAGCAAATCACATCATCTACTTACTAAACTCACATAGGCTTTATAATAATTAGGTTAAAGAATATGTGGCAGAACACTTTAAAAAATATAAAATTCTAAATATATATCACATGGTAACCATTTTTACATAGTAATAAACGTGATTTTTATGCATCAAATGCATCAGAGATAGACGTACAAGAAGATGTATGACAGAAAACTGCAGAATATAATATTCACACAACCAGGTCTTATTAAATGTAAAGTTTAAATATATTATATGTATACACTCAATCTTTAATATATTATATTATTATATATTGTAATTAATATTTACGTACTACTATTACTAGTGAAAAATAACTATATTGCTTGATTTTTTTCTCTGTAGTAAAATTGTCACTGAGTTCACATAAGGTGTAAAAGACACCAGAAGAGGCTGGCTACACAGTAGCAAAGAAACTAGGGAGTCAGAGCTCCATTAATATAGCCCATGTAGCTCAACATTTCACCGATCTTCACTTTCCACGAAAGTGAACAATCATAGATCATAAAAGAGGCTTAGAGCTATATTCTAGAAGGTGAAATTCAGATGGGTTGTGTATTATAGTACTGAAATATTGTTAAAAAAGAAAAAAAAGACAAATATGTTCCCAAAACTGTACAATTTTACTACTTTGGGTAGGGTAAAGTGACACAGCAACCCTAGGTACGGGTGAAATTCACACAAAAAAGAAGCAGATGCCTTCAACACCAGCAGTTCTTCCTTTCTAGACCATCACCATTGGCATTACATGCTCTCTAATGCTTACCTACACTTTTCTTTCCTTGAAAAAATCAAATCTTCTCCAGACTCTCTAAAAATCAGTTAGATTTCATTTGCCTGAGGATCAGTCTTGATTTGATTACATGAGAACACCCTACGTTTGCCCCCTACACATTAAAATTTATTTATCTATCAACGTATTGGTGACTGCACTTCTTTTCCTTTGAGACGAAACTTTTCATTTATTTTATTCTTAAGGATGAAAGGCATAATGTTTATAGGTTATAACTCTTCGATGCTCATTTTTGTCAAAGAATAATAAAAGATTTCAATGTAAAAGAC
>NW_012143745.1:2506498-2508890 GCF_000956105.1 Propithecus coquereli | reverse complement strand
AGACAATTTGTCATTCCTCTACCTTTTTTTTTATTTGGTCCCAGTTCCTTAATCAGATGACGCCTACATTCATTGGTGAGGTCGAACTTCTTTACTCAGTCTATTGATTCAAATGCTAATCTCTTCCAGAAATACCCTCAGAGACATACCCAGAAATAATGTTTTACCATCTATTAGGGCATTCTTAGCCCAGTCAAGTTGACGCATAAAATTAGCCATCACAGTCTTTTTGGTGTTTCTGATGCTGCTGTGCTTCCTGTTGTTCTTTTCTGTTGCTGCCTGAGGAGCAGAATAAGTTTCCCCAGACAAGGCATCTGATAACTTTTGGTGAAGTTCCTCCTGTGCCCTAGTGTATCAAAAGAAAGGGGTGTATAGGAGGTCCTATGAGGACAAAAGGCTTTCCAAACCAGGCCACTTGTGGCTGCATCCCTTTTGCTAGCTCTACCTGCGTGCCCAGGAATCTCTGGGTTGGGGGAATAGAGTCTCAGGCTTATTGGGGAAAAGGGGTTTTGGACCTGGTCCTCTTCTGAAGTTGGGTCTCTTCTCCTGATTCTATCTGTCTGCTAAAAGATACTGGAAAGTCTCCAGCCTGGCAGAGAAAGAGAGTGCCTCCCCTAACTGCTTATTTCTGGCAAGATTCCCAATCAAACCTCCTTCTGGGTGGTGTTAGGTTCATTTAATGTGAAAAGAAATCCTACTTGACACAAAGGAGGAATCAGCCTACCCAGACTGCCTTCTGTTGCTGGGTTGGGAGTCCATAAATGCCAGGTTTGGTTGGTCTTTTTGCCTGAGTGAGAGGTCTCAGATTCTCTGCTGCTGTGCTGTTCCTCCAGTTCCGAGGTCCAAAAAGAACTCTTCTTTTTATTTCCTTTCAGAGGCCTCCTTTCATCGTTTCTTGTACCACTTCCAGGATTTATAGTTGTGCTTTGTGAGGAGAAGCAAGGATAAACAGATCTATGCCATCTTGTCTGGACCCAAAGAGTCAGTACACTCAATTTTGAAATAAGGAGTTTCAAACAGTTGTAATTTAGGATTACTTTTTCTTCCAATGTGCTTTAAGGTAGACTAGTAGTACTGGTTTTGAATCTTTAAAAATTAAGTGTTGCTTTCACATAAGTAAGATACATGCTATCAATTTGACAAGATATAAATAGTAGGCTTACTCAGTTAAACATGGTTGATCCAACATACACATTAATTTTTGCTCCCATCCAATTTATTTTTCAGATATATTATATTGTGCTGGGACTATATTAATGAAAAAGTTTTAGAGCACATGGGCATGTAAAATAATGATACCATTTTTTGCTATGGGAGCATGTAATTGACCTGTTTATCTCAGTTAAGGCCTTTAGAAGAGAATTCCATGAGGAAATATTTCAGTAAGTCTTTGTCAAGAACTGTGAAGGGTATGAGATTTTTTCCCTGTCTGTATGCTAACAAGTTAACCTTTCACAGTTTTCTGGATGCTGGTAGAAAGTATGAGACTCCTGGGTCAGAGACAAAGGACTCCATTACAGCACAGCAAGCAGCATGAACTTTGCATTTGCATAAGTTCCCCTTAAACCCCAAGTCCCAAAGGAGTGGTACAGATGTACCAGTGGTACAGGTATTTGTTGCACATGCAGTGGCTTTGCATCACTGCTGAGGAACTTTGACCCTAGGGAACACTCAATCTTTAAAAAGGCCACCATTTACCTCTGATGCAGCACCCTCTAGTATAGTCAATCTCCCCCTGGGAATTGTGATGTAACTTCCCCACAGCCCTGCATGCACACACACACACAGAACGAGTAGTATTGTCATGGATTTCATTTACATAGTGTCATTGTGAATTTCAACTTTTAGAAGGTTAAATTTGAATAAAGTTCAGGATTAAACTCTGTTTATAACTAGGGAAAAAAGAAGTCCAGGCAAAGGGGACAGTAAGTGAAAAAGGCCCAGAGATTGGTGCATGTTTCATGTGTTCAAGAAACACTAAGGCAGCCAGTGTAAACGAATAGGTATAAACAAATGGAAGAGGGTAGGGAATGACACAAAGAAACCCATATGAATGGATTAAGAGATCTTAAAAGAACTACTCTGGTGTATCACATGTTGATAAAATCAAGGCAGACTAGGTAAGAGGCTATATCAACTATCCAGAGGTATAGGTGGTAAGAAGTCTTTAGTTTCTGCATATTTTTAGATTATAGAAGCAAGAGGGATTTGGGATGGCTAGATGTGAGATGTGAGATAGTAAAATTAAGCATTTGTCAAAATCAATAGAATGTACACCACCAAGGGTGAACTCTTCTGTAAACTTGGACTTCAGGTGATAACAATGGGTCAGTGTAGGTTCAAATGTACCACTTGGTGCTGGATGTTGACAGTGGGAGAAGTTGCGCCTGTG
>NW_012143745.1:2491387-2492688 GCF_000956105.1 Propithecus coquereli | reverse complement strand
TTAGCCTACAAGTTTTGCCTCAACTTATAATAGCTTAATCTTCTCATTAAAAAGTGAAAAAGTATGAGCATCATATTTTCAAAATGAAAAGTAATCTGAATCCTGGTAAATCTGTCTAGTATCTTGTTTAGAAATAGAGAAATGCATGTGGCATGGAAGACAAAAGCTACAAAGTATTTCAGAGTTTCTTGCTCTACCCACTCTTACTCCAAAACTCCCAATATCTAACCTGATGCCGTTGAACTTTCACCTGCAGGCTCCAGGCTTAAGCTGATCACCAGCAAGGGATGACATAAATCAAAGCACTTCAAGGCTCAGCCTTAGATATGCCCTGCTGCCTACTAAGACCTGTACTTCTTTGCATATTTTGCCTTATTCTTCATGACCAAATCATTGACTTATATTTCAGTTACATTTACTGAGAACCTTTCCTATCCACTTCTACCAGTTTCCTTTCTGGTCATCCCTTAATTCAGCCTCATTTTCTGCCCTGGACGCTGGTCCCCACTGCAGCCTCCCACTACTTTTTTGCCAAATCCACGTATCACCTTCCTGCTATTATTCAAGTTTCTCTATCCACCCGCCAGTATGTTCGGGTCTTCCACACATTTGCATTACCTGACACAGAGGCAAGGTTCCACTTACAGGTTTTCTTTTTTTATTTTCTAATAAGAAAGTGCTTCTTAAATATGATTGTATATAATAATCATAGGAGGGATTGAAGAAACTATAATTTCTGGGGTACACATTCCAAGCCTATTGAATTAGAAACCAACCCATATCACAAAAATCAATATTTTATAAAGCCCCCCATTGATTTCCATATTGCAAGGATTAGCAAACCTGAATGTATTTTAGAATAGCTTGAGAAACTCAAGGAAATCTATTTCTGGACCCCACTTCAGATATGTTTAATCAGAATCTCGGGAGTAGACCGAGGTCTAGGTAGCATTTCTAAGCTCATCAGGTGATTCTAATATGTAATCAGAGTTGAAAAGCACTGAATTACAACCAACATATTTGGGACTCACTGTTCTAAGACACTTTCAGTCATCTACTTTAGATTCTACTGGTTAGTGTCTATATTATCCTCTGGACTGTCTCATATCTATTGTTTATGTATAATTTTAGTCATCACTCATTACAAATTTTTTTAGTGCTGAAAGGTGGCAAGTATAATGCTAGGTTCCACTACCCACCCAGTCTTGACAGATTGCTATAGACTTGGCTGTGATTGTTTGGGGAGAGCAACCATGTATCTTTAAAACTTACAGGCAGGAATTTATAAAATACTAAATTCC
>NW_012143745.1:2490230-2491337 GCF_000956105.1 Propithecus coquereli | reverse complement strand
GTAATATTCTGAAATTAAAAAATAAAGGTCTCTTATATGCCTCATGTTTTTATAGGTGGTTGGCAAACCGTGACGAAAAAGACAAATTTCTTGTTCCTGTGGTGAGAAGGTGTAGTAGAGAGGGAAAATAAAATATGAACAAATAAATGCAAGGATGAGATAATTTCAATCGTTTGCAGGAAATAGCAAAAGATGATATAAATGGTGTGATCAGATGAAGCCTGAGAAGTTATTTTTTGAGTGAGTCCTGAATAACAAGAAGGAATGCAGCCATGAAAAGGAGCTAACAGATCTTTTCAGGCAAAGGAAGCAGCAAGTGTAAAAAGACTCAAGGCATTTATGTTAAAAGCTACAGTTGTAACTCCTTTAGCTGATTTTTTGTAATAGCTATTTTTGTTTGTTTCTCAAAAAGACATGTACACCTGGAGGGGTATGTCTTGTGTTTATAATAGAACAGGACTCTCATACTAATTGCCAAAGTAACAGAAAGATATTTTATTTTCTCTTGGCAAGCTGAACAGAGAACACTTTAATCAGATAGAGTGAGGCTGTATAAGTCAAATGTGTGTGACTTAAGCAATTACTCATTTGCTTGTGAAATACTTGAAGTTAAAGAAATCATGAACAAAGAGGAAGAAAAGCAAATGCTGTGGACATAGAGAGACTGAGTATATGGAACTAAGAAGTGAACTTAGGGCCTCTGACCAAGTGCTCATCTAAGCTGCTTGTCATCAAATAGAATGTTTGTCTGCATGTACATGGATTTTGGAACAATCTATGAAAGGCTTCATACATGAAGATTAGTTTTTAAAGAAATGAGTTGAATATCATATTATTAACGAGTTAAAACAAAGATGACGGTTGCCTCATCGTGTGGCAAAAAAGTGGTTTGTTCGAACATTTTTAAATGTAGACATTCTGTTACTAACAACATACCAATTAGGAGTGTACACCTTTCTAAGATTTTTTTGCCCTATCTTGTATGTACTGTCTAATATATAGAACTAAAGTCAATTTCAAGGGCGAAAATACTTATCGATACTTTGGAAAATTAAAAACAACACAAAATCAACTTTGAGTTTTGTGGGTTCTTTTTTTTTTTTTTTT
>NW_012143745.1:2476242-2488338 GCF_000956105.1 Propithecus coquereli | reverse complement strand
AGAGAGAGAGAGAGGAAGAGGGAGAGAGAGTGCACACGAGCTAGTGAGAGAGCTGGCAGAAAGAAACAATAGAGAATAAAAGAAGCTCTTCCTTGGAAACTTTGAAATAGATATTTTTCATGGTCTGATTGATCCAAGAAATATTTCTTAGGTTCAATATACATGAGACTTCCATACCAGTGGTCTTTTTTTTCCTCCAGGGGGCATTGACAATATCTGAAAACATTTTGGGTTATCACAACTTGGGGTAGGGTGCTACTAAAGTCTAGTGGGTAGAGCCCAGGGATGCTGCTAAACATCCTACAATGCAAAGAACAGGACCACACCACAAAAATTATCCAGCCCAGTGTATCAATGGTACTGATGTTGAGCAGCCCTGATATATAATAGTAAATTAAGAAGAGTCTTAGCTGAAGCTGAAAAAAAGATTGTTGAGAACCAGGGAGACAGAAATCTGAGTTTATATAAAAGCCTTGCTAGGTTTCTATTCTAGTCTAGACTAACCCAAGATGTGGAACAAAGGAAGAAAACAGAACAAAGGTAATACAAGTAGAAAGGGATCTAAATAGAACTGTGACAGATTCAGCTAACGGTAACTCCATACAGCACTGTTCAATAGAAGTTTCTGTGATGATGGAAGAGTCCTGTATGTGCACTTTCCAATACAGTAGCCATAGCCACATCAGGTTATTGAGAACTTGAAATGAACCTTTTGAGCTAGCATGAATGAGGAACTGAATTTTTAATTTTATATAATTTTAGTTAATTTAAATTTAAATAGTGTGAGCTAGATGTGATTTAGAATCCACCAATCAGATAGATTCATGTGAAGCTTAAATTCAGAACTAAGTTATATGGGGAGAGAGGCAAGACTATGGGTTATAGCCAAGATGAATAGGTTCTGCAGCCAACAGCTGTGGTGATAGTTTACAATTTGTGAGAGGAGTGGAATTTTCTTGATAGCTTATGCAATGTGGCTTTATAAATATTCTTGGAAACTCAGACTATAGTCCATTTTTCTCATCTTTCCCAATGATTCTGTGAACTATTTAAAACCCATGACAAAAGTTTCAAAAAATTGTATGGTTCATAATGCCTTTAGTGTCTTAGTATTTTTTTTTTCACAGCACCAATAAGAATTTAAACTCTAAAATCTATGTATCTCAGTGTATTTGGGCTGCTATAACAAAAAGTACCATATGGCATACAAATACCATAAATTTCTCTCTCAAAGTTCTGAAGGCTGGAAAGTCCAAGGTCGAGCCACTGGCAGATTCAATGGCTGGTGAGGGCCAACTTTCTGGTTTATAGATGGTCTTTTCACTGTATCCTCACATGGTGGATGAGACAAAGGAGCTCTCAGAGGCCTCTTTAATAACGGCACTATAATCTCATTCAGGAAGGCTCCATCCTCATGACCTAATCATCTCCCAGATCTCTACATCTTAATATCATCACCTTGGGGGTTAGGATTTTAACATATGAAATTTAGGGGGACATAAATATTCAATCCATAGCACCATGCCATGTTTGTATGGCATAATCTTTAACACATGTACTATCCTCCATTTATTAAATAGGTCAGTTCTACAGTATCCATTACATGTTGCTGTGCTTGCCTCAAAAATTTAAGCTATCATTGGCATTTCTGTGTAGCCACAGTTTGGGAACTGTGGTCCCATGGTAAATTACTTTTTGTTCAGACAAGGGTAGAGTCTGGTTTTTAGCTTTTCAAACATTTCTAAAAGCTTTTTAAGGTATGCTATTTTTGTCCAACCTAGTTAGAAGGGATTCTGTATTTGCAACTGAATCCGACTGATACATGGTGATTGTATCATTATATCCTTTAAACAGATGGGAAAGGTACATTTTGAAAAGATCATAAATTTCTCAATAATTCGTAGGTGGCAGAAGCAGGATTCTAAGGCAGGTAATTTTCCTCCAGAACTAATGGCAGTAATCACCATTCTATTATATATCTGACTTTACTTGGGAGTAAAGTGAGACTCAGTGAATTTCTTCTCCTTTTTATTTAAAAATATTTAGGGGGTACAAATATTTTGGTTACATAGATCACTTTTGTAATATTTGAGTCATGAATACAGGTGTGCCCATCACCCAAATAGTGTTCATTGTACCCATTAGGTAGGTTTTTGCCCCTCCCTACCTTCTCCCTACAGTGAATTTCATTAGCAAAGTTGATCACTGATCTTCACAGTAGTGGCTGTAGGTTTAGAAGCCAGGTTTGTCTAACTATAAAACTCATCATTGTATAATATTCCCACCTCCCTATTAATTATTTAGTGATAATGAGACAATTCTTTAAATTTAATAGTCATTAACATGTAAACATCTGCCCATGGCTACTGCTTCAAGGATTTTGTGCTTGAACTACATGACTTAGTAATAGTCCTCAAGCACTGTTTCGACCCTATCCTGAGGGAAGGGGTTGTTGTTGGTGGGCTGTTTTATAACTGACATGAAACTGACCACTCAAGTTGTATATGAATTAAGACTTATAGATTTTTGACTATACTTTCCATACAGTGAATCGGAACCTTCAGGTCTGGATTTTGTTAGGAATTCTCTTTTACACAAAATTCCACTTACTTTAAACCAATAAAGATATGTAATCCAAAGGATAAAACTTGCCCATGTTTTGGGATTATCTGAATTTTATTTCTAAAATCAAACTTTTTATAATCTTAAATCTAATTTCTATTTCATTTGTTTAAAATCATGTCTCTAGAAAATGCTTGCAATGTGTTATTTCTGATTCATTCTCCTGCATCTGTGCCATTGAAAGTATATTACGATTGTCCAGTTTTCTTACACGTGAGCACATCTTAATTCAAATATTTTTCTCTAAAATTCATGTTCCAGGAAAACTTAGCAAGAATTCTCTCTAGTTAATTAGAAAAATTATTGACATAAATATTGAAATATTAAAAGTACTTCAAATATGATACAGTCAATGCTCATTATTAACATACTCCAAATTTGAAAATTTGCCTATTTGCGAAAACTTATTCTAAACCCCTAAATCAATACTTATGTCACTTTTACAGACATGGGCAGATTGGTGAAAAATTTAAATTACCTGATACGCATGTTCCTACTTGAGGTTAAACAGGGCAACATACTGCCTTCTTAGTCAGCTCCCATACTATAAAATTTCCATTTTGTGGTATATTTTATGTCATATTTTCACATTTTTTTGGTTTTGTTAATGATTTTTATATTTAAAGTGGTCCCCAACTATAGTGCTGAAGTATACTTAGTCCAGGAAGTCTGTGATGTATCTTTATGAAGAAACTTATTTCAGGCATGAGTTACAGTGCTATTAGCAATGAGTTCAATACTAATGAATCAACAACATACTAATATATCTAATAAGGTGTCTTTAGAAAAAAACACACAACAAACAAGGTTATGTATTAATTTACTGATAAAAATATTGTGCCCAGAGGCACACAGAGACCTAAATCTGCATTTTCTCTAGGAACAATGGTTCAGTGTTCACTAATCCAGTGTTTTGGATGACCTTAGAAAACCTAGCTACTGAAAATAATGAGAATAAAATGTATTAGAAATTAATTTCTTTGACCTAGAACAGAAATGCAATTGCTGAAACTGATTGAGTCTTTAATATATATCATCAAATTTCACTGACTTGGCAATAAAATTGTAGAAACATCCAAATATCTACTTTTTAAGTGAGAAGTACCATAGTCAAAAATTTACTAAAACCCAACTGCATCATTACCAATATACAAAAATGAAACATTTATTTAATAATTAAGTCTGTGGCCTTCTTTAAATAATATATAAAAATACAGGTAAACTGAAGAAAGATTATCTAAGTTTCAGTCTACTCTGGTAGTCTGATGTGCATGGAGTCATGACAAACCAAAATTTAAACTATTAAATTATTTGATCCTATAACAAATGCAGAGTTATTTTGGAGTCATTTATATTCTAAAATCCCAGTAAGAATTGTATAGTGTAATTTTTAATGCATACTTTAGGTTAACCATGAGTATTCAGCTTAAGTTTGTATTTATTTTTCCACATTTACAAATATATTACCACATTTTATGTAAAGCAATATCTTTGTTTATCATTTTATTTTTTGGGAACACATATGTAACTGTATTTTCAGGATTATCCTGAAAAGGAAAACACACACACACATATATGTGTATATATATTATGTATAATATTATAAATATCTACAATTATATATTCTAATTATTCATATGTATTTATATATAAATAATTATGATATATATGTATATGGAGAGAGATTTATTGTAAGGAATTGGCTCACATGATTATGGAGGTTAATAAGTCCTAGGGTCTGAAGTTCACAAGCTAGAGAGCAGGAGAAATGATGATGTTGCTCCAGTACAAAGGCTGGCAGGCTTGAGACCTGGGAAGAATTCGTGTTTCAGTTCAAGTCCAAAGGCAGAAAAACGTAGATGTCCCAGTTAAAGGAAGTCACGCAAGAGGAGTTCCCTCTTATTCAGGAGAGGGTCAGCCTTTTGTTTTATCTAGGCCTTCAACTGATTGGATGAGGCCCAACTCCATTAAGGAAGACAATCAGCTTTACTTAGTCTATCAATTTAAATGTTAAATTCATCCAAGAATATTCTCACAAAAACACCCAGAATAATGTTGGGCCAAATATGTAGGCATCCACTAGTCCAGTCAAATCAACACATAAAATTATCCATTACAGTGACCAAGAAATATTGAGATACAATCTTAAAATGATTTGTTTATTTAACAAACATATATATTGAGCAGGCTTATTCTAAGAAATTTCCAACTGTTTTCTCAATTAAGTTACATAAATATCTCATGTAGTTAACTCTATTTACAGATTAGGAAACTGAGGCACAGTGAAGTCAAGTAATTTTCACATAGTAATACAGCTGGCAAGTTTTAGAGCCATATATAAACCTATTCCATAACCTCAAAGCATGAGGCTATGCTGCCTTTTTATCTTCCTGCCAAAAGTCCTCCTAAACACCTAAACTCATTTTACTCTTACAATAACATGCTGAGATAATCGTTATTGCCTTCATTCTACAGGTGGGAAAACTGAGTTTCAGAATAATTATCCAGGTACATAAAATTGGAAATGTGCTAAGCCAGGACTAAATTTCACTTTTTAAAAAATTTCTGAAGTAATCCCAATTATAAAGTGGAAACACTGGATAAAATATCTTTTTGTTGTTGTTGAGACATTATTGTATACCTAACTTAAATGGACATACAATATACTTAAAAAATAATCATGTGGAATCAGAATTTCTAAAATACTTTTCTTCTGCCTGCTACTGAGTTATTGAGTTAATATATCACCAGGACACACTTGTTCTAATTACGTAACAGTGTGATTCATCACCACAAATGCGCTCTTACACTGATAATGTATTACTCAATAAAGTCACAACAGCTGGCAAGAACAGCCACCGAATTATGCAATGTGTAAGTTTATTGTGTTTTATTATTTAATTTACTCAATTCAGAACAAAAGAAGACAACATATTTGTGAAACCTCAAGAGAAAGTTTAAAATTTTCTAAATTAGCTTTTCTACTCTCCTTCCCATAATGGAAAATGTAAAAAGCTGTAATTTCATTTTATTTGTAAACTTTATATTTGCTTGTCAGCTTAATAGTCATCATGAGAAAGTCTCTAGGTCATGACCTATTTGAGTATCTCTGGTAGTATTTAAATAATGTCTAGTCCTTTTGATATCCTAAATAAAGATCTATTTCCATTCTAGAAAGGGAAGCTGATAATAAAAGAGATTTAAATGATCTTTATACTCTTTGCTATTTTTATTATGCACATATCAAGTTGTAGCTAAGGTTGTATCCAATAGAATTGATCTCCATAGGAGTCTTGTAAGATTGAGAGTAACTCACAATCTTGTTGTTATGATTTTCAAGCCGGACATCAGATGTGCTGAAATGATAACATTTGTGTAGCAATAAGTACTTTTTTGTTTGATTTTTCTGATTTTCAAATATAAAATAACAACCTCTAAAATCCTGAAAAAGACCCTTCACCTGCACATTTGCTCTGTTTTTGCTTCTAAAACAAATATGCTTAAAAGGACTCCTTCCTGAAGGTTTCAATAAAATCCCCCTCCAAATAATGACTTTTCAAACTGACTCCACTGAAGGGCATAATCATATGAACTATTTATTTTTATCCCACTTGTGGTCTTACTCTCTCAGCCACATAGATTTGAAAACTCTGTCTTTGACTCTTTCGTTTCCTTTGTCCTGTCACCAGCTCAACTGACAATACAATGTTTACTTTGGGGATATCTTTAAAACCTGATCTTTGCCATCTTACTTGTTGAATCTTTCAGGTGCACTGCAATCACCACGTGAGTGATCCATTTGAATCACCATCAGGCTTAGAATAAAGGCAAATCTCTGATGTCCTGGATCTTCTATATACCCCTCAAGATGCTCGCTAAGTTTCCTTTTCTTCAAATGACATCTCATCTACCAACAATTTCATAGGTTTTGTGGCATTCAAATAGCAAGGAGAATAATATAAAGACTCTAAATTGCAACATACTATAAGGCTGTAAGGGATTCTTTGGAAATGGAATGGGAAATGTTGGAAATAGGATTGGCTTTGACTCAAATAGAAATAGATTTGAATACTGAATCTACCTGGAAGCGGTACATAACTTTCCAAGGATCACCATGAAATGTAATCCATTAGTAGGCACTTATTTTTTCTTCTTCTAAATAGTCCATTTGAATCTATTCAACATACTGTCTCTGAGTATGGAGCCACATAAGAAATAGGTCTAGCAGACCTTCATCTACAGGATCATTGTTGACCAAGAGCCCTAGCTGCTGCACTCTGAAATTCATCACAGTCAGACTTCCTCAGTAGGCGGGCACAGCAGAAATACTTAAGTCAGTCCTGTTCCTGAAAAACACGGAACTCCTCTGACTTTGACTCTGAGACTGCTAGGGGACAGTTGAACATTTCCAAAACATTAAGGCAGTCTATCTCCTTCCCTTAAGATCAGATTTGCATGCTGCCTCATAATTCTCCCATCCTTCACTCAGGTTCTCTTCCCATTTTCTCTCACTGCGATGGTTAATTTTAAGTGTCATCTTGACTGGATAGAGGAATGCCTAGATGATTGATTAAGTATTCTCTCTTTGTATGTCTATCAGAGTGAGCAGATTGGCATGTGAGTTGGTGGATGGGGTAGAAAAGATCTGACCTCAATATGAGTGGGCACCATTCAATTAGCTGGGAGCCCAGATGGAACAAAAAGGCAAAAGAAGAGTGAATTCTCTCTCTCTACCACCCCCACCCCTGGAGTGGAATAGTCTCCTCTTTCTTCCCTTGGACTTCAAAACTCCAGATTCTTTAGCCTTTGGACCCTAAAACTTGCACTAGTGGACTCCTGGGGCTCTTTAGCCTTTAGACTAAGAATTACACCATTGGCTTTCTTGGTTCTCAGGCTACCCAGTTGGGACTGAGTAATGTTAATGGCTTCTCCAATTCTACAGCTTGCGGATGACCTATTGTGGGACTTCTCAGCCTCCATAATTGTGTGAGGTGATTCCCCTAATAAATCCTTTCTCACATATCTCTATATCTATCTATCTCTCTACCTATCTATCCATCTCCTATTGGTTCTCTCTGAAGAATCCTGATTAATATACTCATGCATGATATCATAGACCATTCAGACTACTATAACAAAAACACTATAAACTAGGTGACATACTCCAGTCTGACAGACACAGGATACACATTCTATTCCAAAAGGGAGAAAGAGAGAAAAAATGGATAACAGTTCCCAAATAAGTCCAAGACCAATAGGGAAAACATTAAATTTTAAGGCTGAAAAATAATATTCTTTAAATCAATGTCATGCCTTCTAGACACAGTAGGGCAGGGATTTGGCCCCAAGGCTCCAGATGGTCCTGCCCCAGTGGATTTGCTGGACATTGCCCTAGTGGGAGGTTTCTATAGTGGCCCTACCCTAGAGTTGATCCTCTCCCTGGGTCAAGTGCCCAATGCTCTGGGTGGCTCATTCCTTCAAAATCTAGAGAAGGTAGCTACATCCCCACAGCTCAGGTACTCTGTGTATCTGTGAATATGGCTGAAAACTTTGTGTGCAAATGATAGAAAGGTTTAATGCTCATTCTCTTTGTAAGGGTGGACAGTGTGGCCCACACTACACCTGGATGGCTGAGAAGCTCTGTGGCAGAATTCAGGGAGCAGAGGCTTGAAAGTACCAAGGGTCCATGGGTGCTCGAAAACTCTCTTCTGGCATCATTTTGTCCCCCAGGTCTTGGCACTCTGGGCCTGTGATGAAAAAGCAATACTGATAATCTCTGAAGTGTCTTTGGTGTCATTTTCCCATTGTCTTGATAAATAGCACCTGACTTCCACTGATTCATACAAAAATCCTTATTAAACAGTCACTTGACCACACCCTGGTATTCTCTGCCAAACACACTTTCTCATTTTTTCCCATATGGCAAGGATGAGAATTTGACAGATTTTTACATCCTGCTTCCTTTTTGATTATAAATTTTCTCTTTAAGTTGTTTGTCCTTTTTTGCATTTTGCTATAAATGTTCAAGGGAAGCCATGGTACTTCAACACCTTGCTTAGATTTTTCCTTAGCCGAATATCCAATTTCATCACTCACAATTCTACCTTCTGTAAAATACTCAGACATGTATGTAACTTAGTCAATTTATTTGCCACTTTATAACAATAATTGCCTTTTCTCTAGTTTCCAATAACATATTATTTGTTTCTATCTGAGACCTCATCATTATGGCCTTTATTGTCCATATTTCTGTTAACATTCTGCTCAGGACCACATAGGTAATCTCTAAGAAGACTAAGGCTTTCATTACACTCTCCTCTTCTAATCCATCACAGAATTGCCTTTTATGGTCCATTCCCAACAATATATGCTTTTTTTTTTAGTAGATACCTCAAAACTTTTCCAGTCTCTTCGTATTACCCAGCTCTAAAGCCACTTCCACCTTTTAGGTGTTTGTTACCATGGTACCCCCACTCTTGGTACCAATTTCTGTCTTAGTCTGTTCAGGATACCACAGCAAAAACATAAACTTTTTGATTTGACTATAAACATTTATTTCTCACAGTTCTGGAGGGTGGGAATTCTAAGATCAAGGCACTGGAAGATTTGGTGTCTGATGAGGGCTTATTGTCCTAGATAGCAATGTCTCACTCTATCTTCACATGAGGGAGGGGGCAAACAAACTCCTTTGGGCCTTTTTTATAAGGACAATAACCCAATACATGAAGGCTGCTCCCTCGTGTCCTAGTTACCTCCTAATGGCCACACCTCTTAATATCATCTCATTTGGGATTATTAATAGGTTTCGATACATGAATTAGGGGGAGTGATATAAACATTTAGACTATAGCATATGATTACCTTAATAAAATACTGGTACATTTAACTCAGTCTTGGTATTTGCTTCCCAGAGATCTCAGACTAACATAAGAGGTGATCTGGAATACCCTCAAAATCTACCCCAAGCTACTTTCCAAAAATCATCAACAAAATCATAACCATTTTTATTGCCACGATTAATCTTCTCATTATCAATAGAATGAGGCAACATATTCCCTTATGCATGATAAACCCTCAAACATGCAATGTTTAAACTTTAGAACTACCATATGTCAAAAAATTCTTATCCTTTTGCATAAAAGAAAGCACGGGCTTAGAGATATTAAGTAAATAAACACATCTAATACAGATAATAGATGGCCAAGGAGGAATTTAACTGAGTTCTTCCTGATTCAAAAGCAGGCCTTTTGAGAGCTGTGAGATGCTGCCTCCTGGGTATCGTCTATCTATTGTCACATGTGTCAAATAATACACCTCAAACTTATTTCCAGATTATCACTGCCTCTTCCCCTCCATTATTCCACTGTCTTAATATATTTGTGTTTCCAATGTTACTGCACATTTCACAAATGGCAGGAGTTCAGTAAGGATTCAACAAATATGTATTAATTAATTAACATGTAGGTGATGGACCAGTTGGTTTCTGAAAGTTACACTTATAGATTTTTGAATCCTATTCAAAAATACTCAACTCAAAATATTTCTGACAAATTCTTTTCTTTTCAGTGTTTTTCATAATGCAGTATCATCACAAGCTTGATAAACATCTGCACAGAGTCATTGGAAACTGAAGACAGGAAGAATGTAATTAATTTTACTAAAGTACACAATTTAAAATGTCTACAACTATTCTATTACTGAATTTAAATATTGCTTCAACTTAAGCACAAGATTATGTGTTCATACATGGGAATTCTTGTCATTTTGACTTTGCTATATTTCTAATATATTTATTTCTACATATGACTATACTTTTACATAGAATTTTAATAACTATAAGAGAAAGAGTAATTTATGGAAAACAATTTTACATTTAATTAAATAGGCTAAATTAGAATAAGGAAAATGTTAATATGATGCCAAGAACATATTTATCCCTAGTCATGACTAAACATTTATACATTTTTTTCTGTTCAATACTTGACAAAATATTTCTCAATTTTAATGACATAGAAGGAAATTTATTGTAAGAGCCAAACCACATTCCTGGAGTAATATTTCTTAACACAAAAACTAACTTGTATGAATAAACAAAGTGTCAATTTTATCAGTGTGTACCTTCTAGATTTCTGAACCTCATTTTGTTTATTTCTGTAGAAATTACTACTTACCCAATTGCATCCCCATGGTGTGAGTGAATCAGAGAAGTATATGTGTATTCAAAGCTGTCACATTTAGCACAAGAAAATTTGAAGCTTGAATTGCCATTCAGATGACAACTTAATCCTCTTGTTTACAATATCAGAAATGTGCTATTAAGTACCAGGTTTATGCAATAAAAAAGGTGTATTTTCTCAGTTTAAAGAAAGTAAAATGTGGTTCATTACACACAATGTGTGTGTAATCTGAAACTCTTTAAACTTGTAAATACTCATTAATGCAGTAACCTGAAGTCATTTTATTAGCTTCCTTTCACTCTTTCCACTAATTTTTCTTGAGCACCACTTATGTGCAGGACACTTTGGGACTCATTTTACAAGAGATATACCATCTAGTATTGGAGGTAAAACATGTATGCAAATAATCATTTGTATCATTTAAAATTATAAAAAGATCATAAGAAGAAGGATTCTGTTCTGGTAAAATGGTAGCTTGAGTGGAAGCATCTAATTATTTATTTTCCAAAGTTAATGATATCTCTGATTTCCAAAAATGTTTCAAAATAAAATATGAGCTTAATTTAGCAATTGAGAGAAATTTAACTTGACATCTACATCAATGGGATAAAATTAATAAATGGATCTTATTGCTGCTCACTTGTTTAGACCTAATCTTAGACCTAATCCGCATCCATTTGCCTCTGTGTTTTTTCAAGTGGTTTTAGGATTCCAGAATCAATGTTGTAAGATAGCTGGGACTAAGAATTACCTGGATGCTTATGTAAACATCATTGAAGATACCCTGAAGAAAGAAACTGCATCTAAGCTGTGCCCACATTCCCGAGCCAGGGAAACTTAGAGATAATTAATATGTTATGCTTTAAGCTTCTACATCTGTGATAATTTTATTAGGCAGCAATAGATAACTAATATATGCTGTTATGTCATTATAAATAAGACCTCTCTTATAGTGTGATCTTGTATCCCTAGCAATCTGAATATTTAAAATTTCTTTCACTGATGATAGTTTTACAATGTCATCATATAGCTATAAATTTATTATGATAAATAGTAAATAAAAAGGATTGTCTGAAGAAGCCTCTAAGGGAATATTGTTCTAAAGAGAGAAGCAAAGTAGCATTTGAGATAATCTCAGGCCTCCACAATAGGTTTATAAGAACAATAGCGAAAAAAGAAGGGGGTGTAAAAACGAAAAAAAGTTATAAAACAAAGGATTATAATTAAAATATAATAAAAAAATTCTCTCTTTATGGGTTGTCTTTAGCCATTCTCTTCAGCCAGGAATGTCTGACTA
>NW_012143745.1:2473536-2474636 GCF_000956105.1 Propithecus coquereli | reverse complement strand
ATTTGAAATAATGGGTCCTGAAGCATTAACAAGAATTTAATATACTTCTTGGCAAGTATTAGAAGTCACTAAATTATGCAAAATATATAAATAATTTTTGGCTTAATTTTTCCTTTCTAATTATTAGGTTAAATAGCTCCAGCAAAATTAATAATGAAAGTACTTTTTTAGGAATTTACTAACTAAAACGAGTAACAATAAGCCAGTTGTATGATATTCTTTTCTCCTCTTCTTGCCTCACCTAACAATGGTTATTGGATTAAGATGAAACTGCCAGAACTCAGCTGATCTAATTACATAGAGTCTTGTCAGTCCAGCTGAAAGAAAATGGAGGGTGGGGTGGGGAGGGAAGAATGCTTAGCCAGAAAATGAATAATTGAAAGGTGGAGTGATGATGATATGAGAGAAACAAGTTTTTGGTCTGAGTAGCAGTTGAGACTGAATAATGGGATATGGAGTAAAAGTGCAAGTCAGTGCTAATACTATCAAGAAGAGTCAGTTGGAAGGATGTTAGTCCAAACTGACAGGCAAAATTTCAAATTCTGAATAGGGTTTCTAGGTTGGATACATGCAGGAAGTCAGAAATTCACATGAACAGTTATAGAAGTAAAGACAGAGTCATTTCATACAATGGAAGCCATTTTTACACCTTTTACTGGAAACTTGAAAATAAGGGGAGAGACTGCAAATGAGAAATCCTAAAAGAGTGCAATGAGGGAGTTTGCAGCCAAACACCCACCCAAAACATCTGATACAATAATTATGACATAGTTAAATTCTATAGGAAATTGCATAATAGTGTGGTGGAAGACAAGAGATAATAAGAGATAACCTAAATTTCTGGTCAAATAAAGATAGTGAAAGTAAAATAAAAATTAATTTACTATAATTTTATTTAGTTAAAACTATGCCAAATATTTACAAACACATTTGTCAATCTACAGACCTCATCCAGAAATATAAGAGTGCAAGTGTAATTTTTGCTAAAAAATAATTGGCTGTGTATTTACTTCTTAGTAGAGTCTCCTTTTTATCAAATATTTAAGCTAAGCCTATATAGCCTATATTTGTTACTGAATAAACTATCTTCTCAATTTTTC
>NW_012143745.1:2465442-2472856 GCF_000956105.1 Propithecus coquereli | reverse complement strand
TAAAAATTTTATTTTTAATTGTTTTCTGTGTGAGTTATATGCAACTTGAAAAATAGTTCATGTAGCTCCCAAGGTAGAGAAGTGTGAATTACATATGGTTCACAAGACCACAGGGTCAAAACTAGTGTGAGTTAAATATAACTCACACATCAGTTAATGTATAATCCACTCACAAATTGATAGGCACTTGAGTTGATTCCACATCTTCCCGATTGTGAATTATGCTGCTATAAACATTTGAATGCAAGTGTCTTTTTGATAAAATGACTTTTTTTCCTTTGGGTAAATACCCAGTAGTGGTATTGCTAGATCAAATTGTAGATCTACTTTTAGTTCTTTGAGGAATCTCCATACTATTTTCCATAGAGGTTGCATTATTTGCAGTCTTACCCACAGTGAACTTACTTTCTGCATCCACACCAGCTTCTATTGTTTTGGAACCTTTTGATAAAAGCCATTTGCACTGGGGTTAGGTGATATTTCATTGTTGTTTTGATTTGCATTTTTATGATGATTAGAGATTTTGAGCATTTTTTAATGTTTATTGGGCATTAGTCTATCTTCTTTTAAAATGCTTCTGTTTGTGTCTTTTGTCTACTTTTCAATGGGTTGTTTGATTTTTTTTCTTGCCGATTTGTTTGAGTTCTTTGAAGATTCTGGTTATTAGCCCATTATCAGATGTATAGCATGAAAGCATATTCTCCCATTCTGTAGGTTGACTCTTTGCTTTGTTAATTGTTTCTTTAGCTGTGCAGAAGCTTTTTGACTTAATCAACTTTTAAAAAAATTCAAAATGTTATGGCAGTACAAATGTTTTTGTTTGCATGTATCGATTTTGTTATGCTTGAGTCAGGGTTATAAGTATGCCCATGACCCAGACAGTGTACATTGTACCATTAGCTAGTTTTCACCTGTCCTCTCCTTTTCCTCCCCACACTTGATTTTCATTGTGTTTTACTTCCCTTTGTGTATGTGTGTTCCTCTGTTCCAATTTAATAGTGAATACATGTGATGTTTGTTTTTTCATTCTTTAGATACTTCACTTAGGAGAATGCTCTCTGGTTCCATCCAAATTATTGCAAAAGGCCTTAACTCATCCTTCTTTGTGGCTGCGTAGGATTCCCTTACGCATACCACATACCACATTTTGTTAATTCATTCATGCATTGATGGGTACTTGGGTTGATTCCACATCTTTGCAATTGTGAACTGTGCTGCAATAAATATTCACGTGCAGGTGTCTCTTTGGTAAAATGACTTCTTTTTCTTTGGGTAAATACCCAGTAGTGGGATTGTTGGATTTAATGGTAGGTCTAATTTTAGTTCTTCGAGGCATCTCCATACTGCTTTCCATAGAGGTTGTACTAATTTGCAGTCCTTCCAACAGTGTTCAAGTGTTCTTTCTTTCTACATCCACGCCAACATCTATTGTTTTTGGATTTTTTAATAAAAGCCAGTCTAACTGGGGTGAGGTGATACCTCAATGTGGTTTTAATTTTCATTTCCCTGATGATTACTGATGCTGAGCATTTTTTCGTGTTTATAGACCATGTGTCTATCTTCTTTTGAAAAGCTTCTGTTTATGTATTTTGCCCACATTTTAATGGGGTTGATTATTTTTTCTTACTAATTTGCTTGCGTTCTTTGTAGATTCTGGTTACTTGCCCTTCTAAACTTTTTAATTAGCCCATTAGAGAGTGTGGGTCAGTGGCCAAAAAAGACCTATGTATGTATTTACTCTCACTTTCAATGTATTCTCCATCTTATTATTTTTGTTGGCAAAACTCTCAAATCCATGTTCATATGCATTTCAATCAGACCAGTCATTAAATACTAGATTCATCATTTTGTCTATTGGTTAGCACAATTTCATTTGTAAGTAACAGAATATATAGCTGTAGCATAAATCTGAAATTAATATACATCTCTAAGCAATAGAATATATTTTAATGCATAGTTGTATACACTGACTTATTATAATTTCATTTATTCTAAAAAAAATCAATATTCTTTCAAATAGAATAATTTAGAAACATTAAATCACAAGTAAATCAGAGGTGTCTGTAGCTCACATTTATGCAGTAGGTATTACATGCTAGACCCGTAACTGTTGTATTACTTGGTAGATTCAATAGGTCCATATATGCAAAGCTGAGAGTACTGAGTACATAGCGCTCACTTGCTATGTGGTAAGTAGTATGGTAATATAGAGCATTTAGTTAATCAACATAAAAATTCTATGAATTAGATTTAATTTTCCTCATTTATAAACTAGGAAG
The DNA here is from genome assembly GCF_000956105.1 of Propithecus coquereli. NCBI lineage: Eukaryota > Metazoa > Chordata > Mammalia > Primates > Indriidae > Propithecus > Propithecus coquereli. The sequence goes on along the minus strand of NW_012143745.1, from coordinate 2,470,577 downwards.
CATAAGAACAGAAAAGGTAAGTAACATTTTCCATATTCAAACACTGATAAATTAAAGTCAATATTCACATTCAGTCCTAGAGTATTCCAAATGGTTTGCTCTTTCTGTGCCATCAGGGGGGAACAATAGAATTCCCTAATATTATCATGCAGAAACTCATCTGTTGGGAAATCAAATGAGCCTTGTTCTGGCTTGTAAACCATATAAACTTGAAATTCTGGAGAAAAAATTTACTTTCAGCCTCAACAGAAATATATATCCTCTTCAACCTTCCTCTCCTAATGCAAAATCACAAGACATAGTCAGAAATGACAAATATTTCTCCTGTGTTCATTTTCTTCTTTTTCCACATCTCTTTCTCAAGGATGCATAACTGGCTTTTTTAAAGGGACCTCTCTCTCAAGTCTGCATGGCTCTATGACAGAACCATGGGTGACTGGGCCAGGATGAATCACCTGATATCACAACCATGCTAATTAGAGTCCCGCCCTTTTTGGAATTTAAAACCGGAACCTAATGTTTCTAGTTTTTGTAGAGAGTTTTCCTACTCTCTATTATGTCTGTGAACGACAAAGTCACATAGAAGGAAGGCTAGGCCAGGTTGGTAGAAAGACAGTCACTTGAATTGGGTAACAACAAAGTAGGTAAAATAAAAGAAACAGAAAAAAAAAAATTATAACTTTGGCTGAAGGGGACCATTGAGATGCAGAAAGCTACAGGGAGAAAGAGTGAGAACAAAATTAAAAGTGAGAATTGGTTCCTCAAGGCTTGCTACATCCTAGAGTCAGTCTTTCCAAAACAATTAAAACATTAGGTCTTATGTTTGCAATTAAAACATTAGGTCTCCTGAGATACATCCATATCATTCCAATAAACTTTCTTTTGCCTTTAACCTAGCTTTCCTTGTCATCTTTCTCGGAGCCGAAGGAGCCCTACATGAGAAAACAAACAGTACAAACTGACTTCAATTCTATAAAAGTTCAAAAGATAAATGAGTTTTAAATTTTGAAAATACTAACTTTATTCACACTTGTAAATATATGATACTGTATTTTGCACAAATTATATGGGATATATTTTGCTTAACATGCTTATTTTATATTTCCCAGTTGATATGGGAAAACATCTATGTAGATCCAATTTACTCACATGTAATCTGGTAATTATAACATCTTAATACAAAATCTGAAATAAATTACAAAAAGCAATTTTCACATAATTGGAAAAATGCTCATACATATTTATTACTCTGAGTCCTCTAAAGATTATTTTTTTCACATTTCTACACTTCTTAGAAACTATGAAATCTGAAGGATAAAAAGAAAAACAGTGAGTATGTCAACTATATAGTGGTGCTATAAACACTCTCTTCTTCTTTCCTAACACTTCATTTTCAATCTATTCCCACAAAAGCCATCAACTGACACCTATAATATTCCAATTCATTTTACACACTGAAATGTTGTCATATTTGGCACTCAATTGTGTCAAATTATCACAAGCATCCAGATTTTTTAAACACATCACTGACAGATGATTTTCAGGAAGCAGTTCACTCACAGAAATTGTGTTAGTTTAATAATATAAAATAACTTGGGAAAGCAGACTTGGGTTTTTGAAATATTTCCAGGTTCATTTTAAGATATCAATAGTCATTTACTCCCTTAGTTTCTGACGCATAGTGAAAAATGCTGGAGATGATATGAAAAAATGGGGACATAAGATCAGATTATCACATCATTAAAAAACAACTAATTTTCTCTACTGGAGGAATCAGACCTCAATAAATATAATAGAAATTATTTATGTTTTGAGTTGAAAAACTTATGAATTATTTTTATATGATAATATGATACTAAATTGAGCATTTATTCCAACTAGATGACGAAGAACATCTCACTGATCAAAGCAGCCTGCCTTTCCGGAATCACTGTCAGCTGGTGTTAGTCTTAAACTTCACAGTCCAAAACTGCTCCGAGTTCTCTATACATGCAGGGTGCTATTTCAGGGCTGTACCTATGCTCACATTAACCTCCTTCTAAGAACTTTCATCTAGAAGTCTTTTATTTTATTATTTTTTTTAACATATCTTCTAACACTTCCTGAACATGTTAGATAATGTACTTTTTCTCTATTCTCTATTTATACTCCAGACCTAGCTTTGCCATATAAGATAGTATGGTAATAGTTTTTTTGGATTTATCCTCCTGAATGTCTGGTAGGTCTTTGAAGATGTGGACTATTTTCTGTCCACTCTCGTAATCCTCTGCAAATACCTGGACTTCTATTTATCCCTGTTGGGGGGTGATAATCACAAATTGTATCCCCCCTTCTCTGCTTCAATTCCTGGTAGAAGTATAGCCTCTACCATGGCAGGGTCAGCTTCCAGCTGGGGAAGATGAAAGAATGACTTCTCGCTTGAGGTCTTTACCTGACAGTACAGGTGCGCTCTCACGGAAACAACTGCCATAGTCATTGGCCTCACAGTAAAATATATTGGCGACTTCATGACGATGTGAGATTTTTAGTCATAAATATTAATGTTTCTTTAAATGTTTACCTTTCACTTTGTCAGCAAACCTCACTACTCCATTTTTATAATATCACGTTGGCAGAAAATGCAAAAAAGATGAGAAATTCCTCTACCTACTCAGCTAGTACTGCAAAATAAAGCATTTCTAGAGTTCTTCCAAAAAAAAAAAGTCATCATTGTCAATGTCTTCTGGCAGAGTGTATCATCCACACACCATTATCATTCACACGCCACTTCTAACACAAAAATTTCAACTTATGTGCCTATTCAAAAGAGCCCAAAGGTCTCAACTCTTTAGCATTTTCCCAATTGACAATATTACAAGTTATATAAGGAACCAAATACATCTTGATGCTCAATTGCCAAGTATTACAGGTTTGAGAAGAAAGAATAAAGTCGGCTAAAACCTTTTTTTTTTTTTTTTGGCCAACTGCCTAAAGAATGCACTGCTGAAACTGCCAGTTTAGCCAAATTAAGGGACGAGTCAGTTAGTCAGTTTTCTAGAGGATCAAAAAGCAACACCAAAAACAAAAGGCAATAGTCCAATATAGATATTTCACTAGATTTTGCTTTCAGAAATAGTGTCACAGAGATTTGGAATTGATGCTTTAATATATCACTTGGGTTGCTCAGTAAGACCCCCAATTGCTTTGTCAAAAATGAATGTCTAATGAAGTCTGACACATTGGTCTTGCTAAGTTGATTATGAATTTTCAGACCACTGCAGAATTACTTGAGACAAAAACAAATAGATTGACATTTAAAAATAGTATCCCAATTAGTATTCACTAAAATGCTTTAAATTAATTATTTTTAACCTAGCTCACAAATAAGAGACAGGAACTGAAATATGTAAGGTCCCAGCCAAAGGCCTCCCTATATTAAGTAAAAGAGATGGTTGTCCAACACAATTTTATTTATGCTGAAATCCTGCATTATTTACAATTCAGAACCTTTAACATAATATAAATACATAATTTTTATAAAAACGTATGTATCTTAATCTTTAACATAAACCAAAGCATAATTATTACGTAAAATTGTAGTGTTCAACCCAAAGCCTGTATTCCCTACATAAACCAACAAGCATCACTGTCTAGCTCTAAATCTAATTTCGTGCTCAAACCCTCATTTTCTATATAGGAAAAGGAAACATAGAGACAGCAACAGTACTGAACCTAATATGCAACTGTTGATTAAAAGCTTTATCCCTTTACTTACAGATCCAGAATAGGGAAGAGACTCCAATCAATTGTCTTGTCTGTAGGTGGTTATATGCTCTTGACCTGTTCTATCAGTATCCAAAGATTTGAGAATTCCCAGAAATGTTCATGAGGGCATTAGAATTGCAGTGGGGTGTGAGACTCGGAGGCTAGTACATCTTTTCCTAACTCTGTTAGAAAACAGTGTCCTAAGCTGAAAGCTACTTTATAATATTTATAATAAAATCAATGTATTCAACATAAAGGGAAAAATCCTAAATCATACGAATTTTAGGGGCAATATGAGAGTCCACATTTTGCAAATAAACATCTTAACAAGACTAGAAAAATGCATTTATCTCACTCAGCAACAAATCTTTTATAAAGACAAACAAGTATGATATTGCAATGTATATTAAATTTTTAGAAGAGATGCAGAGACACTACAAAGATCTCTCATGCCCCCTTAACTCAGCCTCCCCAATGTTAACATTTTATGTAATAATTTATTTTGCTACATTTATCAAAACTAAACTATTCATCCAACAGGGAAATAATATCTAGAATTTATAAAGAACTCAATGACAAAAATAATAATAATCACATTAAAAAGTAGGCAAAGGACATGAATACACTTTTTTCAAAAGAAGACATACAAATGGACAACACGTATCTGAAAAAATGCTACACAACATCACTAATCATCAGATAAATGCAAATTAAAACCTAAATGAGATATTATTTTATACCAGTCAGAATGGCTATTATTAAAAAGACAAGAAATATTGGACGTTAGCAAGGATACAGAGAAAATAAATGCTTATATGCTGTTGGCGGGAATATAAATTAGTACAAGCTCTATGGAAAAATAGTATGAATTTCTCAAAGAACTGAAAATAGAACTACCATTCGATCCAGCAATCCCACTATTGGATACCTACCCAATGGGAAAGAAATAAATATATTCAAAAGATACCTGCATTCATGTTTATCACAGCATCATTCACAATAATAAAGATACAGAATCAACCTAAGTGTCCATCAACAGATGATTGAATAAAGAAACTGTGGCATATAGACACAATGGAATACTATTCAGCCATAAAAAAGAATGAAACTTAAGTGAAACCAGCTAGACACAGAGAGACAAATATCACATGCTCTCACTCGTAAGTGGGTGTTAAAATACAAAATACATGTACACATATATGTAGTGAGTGGAATGATAGAAAATGGAAACTTGGAAGGGTAAGGGGGTGGGAGAGAGGTGGAGGATAAGAAATTCTTTAATGGGTGCAATGTACATTATTTGGATGATGGATACCCTAAAAGCCCTGACTTCACCATTACACAATATATGCATGTAAAGAAATTGCATTTGTACCCCATAAATTTATATA
>NW_012143745.1:2461239-2462808 GCF_000956105.1 Propithecus coquereli | reverse complement strand
CTGTAGTTTTTTCATTTTTTTTCTTATAATGTCTGATTGATTTTAGTATTAGGAAAATGCTTGCCTCATAGAATGAATGTTGAAATATTCTCTACTCTTCTACTTTCTGGAAAAGATTATATAAATAGATATTATTTCTTCCTTAAATGTTTGGTAGAATAACCAATGATACCATATGGGCCTGAAAGCTTTTAATTACAGATTTAAGTTTTTTTAGTATATATAGGGCTATTCAGGTTATCTATTGCTTCAGTGATTGGATTTTTATAGTTTGTGTCTTTCAGGGAAAGCTTTAGTTGTCAGATGTATGGGCATAGTGTTGTTTATATTAATAGTAATTGCTTATTATTTTTTGAATGTCTGTAGGAACAGTTGTAATACCATTATTGCATTACTGATAATGGTAATTTGTGCCATCTTTTTCTGATGTTCAGTATATTAGTGTTCTGTGTAACAATTTACAACAAATATAAAGGCTTAAAACAACACACATGTATTATACTCAGTTGCTGTGAATCAGGATTTCAAGCACAGCTGAGCTGGGACCTCTGCTTGGGATCTCAGAAGAATACAATCAAGGTAACACTGGGCTGTGTTCTCATCTGGATGCTAAATTGGAGAAGAATCCACTCTTAAGCTCACTTGAGTTGCTTATGGAATTTATGGTCCTGTGGTTGTAGCTCTGAGGGCCCCAATTCCTTGTGGATAGTCAGCTAGTGTAGCACTCAGCTTCTAGAGACTGTTTGCACCTCTCAGAGGCTGCCTGTGATTTCTTCTCGCATGAACTTCCTCAATATGGACATCTATTTTATCAAGCTAGCAAGAAAAGTCTCTGCTAGCAAGACAGAGACTTTTTATTATATAACCTAATGTAATCATGAGAGTGACATCTCATCAAATTTGCCTATTCTATTGATTAGAAGCAAATTTTAGGTGTCATTAACACTCAAAAGGAAAAAAATATACAAAAGTGTGATATATATTCTAAAATTTATATGGAACCACAAAATACCCAGAATAGCCAATGCCATCCTGAGCTAAAAGAGCAAAACTGGAGGAATCACGTTAACTGAGTTTAAATTATACTACAAATCTGTAGTAACCAAAACAGCATGGTACTGGCATAAAAACAGACATTTAGATACATGGAACAGAGTAGAGAACCTATAAATAAATCCACACATCTATAGTGAATTTATCTTTGACAAAGGAGCCAAGAACATACAGTGGAGAAAGGACAGTTTTTTAGTAAATGATGGTGGGAAAACTGGGTGTCCATATGCAAAAGAATGAAACTAGACACTATTCTCTTACCATATACAAAAATCAAATCAAAATGATTAAAGATCTCTATCTAATACCTGAGACTGTGAAACCACTAAAAGAAAACATTGGAGAAACACTTCAGGACATTGGTCTGGGCAAGAATTTCTTTAGTAATACCCCAAAGTACAGGCAACCAAAGCAAAATTGTACAAATGGGTTTACCTCAACCTAAAAAGCTTCTGCATAGCAAAGGAAACAATCAACAAAGGGAAGAGACAAACCACAGAATAGGAGAAAATATTT
>NW_012143745.1:2458215-2459559 GCF_000956105.1 Propithecus coquereli | reverse complement strand
ACTTTTTTATTTCAGTGTATTATGGGGATAGAGATGTTTAGGTTACACGTATTGCCTTTGGCTCCACACATGTCAGAGCTTTTAGCATGTCCATCTGCCAGATGGTGCGCACCACACCCATTCGGTGTGAATATACCCATCCCCTCCTGCACCCTCCCACTTGCCCAATATCCGATGAATGTTACTACTCTATGTGCACATAAGTGTTGATCAGTTAGTACCAATTTGGAGGTGAGTACATGTAGTGCTTGTTTTTCCATTGTTGTGATACTTCACTTAGTAGAATGGGCTCCAGCTCTACCCAGCATAATGCAAGAGGCGATACATCACCACTGTTTTTTTGTGGCTGAGTAGAACTCCATGGTACGTATACCACAATTTACTAATCCATTCATGGATTGCTGGGCACTTGGGTAGTTTCCACATCTTTACAATTGTGAATTGTGCTGCTATAAACATTCTAGTGTAGATGTCTTTTTTATAGAATGTCTTTTGTTTTTTGGGTAGATGCCAAGTAATGGAATTGCTGGATCAAATGGTAGTTCTACTTGTAGCTCTTTGAGGTATCTCCATATTGCTTTCCACAGAGGTTGTACTAGTTTGCAGTCCCACCAGCAGTGTACGAGTGTTCATATCTCTCCACATTCACGCCAACATTTATTGTTTTTGGACTTTTTGATAAAGGCCATTCTCACTGGAATTAAATGATATCTCATTGTGGTTTTGATTTGCATTTCCTTGATGATTAAAGATATTGAACATTTTTTCATGTTTGTTGGCCATTAATACATCTTCTTTTGAAAAGTTTCTGTTCATGTCCTTTGCCCAATATTTGATATGGTTGTTTGATTTTTTTCTTGCTGATTTTCCTGAGTTCTATATATATTCTAGTTATCAGCCCTTTATTAGATGTGTAACAAGTGAATATTTTCTCCCATTCTATAGGTTGATTGTTTGCTCTTGTGATAATTTCCTTGGTTGTGCAGAAGCTTTTTAATTTGATCGGGTCCCATTTATTTATTTTTGTTGTTGCTGGGATTGCTTTTGAGGTCTTCTTCATAAATTCTTTGCTTAGGCCAATGTTCACAAGAGTTTTTCCAACATTTTCTTCTAGAATTCTTATAGTTTTGTGTGTTAGGTTTAAGTCTGTTATCTACCATGAGTTGATTTTTGTGAGTGGTGAGAGGTGTGGATCCTGTTTCAGTCTTCTCCATATGGCTATCCAATTTTCCCAGCACCATTTATGGAATAAGCATTCTTTTCTTCAGCATATGCTTTTGTCTGCTTTGTCAAAGATTAGATGGCTATATGAGGATGGTTTTAGGCTGGGCGCGGTGGCTCACG
>NW_012143745.1:2447235-2456645 GCF_000956105.1 Propithecus coquereli | reverse complement strand
TTTATGTAATTATTTGAAACTTTTACATTCTCCTTTAAATGAAAAAACAAATGTGAAAATCACTGTACTGCTAGTAAAATTAAAATTTTGTTACTTCTTTAAGACTCATTATCTTAAATTGAAATTATTAGGATAATAATAGCACACTAAAAATGAGAAAATTGGGTCCGGACAGCCAGGAGCTTGTGTGGCAGGAATGGCTAGGTCTCCATGTACTTCTGATGAACATAATCATTCTCACAGGTCATCAACTTTAGATAAGGTCACTTTGTGAAAATAATGAAGAGAGTGAGTCACCATGTCTGAGCACATATTAAAAACACATTCTCAGTGAAAACCATAACAATGACCAAAAAGTTTCTTCATGGTTAATGTAGGTTACTAGTGCTTCTTAACCAATTAGAACCTTAGCCCCCTTCTGTTTTTCCAGCTTTCTCAACAAAGTTCCTTAAGACACATAATAATATAATTATCTCTGCCTATTGACAAATACTCATCAAGAGTCACACACAATTTTTTGATCCTTCCCCAAAATCACGTCTCATAAGACCAAATCTTAAAATAATGTCTTCTTAACACCTTATTGAGACACATCATGGTTTTCCCATCTTCTTGCTGTTGCAAGCATCAACAATCCTAAATTTAAATACAATTTTGTTCCTGGTATAGTTTGATAGTTGGCTATTAACAGAAACAACATAAAACTGTTAAGAATTAATGGGGGTAGTACAAAAAACATATTTAGCACTGGGACTGCTATATGATAAATACTCATTCTTTAATATAACTGACTTTCCAATTGAAATAGCTTGGCTGAGTGAAGGCACCATATTCTATTCATCTTTGTGTTTCTGTTGTAAAACAATGTGCTCGAAAAGTAATAGACATTCTATGAATATTTGTTGAATGAATAGATCAAATACTAATATCTAAATATTAGTGATTTTAAAATTCAGCAATTATAAAAGGATATAATTAAGACTTCATATGTAATGTAGATCAAATTAGGTAATGAGTAAGATGGCAAAATAATAGAACCATGGAATAAGATAGAATTTAATTTTTAAAGTGACTGTGAAGAATATTTAGATATTCTTACTAATATCACTCCAAGTATACATAGCTGAACATTTATTTTCCATTTCTCATTAGATGATATATCGAAAGAGTATTGGCTCTAGCATTATACTATAGGATCCTCGAAGACTTATTTTCCATTCACCCTCCCACATAGCATTCCTATTCCAAATTAGGCTAATAGCCTCTTCCAAGATTCATGGCGTATAAGTAGTGGTTGCTTTCCTTTGAGGCCCCTCATGACTTTATTCCCAGTGCAGGTTATAACACAAATTTCAGCTAACTCACATCTGGATTCAGCATCATTTTCTTAAGATTCCAGAGTAGCATTAAATTAGTTAGATTAAACAAATTTAGGCCTCTGGGATACCATTTGGTACACTAGAGCAGACTTTCTCTATTAAACTAATGATGCACTAAATGGCACACTGATGACCTGAAAGAATAAATGTGTCTCCTTGAGAACAGGACTTCTAACTAGGGAGAGACGTGGACATGAAGAAAAAATGTTTCATTATTGCTCAACCCTCAACTACATAATCAATAATCTGAGACTCCAGAAGGCCTCTTTATGTAGTGAGGTATTAATATATTATTAAAATTCTTTTTAAACATTGATAAAGTACATCTTGTCAGCTAATTAAAGCACTGTTTCTACTAGATAAATACAGAAGAAAGAGTAAATTTCTAGTGGATTCCTGTCCATTGATTAGCTTACAGACTGATTTACTAGCATTATATTTAATTAAAGCCCTATTTGGTATTAATGGGAGGAAGTTCTGTTTGTAAACATTAACTTGCCTTTCCAATTCTTCTTTTCAGCTCAAAATCTCTTCGTATAAAAAGAATGTAAATTTCACTGGCTTTGAAAGGTTATACCCATATATAAATTTCAAATTTGTAGTTAAATTATGCACAGCTGTGAATAAATTACATATTCCTTCCTGAAGCTGCAGCTTCATTGCTTTTTGTTAATTTCTCAATTACGAAGTTAGGTATACTAACAGAGATATAATAACAATATTAATTCTTGAGTATCTCCCATGTGACTAAACTATTTATTTAAATTTTTATTGTGAAATAATTATAGACTAACAGGACTCTTGTTGAAAGGAGTACAGAGGCCCATGTGCCCTTCCCCTGGCTTCAACCAATGGTTACATATTACTGTAGTTAAATAGAAAAAACAGGAAATTGACATTTGTATATTACTAGACTACAGACTTAGTGTCATCCCTTTTTAAAACTTGCATTCGTATGTCTGTTATATGCATGTATAAATAATTTTATTCACTTTATCCCATTTAAAGTGTTGTGGTTTTGATAGAAATTTAAAAGAAATTGTATTCATTTTATATTGCTGCATAACAAATTACCACAATCTGGCCTTAAAAAAATAATGAAAATATATTACCTCACAATTTCTGCGAGTTAGAAATCTAAGTGTGGGTTAGCTGAGTTACCTGCTCAATGTTTCATCAACCTGAAGTCAAGGTGGTAACTGGGTGCAATCTCATCTGAATGTCTGGGCCCCCTTCCAACCTCACTGGTTGTTGGCAGAATCTATTTCCTTGTGGTTGTATGACTAAAGTCCTGATTTTCTTTCTAATTGTTGACTGGGAGCCCCTCTCAGCTCCTAGAGTCACCCTGAGTTTCTTGACATGCGCCCCACTTCTCTCAGAATGTGTAAGTTTGCTTTGTCTCAATGCATGCAGGAAAGTATCTCTCAAGCTTTGCCTTCTTCTGAAGGGCTCAGCTTTGCCTTCTTGTAAAAGTCAGGCCTAACTGGGTCAGGTACCCGGAATTATCTCCCTTTAATTAACTCAAAGACAACTAATTAGTGATATTCCATCATATTCACAGGCCCTACCAACACTCAATGGGAAGTCATTATACGGGACATGTACACCACAGAGTGGGAATCTTGGCAGGCATCTTAGAATTCTGCTTATCCTAACAGATGAAAATAATTTAGGGTGGTAGAATAATAAAGAAATGGAAGAAGTGATTCCAGAAAACTGAATCAGAAGATCTCTCTTTTCCCACATGAAACCAAAGTGGTATGAGAAACCAAAATGAAATGACTATAAATGATGTAAAGCCATTTAATGACATATTATGCAGCTATTAAAAACATGTTTTCAGGCAATATACAATGACATGTAAAATGCATGAGGTACAATACCAAGTAAAAATAAGAAATTACACATAATAGGATCCACTGTAAAATATTAGCAGTGGTTATTGCTGGGGAGTCATCATCACTTTGTGTTTTTATGGTGATCCATGGTTTTCAAGATAATGTATGTTATTTTTATAACCAGCAAAAAAATAAATATAAAAGTGAAGCCCATCTACTTTAACAGCAACAGTCAATTTTAAGGAGACATATTACACAAAGCATTAGCAATTTGGGCAGTAAACTTCTTCAGTAAATTATTATAAAATAAAAGTATAAAAATTGACATTGTAATAAGCATATCAAGGAGTTATTAGAACTCTTCAAAGAGTTTGGAATTTTTAGTTTTAAAAACTGCTGCGACATAGCAAAGCAAGTAGCTATAGCCTTAGAAATAGAAATTAGATTTAAAAATCATTACAGTCAATGGACAAGAACACTATTTTCCCATGAAGTTTTGGATAGACCAAATTCTATCCGGGAAGGCAATTTTAAAATTATTTTTTCTTGTAATCAAAGATACAGTGATACAATTCAGAAGCAGGATTTCTTAATTATGTGCAAATCATGAATTCAATTTTTGTTCTCATGTGACTGCCATAAGTTACAAAAATATCTTAGGAAACATTAAAATGTCATCATATAAATTTACATTTAAAATCAAAATCAAGATCATCCAGACAGAAAATCAACAAGAACAACAACAACAAAAACAGAACTGCACACTAGATCAAATAGGTCTGATATTTACAGAGCATTTTACCCAACTGCTGCAGAATACACATCCTTTTCATCAGCACATGGACTATTCTCCAGAGTAGACTATATCTAAGGATACAAAACAAGTCTCCACAAATTCCAAAAAATAGAAATCAAATCAAGTATCTTTTCTGACCACAATAGAATAAAAGCAGAAATCGTAGAAATTAACAAGAGATACCTCAGAAAAAACAAAAAGACATGGAAATTAAAAAACATACTCCTCAATGAACAATGAGTCATATAAAAAATTAAAAAGGAAATTACATTGTTTTTGAAATAAATGAAAATAAAAACGCAACATACCAAAAATCTATGGGATACGTAAGAAGCAGTACTAAGAGGGAAGTTTATGGCAATAAATGCCTGAGTTCAAAAAGCAGACAGACTCCAAATAAACAACTTAAGGATGCATCTCAGGGAGCTGGAAATGCAAGAACAAACCAAACCCAAAGGTAGTAGAAGAAAAGAAATAATTAGCTGGATGTGGTGGTGTGTGCCCGTAGTCCCAAATACTCAGGAGGCTGAAGCAGGAGGATCACTTGAGCCCAGGAATTTGAGATTGCAGTGAGTTATGATGACTCCAATGCACTCTACCTGGGGGGACAGGGTAAGATTCTGTCTTAAATCATCATCATCATCATCATCATTATCAAAGCAGAAATAAGTGAAATTGAGACTAAAAACAATAGAGAAGATCAATGAAACATACAGTTGATGTATTTAAAAGATAAAAAAAAAATCAACAAACGATTAGCTAGACTAACAAAGAAAAAAAGAGAAGGCCTTGGAAATAATATTCATTGGGTGCTGGGCAGGTGGGAGGGGGGTGGAGGGGATAAGTAAATTCATAACTAATGGGTACAGAGTGTACTGTCTGAGGGATGGGCATGCTTATAGCTCTGGCTTGGGCAATGCAAAGGCAATATATACAACCAAAATGTTTGTACCCCCATCAATTCTGAAATTTAAAAAAAGAACATAAATAAATAGATAAAAGTTTTCAAAAAAAAAAAAAAAGAAAAAAAGAGAGAAGACCCAAGTAAAGAAAATCAGAAATGGAAAGGACGTATAGCAACTAAGAAGACCACAGAAATGCAAAGAAAATCATTAGGGACTATTATTAACAACTATGAAAGCCAAAGTAGCCCTGTAAACAGAAGACATTACCTTATATTTAGAAAAACTTAAAGACTTCATGAAAAAACTCTTAGAATTGATAAATAGATTCAGTAACTTTGCAGGATACAAATCAATATACAAAAATCAATAGGATTTATATATGCCAACAGTGAACAATCTGAAAAAAAATCAAGAAAGCAATCACATTTACAATAGCTCCAAAAAATATAAAATATCTACTAGTCAATTTAACCAAAGAAGTGAAAGATCTATACAAGGAAAACTATAAATCACCAATGAAAGAAATTGAAGAGGATACACACAAAGAAAGGAAAGATATTGCATGCTCATGGATTGGAAGAATTAATATTATTAAAACGGCAATACTACCCAAAGCAATTTACAGATGAATGCAATTCCTAGCAAAATACCAATGACATTCTTTGCATAAACAGGAAAAACAATGCTAAAGTTTATATACGAAATAGCCAAAACAGTCTTGAGCTGAAAGAACAAATTTGATGGCATCACACTACCTGACTTCAAAATATATTACAAAGCTATAATAACCAAAACAGCATGGCATAACCACAAACACCTAGACAAATGTAAGAGAATAGAGAATCCAGATATAATTCCATGCACTTATACCTAACTCATTTTCAACAAAGGTGTCAAGAACACATAATGCAGAAAGGACAGTCCCTTAATCAATGGTACTGGGAAAACCTGATAATTATATGCAAAACAATGAAACTAGACCTCAATCTCTCCCCACATACGAAAATCAAATCAAAATCGAATAAAGACTTAAATTAGACATTAAACCCAAAACTTTAAAACTACTTGAAGAAAACATTGGTGAAATTTTCCAAGACTTTGCTCTGGGCAAAAATTTTTTGTGTAAGACCTCAGAAGGACTGACAACAAAAGTAAAAATAGACAAATGGGTTTACATCAAGGTATAATGCCTCTGCACAGCAAAGGAAACAATCCACAAGCGAGGAAGCAATCCACAGAATGAGAGAAAATATTTTCAAACTATCCATCTGACAAGGGATTAATAACCAGAATATATAAGGAGCTGAAACAACAGCAAAAGCCAAACAATCCGATTAAAAATTGGGCATAAGATTTGAATAGACATTTCTCAAAAGAAGACATGCAAATGGCCAACAGGTATATGAAGAAATACTCAACATCACTAATCAGTAGATAAATGCAAATTAAAGCCAAAATGAGATATCATCTCATTCCAGTTAAAATGGCTTGTATCAAAAAGACAGAATAATAGATGGTGGCAAGCACGTGGAAAAAGGGAACCCTTTCATTCTGTTAGTGGGAATGCAAATTAATACAACCACTGTGGAAAAGAGTATGAAGGTTCCTCAAGAAACTAAAAATAGAACAACTATATGATCTAGCAATTCCACTAAGTATATATTCAAAAGAGGAAATCAATGTATCAAAGAGATATTTGCACTCCCACGTTTATTGTAGTGCTATCCACAATAACCAAGACACTGAATCAACATGAGTGCCATCAATACATGAATGGAAAATTTTGTATATACACAATGAAAGATTATTCATTCATATAAATAATGCAGCCCTGTCATTTGCAGCAACATTGATGGAACCAGAAGCCACTATGTTAAGTGAAATAAGCCAAATACAGAAAGACAAATAGCGCGTATTCTCGCTAATATGTAGGCACTTATGAAGACAGAGCGGATCTCATGAAAACAGAGTATATTGGTGGTTACAAGAGGCTGGAAAGGGTGGGGATGACAAAGAGAGGTTAATTAATGAGAACAAATATACAGTTTGAAAGAGGAAATAAGACCTAACGTTTGACAGATAGCTAAGGTGACTATAGTTTACAATAATCTATTATATATTTTAAAACAGCTAGAAGAGAATAATTTAAATGTTCACAACATAAGGGAAAGAAAGATATTTAAGGTGACGGATATCCTAATCACTCTAATTTGATCTTTACACATTACGTGAATGTATAAAATTATCACATGTATCCTGAAAATGTGTACTTTTTTCATGTATCAATAGAAAATACATTTTTAAAAAATTAAATTCAGATTTACACTAAGCAGATCTGTATGAAGTGTTAAATATTCTTAGAAAAATTATTGAATCATAATTATCAGCTCTACATGATACAATAAAGTTGTATTTGTAAGTAATTTATCAGAAATTGTTTTCAATATTGTCACAGACTGTAAAATACTCTTAACAGCTCTAATAAAAGTGGCAAAAATTCTTCTCGAAATAAAAATTTATCAAAATTGTTTGCAATGCTGTATTTGCCAAGAATGACTAATACTGCTTTCAATTATGTTGCTTGGCTATGAAGTTGTTAAAAATAAAAATTTTGATAAAGTAAAATGTATATGCAGAAAAGTGAATCAGAAAAATCTTATGATCAGTTAAGATACCACCTTATGACCAACAAAGACAGTCTTCTGTGACTCATCATAAATACTATTAATGTATGTATACAGTCTATTCTTATATACGAATACATAGGACTCTTAAATAAGTTTTTCAGGCTCTGCCTACATATAGTTGTTTATTTGGCCTATGGAAATGATTCCTCTAGATCATGTCATGATAAATTAAATATAAGGGCATTAGTATTTGAACCGTATTTTTTCTTAACTGTGAAACATTGAGTTGGTGCTAATATCTCCAACATAACAACTCAATAGTTACTGTAGTTTTCTTCATTTTCTGAATTTTCTACAACCCTCCACCCCATCGCTCTTTCTACCTCTGGTCACTACAGGAGGCTAAATTTGTACTAGGAAATTGATTAAACATGTACATATTTTGAGGAAAGTCGGAGCCAAATCTGTCACTATCAGAGAAGAAAATGACAGACATGAAAATGGAGAAAACCAGAATAAACATTCAGGTGTTATGTTGCTTGATTCCTGCATTTACACAGGACTTCTGCATACCCTGTAATCATGCTGTCCTCATCTCACTGTGGCTCTGATACCCTACCATAAATACAACCCCTCTTCATGTACAACCCCCCCTCATCTTTGGCTTCATCACCCTATACTAAGTTGCTTCCTCATCAAAATGCCTTCCCTACCCCATGAGGGCTCTGATGCCTTGAGCTGGGCTGCTGCAATCCCTGGCATATATAGTGCCCTTGCTCTATTCAGTCTCCAATATCCCACAGTGGGCTCTGCCTTTCTCCTCACCCCTCTGCCACTTGGCCCAGGGTGGTTTAAGAACTTCTTTGAAACCATTAATTTATGGTGACATCAATTGGTAAAGATTTGTGCTTTTTTTCCCAGCAATGTTTAGCTTTATAAGTAAAGTCAAAGAAAAGGTATATATTTAGGTACATCTACCACTTACAACTTGCATTTTTACATGTAGGTGCAATAATTCAAGAAACTAGAAGCAAAGTGAAAAAAAAAAGAAAATATTTGTAATTCATACAGAACCATGTACTTAACCTACAAAAGGGCACCGCCCCCCCCCAAAAAGGGGAATCTTGATCATGGTTCTCAATTCATGAATGAGCTAGAAAAATCATAAACTGAGGTTGGAATGAGGGTGATTTAATTCATTACCTTGGAAAGAGGTGCAACTGCTGTTGGTGATGATAAAAATCTAGAATATGAGCAAATGTGTTCTCACCATAATGGAGAGCAGATGTTATTAGTGTTAAGACTGTCAGAAAAGCCGGTATATACATTTTCAAAGGCAATGTTAGAGAAACATAAAAAAAGTTGTCAACATCAATAGTCTGCAAAGATTTATTTGTGTTGACTTTGAACTCTGAACTCAAGTTATTAGAGCCGTAGAAAGATATTAAACCATCATTTGAGATAAATATTTCGTTTTGTCTCAATTTCCGAAATACTTGCCTGTACTAAAAAAGTTACAAAACATGGCTTGTATGTTAATTAATCATGTAGTCCCCAAATACAAGTAATGTATACACAAAGGACTTAAAATAGACTACTATAATCAACATGCAGTATGTTACGGTTGGATAGTTGGTTGATTACTCTTCTGAATGTAATTTAAGTATAATAAAAATGAGAAACACAAAAACTAATTCTAGGAGAATGTGTTTGAAATTATAGCTATTAATGGTTGAGTCCACATTACTAATAAATAATATCACGCTGTTTAATTACTTGGAGAAGCTCTAGCTTTTTAAAATAGATATTTCATGACATTAATAATTACAACAGAACAAATATATTTGAGGATAACTTAATTTAGT
>NW_012143745.1:2430091-2446149 GCF_000956105.1 Propithecus coquereli | reverse complement strand
CAAAGGTCAAAATACAAAAGGGTGTGATCAGTTTAACCAGAGTGTCAGACATAACATTATAAAACAAGTAGTATTTGAAAGGATTTTAAATAATTTTAGTATAGTAATAACAGTAATAAAAATAGATTTAGTGTAAAAATTAAATAATGGCAGGTTTTAAAACTTGCTCAATAACTTACTACAAAGCTTGAGTTTACCCTCTATATATTTGGTAAAAATTTATTTTTTAGCATTAATCTGAAATTATCAATTAAAGATTTTAAGAATATTAATTTAGTAATGATAAAGTAAGAATAAGTTGACAGAGGGAAAGTACATCTTGAAGACTATTGCAACAATCCCAGAAAGCCATTGAAGTAAGCCATACATGCAAGATATATTGTACTTTGAATTAACAAGACGTGTTATCTGTGAATTTAGCAGATGAGAGACAGGGAGGTACCAAAGATGTTTTTCAAAATTTTTACAAGGGAAATAGTAAAATTTACTTTTTTAAAAATTAAAATAGTAGAGAAATGGCTTGTTATTTAGAGGAAATAAAGTGTTTAATTAAAGTTTTCACTTGAACTTAAGGTGATGATGAGACATCAGAAATAATTTTGCACCAGCCAATGAAAAAGTATATTGGGATAGTGGTCATGCCTAGAGGTTACTTATCTTCAAGGAAATGAGAATGAAGAATTCCCAAATATACTGGAAATTATAACAGTGTTTAAACTGCAAATATTTCCATCAAATTGATTTCCTAGAACTTAGCTTCCTAAAAATTCATTTTGAAAAATATTATTTATGAAGAAATATTCTGAGGCTGTTCTAAACTCTGTTTATGAAGACATTTAATCATATGGGGAAATGCAGATAACAATTAAAAATTTGGAACTGGACCTGAAAATTCACTTTCCCACCACCAGCCATTCTATCATACCATCCAAGTTATCAGATGGCTCAGAAAATTTTGTAAAAACAGACTTTCAATCAAGTATTGATCATAATTATTTCTCCATCATACCACTTAGCACTGTGTATTGCATACAGTAGATACTCAAATACTTTTTTTTTTTTTTTTGAGACAGAGTCTCACTGTGTTGCCCGGGCTAGAGTGCTGTGGCCTCCTAGCTCACAGCAACCTCAAACTCCTGGGCTCAAGCGATCCTCCTGCCTCAGCCTCCCAAGTAGCTGGGACTACAGGCATGCGCCACCATGCCCGGCTAATATTTTTTTCTATATATATTTTTAGTTGTCCAAATTAATTTCTTTCTAATTTTAATAGAGACGGGGGTCTCGCTCTTGCTCAGGCTGGTCTCGAATTCCTGAGCTCAAACAATCTGCCCGCCTCGGCCTCCCAGAGAGCTAGGATTACAGGCGTGAGCCACCGTGCCCAGCCTCAAATACTTTTTGTGTGATATTTTTATAAGCAATAAAAGAAACAAAGAGAAAAGGTGTGGTACACTAGCTTTGGAACAACTGCATTTTAAAATAAGGGGAAAGATTTCCAGCTTAAAGTATGCACACTAAACACCTAAATAGTATGAGAAATGAAAGATGTATAATTATTTGATGATCATAGAAATAACCATGGCCTTGGTGTAGAAAAGTTTTTAAATATTGTGACACAAAACATCATACGGAAAAAATTTATATATCTTGTTAAAGTATAAGAACATCTTTCGGTGCAAACGGTATGTTTTAAAACATGTTACAAACTAGGAAGAGGTATTTGCATTTTAATAACCAAAGAAATATTACTATCTAGAGTACATAATAATGCTATTGTCTTAATTCTTAAAACAATAATAACTAATGAGGACAAATCAAACAATTCAAAAGATAAAAATAGGAAAGCATACCGCAACATGAAATTCATAGAAAAATAAAAACAAGTGTTCCACAAAGCTGGGATAAGATGTTTAGTTACACTAGTAATCAGAGAAATACAAATCAACCATCATTTTTCATTTTGACATTGATAACCTATCATATTGGCAAAAATTAGCATCTGATAGTACTGTGTTTCCAAGGGTGTGGGGCAAATGGGACAACTTACATGTTTCTGGTAGAAGTATAAATTATTACAACACTGGAAATCAATTTTCTGTTTAAGTTTTTAGCCTAGAGATAGTTCAGCCCTTGAAAAAAAGCTTACATGGTTGAGGAGACTTACTGTTTTACTATTTATAATGGTGAAACTAGAGACAAAGTCATGGTAAAAAATTATATTTCATTCAAATAATGGAATATTTTTATAGATAACTAAATCTACATAAATCTACAGGAATCAAACTACAAAAATACATAATACAGGGAGAATACCCAACTTGCAAAAAAGCTTGTTTATGGTATGAAACCATTCAAATAAAATAGAAAACAATGCAATGTATTCTTATATGAATGCAGATATATGGGCCAAATATGTTTAAAATGCATAGGACTAATAGGCACAAACTTCAAACTTCTGAGTTCATTTCTAAGGACAGTAGAAAATGGGGTGGGGATAGGGCTTTGGTAATACCTGTAGTTATTTCTTTATAAGAAAAACACATAGGAAACAAGACAGCTAAGCTTATGTTTAATTTGTTTAGTCTCTAGAGTGAATAGTTGTGTTAATTCTTGTTAATTGAAATATTTCAAAATTAAAGTTAATACTTTCAAAATAAATGATAATGGTGAATGGAATATATCATCTCTTTAACATCAGGTGACCTGGATTTAAACATCTACTCTCTAAAATTGTTGTTCTCTCCATCACATTCCTACAGAAAGTCCAAATTCTTTGTGCATCCAAAGCATGACTAGCATTTTCAGTATGCCAAATGAGAGAAACTTCTCTGATTAAAACTAATAAAGTCTCTGAAGAGCAACTACATATAAAATTTCTTTTTGATTCATCTCTGGCCCAATTAAAATGGACTGTATTAAAATTTAAGTATGGCTTCTAAGCCATACACATACCATTAAATTTGCAGGAATAATGAAGCCAACCAATTTTATTCCTCTTTAATAATGCATTCCTATATTTGCTCTTAAGGTAAGGGTAGCATTTATTTATTGATCATGATGCATTATCTACACAGTGGAAACTACTAAGCAGTTTTCATCTCCTGTTATATTTCTAAATAATTCAGAAACTAATTTCTATTTTCTTTTTCTCATTAAAGTTTGTCTCTTTTGAATGTAGAAAATTTAAGTGATCTATGGTTGAGTTTGTTTATATATTGCCCAGATGACACAAATGGCAGACATAAGTATCCCCTATAGTTTCATCTTTTTCTACATTAACACTTGTCCTTTCCAAATATTTAGGAAAAAAACACAAACTGATAAAAAAAATATATTTTTTTAACCTATCTCTCCATATAAACACTACAGTCTCACTCAGGCTATTCATAGCTGAGTATTGTTAAATGCCTCCATTTTCTCACTTTGTATCAATTCTAAAAGTTGGAAATCTAGCTGGCTTCTGCTTCTCTATCTTCAATCCTTTAAAACTAATCTTGCTAATAACAACAGTCATTTTTTAGTTCTTATTTGACCTCTCTGTGGAGAGTGGTGGTATGGATCTTTCCCATTTCTCCATGGGAATTATGCATGAGGGTGAGTTCTAGTCTCAAAAGATGAGGACACAGTATACCTTGAGATGGAAAAATAATATAAATTCATAAAGAGTTGAAAGAACATTGAGTTTTATGCCTTGTTAATTCTATATTTCACAACTCATAGTGTGTAAATTACTTTTGCTATTAAGATTTGATTTTCTTGCAATTGTTTCTTAAATCCACTCTTTTCATTTCAACCCATTTCTCAGCTTGTTTTTTGTTTTTCAGAGTTTATAAGATTGGATTTGCTATTAACTAAGCAATGTGACTTTTGGCAAGTTACTTAACATCTCATTGCTCCAGTTTCCTTTACTATAATATGTAGGTATTAATGTGCCATTTATTGTGTCATTGTGAGGATTAAGCTATTTAATATCTGTAAAGTAGTTAAAACAATAGATAGACAAACTGACCAATGGAACAAAATAGAGGTTCCAAAAACAGTCTCATACATATTTTATAAACTGATTTATTACAAAGGCAATAGGGAAGTGTATACAGAAATATTTTCAACAACTGTTTGGGTTGGTTGGATAACCATATCTAACAACATAAACACAAAATAATTCCCAGTGTATCACAGGTGTAAGTGTGAAAGGTAAAGCCCTGAAGCTTGTAAAACAACGCATAAGAGAGCATCTTTGTAACTGTGGAGTAAGCAAAGATTTCTTAAATATACCCACACACCAAGTGTGAACAATATCAAAAAGAAAACATTAAAGCAGATGTACTAAGATTTAGAAATTAGGATCACCAGAGGTAGCCAATAAGAGAGTGAAAATGCAACCTAAAGAGTGGAAAACATAATCATGATACATATATCAAACAAAAAAAGCTTCTATCCAATATGTACAGAGGATTCATACAAATCCATAAGACAGATAACCCAAAAGGAAAAAAATGAGCAAAAAATTTGAACATATATTTTATAAAAATTATATACAGGTACAAACATGTGAATCTAATTTACACTCTTGGATAATAGTGATTTATCCTGATTAGCATGTATGTGGGGTTAGGTAGCAACAGAAAGGGAAGACAAGAGGGGCTTGTAGGTCCTAATAATGGTCGTTTATCTGGTTCTGATTTTGTGAGTGTCCTTGGTTTTGTAAAAAATGATCACACTGTAGATATGCTCATTTTATATATCCCACACCTACATATTCATATATATTTGTAAAAAGTAACTGACACACAGTAAATACCATAGAAATGTCAGCTGTTATTATTATTGTTATGGTTATTATTATTTAATCCTGTATCTTTCCTATGAACATGATAGACTACTTTTCCGTTGGCTTTAGAAAGTATAATAGTTTTTAGAAGTAAGCTTCTCTTCCAATTCTTTTTCTAGGTAATACTCTCCTGTTCCTTATGGTGCAGAATTTTTATAGACATCATGTTGAGTTTTTCCTGTTTGCTCATCCTCTACAAAGGAACATCTGCTATGCTGGGCACTTGCCAACAGCAGGGTGTATTGAGTGCACTTGACCCCCACTTACTGTCCAGACGAACACTTGTAGACTGTCCCGCATGGTTGTAAAGCAGAGAACCGGTTGACACAGCTCCTAGTTTAATTTTTGGAGTCTAACAGAGATTCATGTATAGTGCCTCTCTATCAAATTGAAAAGCATCCTTTCCTGCTGCACTAACCCATTCTCTGAAACACAAGAAAAAGAATATCGATTTCATATCAAAGGCTTTCCAAAGTGAGTTCCTCAGAGCAAGCTGAAGTGTTCATTCAAAAAACGCCCTTAAAATTTTTCAGTGTACAAATAGGAGTTCTGCAAACAATTTTACCTGAGATAGAATTAAAAAATATAATTCCTAAAAATGGTTTCAAAAAGAGCAATTTATATATAATATAAATTCTCTATAATCATACCATGCAAAAGTGATTGTATTACTCATAAATCTTTAACATAGTAATGACCAGAGAAGAAAATCTAGATTTCTTTGTTTGACTTCAAAATATAGTCCCACCAGCTCTTTATAGCTTATTTCTACTCACCATGCATTTTCTCCTCTGGTAAAATCTAATGTCATTCACCACACGTGCCATACTATTTCCCAGATCTAAGATTGTAAATAAATCTCATCTTTCCACCTAGGGAAGTCTTCTCCCAGATATTCGCATTTTCATAAGCTAATTATATTTTAGGGGATAGTTCAATCATCATCTATTCCCTCTTCTGAATGTCCAGAGCATTTTATCTAAACATTTTTTGTTTGTTTTTTAATGACAATTCAAGCTGGCATAATATTTGTTTCGATACATGTCTTGCTCCAAAGGCAGAATGAGCACCCAACACAACTGTATATTATCTTCATCTCTTCTTAAACCACTGTAGGTTCTCATAATAATATGTACTCTGATAGTCACTTATGAATACATTATCCATAAAAATATCATAACATTTGATGGACCTAGTGCTGAATTCTACTCTTTACATCTGTAGCTCTGTAACCACAGGTTATGTATTTGTCCTTTCTATTCTATTTCCTCAGAAAAGATATGAAAATGAGTGAATGGGAGAAATGAGTTATGTAATGTAATGACACAGTCTAGAATGCAATAAACACTTAATAACTATAAATCTTTTAAATTTAAGTTCTCAATATAGATTTGGGAATACTAGGATATAATGGATCAGAATCCCTTCCCTTCCTGTTTTACATTTTGCCTAAATAACACTCTTGTTTATTTATTTGTTTTTAAATTGTTCTCATACTCTAGCATTTGCCTCTTTCTGTTCCTCCCAAAAAAAAGTCTCTGAAGTTTTTCTCTTTGGCCAATCTGACCAATATTTTGAAGGATAATTCAGAAAATATAGGTCTATGACATTTTCCTTCAGTAAAACAGCAAATGCAGCTTTCACAAAAGAAAAAGAAAACTGCAAATTTTCTAAGAGGGCAACAGCATAAAGATGATCTGCTGCAGAGTTTCACGTGTATTTATAAACTTTCACACAAGGCTTAAGAAAGGTTAAGACAATGGCTACTCTGCTAAGAATATTGTGTTCCAAAGGAATTATGCTCATGAAATATCTCTAAATTCCCTCCAAAAAGCATTACAAAACACTGACAAACTTTTTGTACAATTAGAATTTACAAATCAATAGTGAGAGGCAATCATCTGGTGATGTGAAGTCTGTGATTTATAATTCTGGGCACTAAATGAAGCCCATAATGTTAAAGCCCTTCATCCTTTGTCCTTCTTACCCAGTTCTTCCTGTTCCCTTCTTGAGCCTCCAACAGGCTTTCAGGCCTCAGGAATGAACTCTGGTAAAGCTACAGCTACATTCATTTCAATCTCGGCTTGTCAACTGTGTTTCAGCATCTTCTGCAGTTCCAAAACTCTCTATAAAATGTCGATTGTTGGTTGTTCTTTCACATTTTAGTGGTTGTTGTGACCACATGTTATCTGAAGAAGCATTTCTCAACCAAGCATTATATCAAAGATACCTCTATGAGTAATATAAACCTTCAAAATAGGGCTTCGCTAACCCTTTAAGGACATCAAGAGCCAGTAGATGAGCCCCTCTACAGAGTAAGCCTCTACTACAGTAAGCCTGTGAACACACAGATTAGAGAAGACCACAGCGATCTTAATGGACAGTGGCAAATTTGACGGAAAACTATCTAGCCTGGGAGGAAAACTCTCCTTAAAACATCATAACTTTTCAACCAAATTTGTCCTAATTTCTTTCCTAGATGTGTACTTTTTTCAGTAGAATGTTTTTACTGTTTATTCTTAAATACTACCAGTTAAGCAAACTTCTAAGTATTGTAAATCCTAATGTTGGTTAATTTAAAGTTATTTATAGAATATAAGCTTTCATTATTCTTTGTGTTCAGTTAGACTGGTTCAGGCCCTCTTCATTTATTACCTGGATTGCTGTAACTACTCCCTGGTTGGTTTCCCTGTCTCTCCTCTTACACACTCTAAACTTCTTTCACAGTGATATTGCTAAAAGGCAAATTTCACCAGGAATTCCTTTGTTTGTTTGTTTGTTTGGCTAGGAAGACATGAATGAGGGCGTGAATGAGGGGACAGCACAGTGGAAGCCCTCATGAGTGCAGGGCCTGCCACTTGTCCAGGCGGCCATGACTGGGAATGTATTTGACCCTGCAGACATCTGGGATGAGCCGCTTCTCAACCACGTCTTCAAATTCATCCACATTAAACTTGGTAAAGCCCCACTTCTTTGTGATGTGGATATTTTGGCGGCCAGAGAACTTGAACTTGGCCCTGCATAGGGTCTCAATCGCAGGCTCATTGTTCTGCAGTTTTGTGCGATGGACATGACGACTTGGTCAGTGTGAACCCTGGCCACCATGCCCTGGAGCTTTCCAAAGGCACCGCGAATACCTGCCTGGAGCCTAGATTGGGGACAGCACAAGGTCTGACAAATGAACATGTATTGGAAGGGACTGTCTCCAAGGTCCCTTAGAGCAACCCATACAAGCAGCAGGCTGCATACACCACCAAG
The DNA here is from genome assembly GCF_000956105.1 of Propithecus coquereli. Taxonomy (NCBI): domain Eukaryota; kingdom Metazoa; phylum Chordata; class Mammalia; order Primates; family Indriidae; genus Propithecus; species Propithecus coquereli. The sequence continues at coordinate 2,438,063 of NW_012143745.1, read as the reverse complement.
GACGCTGTGGTTTGCAGCCATTGCACACCGGGCCCCCATGAGGAAAGGAGCAGGATAGGCTTAATTGGCTGCAGGAGGAATTCCTTACTTTAAGTCATTTAATAACTACTCACTGTCATCAGAATAAAACCTTCACCAGGTTGTCCTAAGTCATTCAGGACCTGACACTTACTCATTTTCCTTTCCAATTTCAATATTCTCCCCACAAGCATACCTACCCTCACAAACTACTCTCAGTTTGCAGAAAGCTCTACCACTTTTGTCGCCCTTGATTTTGTGATTGGTATTCATTCTGGTTAGCATGTCCTTGCTTTTTATACCTAGGTATCCTTCTTACTTAATCCTCATAATTTTTCTCATGTGATACCTCAAATAAATATCCCTTGACCCTCCCAAGCATTCAATATATGAACATTGTGCCACTGCTAAAAGTGTGTTTACCTAATGCAGTCTTACTTAAGGGTTTGAGCTGTTTTTAACAATTCAATTTATTTCCTAGCTTCCACTTATTCAAACCCATTGAAATCACAGTGATGAAAGTTTTCTTTTTGTTTCTTTGTTCAAGACATGTCTGTTTATTAGTTATAAAAAAACTTTGAAGATCTACTATTTCTATCCAAACAGAAATCAAAAGGTATCAACATCATTATCATTGTAATAGAATATCAGCATGTAGTCATAAAAAGACCAATAGACCTCAGATTGGCCCTGTCACTTGATGAATTAAATGAAAAAGGAACTTCCTGGCTTAGGAAGAGTTTAATACACCATTGTTATTAATACAATCAGTATACATGAATTGATTCCCATATTAATGCCTTTGGGTAGGTAATATTTTCTTCACTTTAAAGATGAGTATAGAGTGTTTAATTAACTTGCCAAAAAGTATTACAAGACGAGTAAATGTGAAGCCTATATATAGAAACAGGTAGTTTCTTTGTATTGTACCATCTTGACTTTAAGATTGTTTTCCTATAGTGAGAAATTGTTGAGAATAAATCCTGAAAATTGTAAAACACACCCAAATAATATTAGTAAGAAATATATTAATAACAGTACAAAAAAACTCCATATTTTCTAAAATTATCTTGAAAGTGATCAAGGTAAACCAATGAAGTGACTGTTAAGAGTTAAAAGTGCAAATAAAAAATACTTTCCTATACCTATATTATAATATTTAGAAATATTTAGAAGCCTATTGATTATATGTAATTTAGACTGAGAATTTTGTTAATAAATAGTTTTTTTCTTTTGTCAAAATATAATATTGACCATCTACAAGAGTTCAGTGGACACATCCAGATAGATTTGTAGCTATTAATAGTCAATGATCTTTTAGAGGGATTCATGTCTGGAGTACAGATGTGGACTAAATGATTTTTACATTCTCTTCTGAATATAATATGTTATGATTCTGCCATGCTTCACTACTTGATTAAAAGATCTTCCTAAAAGAATATACCCTGAGCTTAAACGAGCAAGTGCTTGCAATAAATTGCCAGTGATAGAACCCAAAAGCTCCCAGTACTCTCCTCCAAGCTAATGTGCAGATTCAGTTCTTTAGGATATTTTCACTGTCCAATTCCAAAGCCCACCAACTTTCATTTGCACTGATAAAAAATTTGTTCCCTGCAAAGCCTTTCCGACTGGCAGATCTCACTGGTAAATCATCAGATATTATACAAGGGAAAGCTTGCCAAGAAACGATAAGACATAAAATAGATCAGAGATGTGCCTATGTATGGAGCTCAGTTTTCTCCCCAGCATTAATTATAAAATTTAAAAGAAAAGAAGGAAAGAAGAAAGAGAGAGAGGAAGAAAGAAATTAACTTAAAATTTTCCATTTACTTGAAAACCTTAGTTAGCAAACTGGTCAACTTGGAAATTTTGCATTCTCTTTGCAATTTGATCACTTTAAAAGTGCTGATAGCCAGACTTTTTAAAACTATTTTAGACCTGTCTGTCTGACTATTAAACTTAGCAGGCATTTGAGATCCATCAATCATGTACGGTTAAACTTCCTTTTACTTTTTAATTTCTGAAAAGTTTTCTCACTTAGTGTCAAATCAGCAAAATTTTTCTCTCAGGCTCCTAAGCAAGCTAGTTCAGGCTCTGAAATTCAGATGTAATAATTGGACATGCCTGAACATAGCCTTGAAAGTTTTGGTTCTCCCAACCATCATGTGGAAGAGAGTGTTAAGGAGGGCTCCTCACGCTTAGCAATGATTCAGTGGCGGTGCAAATAATGGTGACAAAGCGACTGATGATGGGAATGGTCAGCAGTAGCCTGGAGAAATAGGACATCGATGTCCAAAAGATGTCTTTTCTAGTTTCATCAAAATTCTTACAATGTGATGACTGCTTCTTAGATTCAAAGCATGAGCCTGTAGGCTTATGTTCATTGCCATTACTACTTCATAGCTTCAGAAAGCTTTTTAATATTTACAGTCAATAATCTTATTTTGTTTCTAATGAATGTATACATTACCTGTGTACACGTGTACTTTATGCCTACATAATTCTATTTTTTTCATTATCTCAATATTTTTAGTCTCAACAAATAAACAGATTTGGTCTTATAAACAAATAAGGTATTCTACTGTGGCTATTTTGAACTGTGGCTATTGAACTGTGGCTCATTGCTACTATGGACAATTGTCCTTGATTAATTTCCTAAAAAAGATTGACTTACAGTTTCACAGTGATCAATAGCAATATTCATTGAATCAATTACCTACGTTTTCTTTCTCTTCTGACAATGCCTCTATGTCAAGAAAAATATGGCTTAGAAAGATATTGTATTAAGCTAGATTTGATGTGAATTCATGAAAGAGATAAAAGGAGGTAGAGAGTAATTTAAAAAGTGTTTAAAAAGCAATGTTTACATACTGAATAATCTATTATTTATTTTCAGGTTCTGGAGTCGAATGCCTAAATATAGAATACAATGCTCCTAAGTCATCACATTTCAAGATGCTTTGCCATTTACACTATTTGGGCTATGTGTATTTATTTAAAACACATAGCATATTTTAAACAAAAGCTTAAAAGGCCAGTGTGGTAGTAGTGAAATATTAGCCATCTCAGGCACCTACACTAATTGTGCTAATTATTCAGTCATATAAAAAAGACTGAGGAAGAGCCTACACCTGGCTCCATTGCCTGTATCAGTTAACTTCTTCCAGTATTTTCTGAAACAAGACTATATCTAAGCTTCTTAGAGCTTACCATCAGAGATGTAATTAAAGATATGTCTCTCCCAAATTGACAGCCACTAAGGAAACTAAGGACTTTCTTGAACCAGCAATTTCAGTCTGGAATTTCTGTTGCTCCTGGAATATCAGTGACACTGGCTAAAATTTTCAATTTAGCTCCATATCCTTATTAGGCATGTTTTGGAATGATTCTGCCCCACTCCCCCAATACACACACACACACACACACACACACACACACACACACACACACAATAAATCTGCTCCTCCTCCCACCCACAATGCCTGCCGAGTGGCCATGTCCGTCTAAATCCTGTGATTTCATAGCCTAGTTGGTAAGATTAAGGTTGGGCAACTAATTCCAAGGCAGTCCGTCAATGGGGGAAAAAAATTCTATATTGTGTAGGACCTGGAATAATCGATATATTCTTTGGAAGGGTGAAATTTGGAAACTGATGTTATTAGTGCCAAGAGAGCTGTGAGCAGCTGAGCTGAAACATCATTTGAGTCTGGGGCTGAGGAAAGCCCTTTGAACTATTTGCAGAAGAAGCCGCTTTGTAGGAAGGAAAATGGAAAAGATCTTACACACGTCTGGCATTCACTCAATATGTGTAAATCAATGTTCATTAATGATAAGAAGTAAATAGCCAAATGCCATTGAATTCTCCATTACTACTATTATTTTAAGCCAGAAAAAAGGGTTTCATTGAAATGTAAATCCTCTAATTATTTCAGAAATTACAACTGGAATATGACCCCTCTTTCCACATATTATCCCTAAGACAGATGGCTTTGGAAATAAAGCAAAAGATGCATATTTAAGACAGAGCAGGATGAGATAGTATTCTTGCATCATTATTTCTACAGAAGAAAGATCAAGAAGCCTGTAGCTCAAAGACAATGGAGAGTCATCCACACCTAGAATTGAGGGAAGGTGGAGACAAAAGAAAGACCTACCTATGTTTTCTGATCTGATCATCATATTCATATACATAGGCCTTTCTTTTAAAGCATGAGTATCAATCACACTTGCTTTAATTAGCCCTATACAAGTAGGAAGAAATTGAGAAATCCTAATGGATATGGACCTTCAAGCCAATGTCATCAATATTACAGGGGAAAAAAAAAGACAAAGGAATAACAGCTCCATACAGCAGTTCACCAGTTATATCCCTCCCCTCTGGGAAGGCATGCTGGACATAAAAAAATAAATGATATGTAATAGTAATGGATTCAGTTGAGGCTAGGCCAATGCAATGTACAACCAATCTAGAATCAGAGATCGAGATCCCCATCCCAGTTCCCTCATTGAAAGTATTTATGTAGAAAACATGATTATGCTCAGAATCTGAGTTTTCTCTTTCATACAGAGGTGGTAGTTACACAGGCTTGACAGGGTTGCTGCAGAATTAAAGAAGATAATGCTTCTGGCCTGTAGTAAGTATACAAAAAAAGGTAGTTATTAATATTATCACTTCTAATATTAGTATCTGTTCCTTTACTTGAGTCTGAGGTGCCTGATGATAGAGCACATGGCTTATTTCTCTTTGTATTTGCAGAAGTACAATGCCTGGAACCAAGTAGATGCTGCATATTTGTTGCTTTTAATAGAACTGCCCCAGACAAAACTAGGACTAATGTTAGTAAAGCAGGAGTAACAGGCCAGATGGGAGAGGTTTAGGTTTATGAGACCAGGCAAGTTGAGGGAATACCAGCCACACAAAAAACAGCAGGCAAGTACAGGAAATTCATACAGACAGATAAGAGATGCTGCTAAAAGCAAACCATTCACAGAAATGGGAAGGAATCAACCTACATAAATTAGTGAAGACCGGAAAGAGGATATAGTACATTTCAACAGGGTAGAAAAGCCTGAGCTCTGACAACTGTCAACTGGGAACATAGAGACAAGTAGTGAAAGTGCCAGGGAAATCTTTTAGAAGTCAGTATACAGTTGCCAGATAAAATATAGGAAGCCCAGTTACATTTGAATTTCAGATAAATGGTAAATATTTTAGTAAAAGTATGTCCCATATAATACATTATCTCTCTTAATTCTTATAACAACCCTGACAGCATGTTTAACTACAATCTTTTTAAAGAAGAGGAAACTGAGATTCCAAGAATACTCCTATGTAATATTTAGGACATACTTATATAAGAAAATTTTTTGTTAATTATCTGAAATTCAAATTTAACTGGTATTTTATATTTTATTTGCTAATCTAGTAATCTTGATTCAGTGTGTGAAGGTTAGAATACCAGGCTAAAGTAGGACGCTGATATAGCAAAAATCTGGATTACTAGGCAAGCCAGTAAGAAACAAGTGACACAGAGGCCCAGATACTGGAATTCAAGCTTAGTGAGAAAAATGCTGACAATTCAGGAAGTAATGCTAAAAAGATCTTCTTGGGTTTCCAATAATTTAATAAGCCTGAGCATGATGGTTGAGCACTTCCTACCTTTGTGAATACAGGATCTCCTATTTTCCCCTAAGTAGAAATTTGAATTAGAGCTAACTCCTGAATCAGGGACCAATATGAAACCGAATATGGGAATGTACAGGGCCAGGAATCCAATCAGGTTTTCATCTTTTAAAAAAAAATTATATTGTACTTTTATACTGTATTTAATTCTGTAAACTTCCCCAAATCCCTTTAAGACAAAAATTCAGGTCAATTCTAAAAGAAAGAATAAATGAATATGTGAAACCTCACCGAGCCCAAAGCAATTATACACAACTGAGGTAAGAAACTCAGACGCAATCTAAGGAGCAGTTCACTTTTCTTCCTATTTTTTGGGGGGGATCCTTCCCTCTGTTACATATTCCCCACTCTCAATTTTATGCTTCCATATCTATGGGAGGAGGCATGACTACTCTGTTACAAGAGATGTTCTTCAATTTCCCAAAGCCAACTTCTAAATAAACCTCTAGGACAGGGGCAGAAGACATACACAGCAAGCTATAAAATAGAAAAAAATATATATATATTTTCTGTCTCTTTAAAACTCTCCCCACTATTTTTGGGAATTACAGCCTGGCCTGTATCCCTGAGGCAGGTTAAGTCCTTTGTTAAAAGAGATAACTGGGCCATCCCAGGCAGCTTTGTCTTTGGCAGAGATGGGAGGATTAGAGTAGTTAACCACAATAGCCTAGAACTGAAGGGCCCTCCTTTTAAAAGCTCTGTATTTCGGCTTATGTTCAGGAAATTTGGATTTTGAGACAAGAAGGTCTACCATTTCTCCTCCTTTGCCGGCAAAGTAATAAAAATTTTCTTTCCTTCTCGACAAACTACTTGTTCCCATTCTTCTGATGTGGCCTTGGGAATAAGTGCCCAGCTTTCGAGCTTTCGGTAACACTCTTCCAACATAATAGGAAAAGAGTATTAACAGTAAGCACTTGTTAGCTCAGCACTCTCTTTAGTTCTTTCCGAGGAGTGACAGTAGAAATTGTGGAGAGTGAGGGGAAACTTCCGCTTTCCCCCCGAAAGCTTGCTGAAAGATCAGACTACAGTTAAGGCAGATTAATAAGAGGATGAGGTTTATTTATCCTGTACATGGGGAGAATCCCAGAGTGATTACCCAACATCAAAATGAAGTCCAGAAATTTTTATACCTTTCTTTTAGATGAGAAAGTGAGATAAGGAATATAGGTAATTCTGTTATTTTAAATACATACACAGGTATATATATATATTACTGAGACAGGATCTCACTCGGTTGCCCCAGCTAGAGTGCAGCAGCATCATGATGAAGTCCAGAAATTTTTATACCTTTCTTTTAGATAAGAAAGTGAGATAAGGAATATAGGTAATTCTGTTATTTTAAATATATACACAGGTATATATATATATTACTGAGACAGGATCTCACTCGGTTGCCCCAGCTAGAGTGCAGCAGCATCATGATAGCTCACTGCAACCTTAAACTCCTGGGCTGGAGCAATCCAAGCCACCTCTAGCTGGAACTACTGGTTTTCACCACTGTGCTCTATGGTTTGTAGAGATGGTGGGTGGGGGGAAGGTTGGGGTGTTTTGCTCTTGCTCAGGTTGGTCTTGAACTCCTGAGCTCAAGCAATACTCCTGCCTCAACCTCCCAAAGTGCTAGGATTATAGGCATGAGCCACCTGCCTGGCCTGTTTGGGGACAATAAATGGTTTCTAGGGAGGATGAATGGATGGGGGAAACATACTGACTTGTAAATGAATCTCTTTGTAAATTAAATTAACCTTGAGAGAAGGGTATTATATTTAAAAGGATTTGGGCCAGCTCTGGTTGCATTCTTGATCATCTTTCCTGCAAAATACTGAGATAATATGGAGGGGAAGAGAAGTCCTTTTTGATGGGTCAGTCTGTTTTATGCAGGTAGAGGGAAATCCTCTTGCAAGGGCTCGTTGATCTCTAAGGGCATTTAATTCAAAATATTTTTTACACCAAAGAGTCATATTTTGGGGTGAAATTTCCTGAGCTCCTTCAAAATAAAGATAAAATTGTGACTATAAAAACTCAGGATCATTTTACTGCTCAAAAATACAAGTACTAAGCTCATTCAAACACTAAAAGAATGAGAGAAATGCCTGGGTACTCTGTTCACTCTATGCTTTCTCTGTTTTGTTGGGGACTCATCCATTTCTTTTGATCTTTATTTGAAATACATTGACAATAGAGAAAGCTCTGATACTGTGTTCCTTTTCAATGAGACAAAGTCACCCAAATTGCTTTTCATGACAAAATTATAGACTAGGAAACCCTGATTCT
>NW_012143745.1:2427900-2430041 GCF_000956105.1 Propithecus coquereli | reverse complement strand
GGAAGATACATGAAAAACAGTAAAAAGACTGTAACTGAAGTTTAAGTAAAATCCTTGTTTTGCTATCCAGAACTTGATTACTTACCTTTTCAGCTAAACCTGCTTTCTCTTCTTCCTTAACACACTGCTGTGCCACATAATTCTGTTGTTGTTTTTTTTCTTTTTTGGGGGGGGGATTGGCAAGTTGTCAGGTCAATTCAATTTGGGTGGAAATTATATTTGCTATACTGAGCCACATAATGTCATATTAAGGTTTGGGCTATAACAACCTCATATATGGCACTGTCTTTTTTCTCCTCTGTATTTGATGGTTGTCAGTGACAAACGTAACCTTCAGAACCAAGTTTTGAGGTTAGAGAACTTCTGTCATCTGAGTTCCTGAATTTATTTCATCGAGTCACTAAGTGAAAATCTGTTGTGTTAAGCCACTGATATTTCAAGGTTTACCTGTTACAGCACCTAGCATAATTTTAAAGCATTATATTGTATAGACTGTGCTGAGTTATCAGATATTGGTGACCAGGACAGATGCAACATTCTGCACTTTAGAAAGATTACTATGTTAGTAGCGTAGAGAAAGAATTCAAACGAAGAAAATCAGAATGCCCTTAGAAAGCCTTTGCAATAGAATAGAAAATTTATTAGGGAAACCTGAACTAGGGAAAATACAGTGACCAAAAAAATGCAATAACTCCCTATATTAATCTATTATCTCCAGCATAGTTGTTGTTATATTGTAACATACTTGGAGGCATTTCGATGGTCAATGAATGATCTAGCTTTTTGTATTTAAATTGGGAAAAATCAAAGCTTAGCTGATGAGAAATACCATTCTCTTTTCCAGATTCACAAAAGATCATTGAAAAAAGAAAGAAAGAAAGGAATAGCACCCTCTGAAAGCTATGAAATAAAATATGTGTTTTATTTTTGAACTGTTTCTAATAAGTAATATTTGGAAGTGAAGTTAATAAGAAAACATAGAGCATTAAGACTATAAAGGGAGGAAAAATAGCACACATAGCTTTGAGTCAGATGCTTTATTTATTAATTGGAAGTGCCCTTTAAGCGACACTTCATAAGCTATTTATCATCGTACTCCTTCACTACCAACTACTCCACAATATTTATTGGTGATAACTTGATATTGGATGGACATTTTAAAATCTTCCCACTGTTCCTTTTCTTTTCTTAATAAATAATTATCTATATACCAAGAAGGACCTGATGTAAAATGAGGGTAAAGATACTTTTTAACTACCCAAGATTACAAATGACTAAATACCAAATGAGGCCTCTCCACTCTCTAATCTTCCTTCTAGCATTCCCAAATAATGTTTGCTAGAACAGAATTTTGCTCATATCAGACTCAAATTCTCCCTTTTTTAAAAATAGAAAAATACAAAATACATAAAATAAAAAAGTATTTCTTATTTGATTTCTTAAAGAGCTAAAAGCATATCTACCAGTCAATCTAGCAATCTCACTACTGTGTATCTAACTCCCCCAATAAAGCCCAAATCATCGTATCAAAGGATATTTGTACTTGTATGTTTATCATAGCATTATTCATAATAGCAAAGTCATGGAATCAACTTAAGTGTCCACCAACGGATGATTGAATAATGAAAACGTAGTCTACTTATACCATGGAATACTACTCAGCTATAAAAAAGGATGAAATCATGTCTTTTACAGCAACATAGAAGAAACTGGGGGCAATTTTCTTAAGTGAAATAATATAGAAATAGAAAATCAAATATTGCATGTTCTCACTTCTAAGTGGGAGCTAAACAGTGGATACAGATGGACAAACAGGGTGTAATAATAGACACTGAAGACACCAAAAGGTAGGAGGGTGGGAGTGGGGTACAGGATAAAAAATTGCCTGTTAGGTACAATGTACATTATTTGGGTAAGGAATAAACTTAGAGCCCAGACTTCACTACTAAACAATATATTCATTTGTAACAAATCTACACTTGTACCCGATAAATCCATAAAATTTTAAAACATTGAAAACAATTTAGAAAAAAATCCTCATGACGCATTAAAATAAAAATAAATTTGTACAAAATATGATAAGCTTATTTGATGAAACCAAATGAACTTTCCCAAAATATTCATATCATAATCCTATATCT
>NW_012143745.1:2420843-2424555 GCF_000956105.1 Propithecus coquereli | reverse complement strand
AAGTATAAATTCTAGGAAAAAGGAGGAGAAGGGAATATCTTCCCTTGTTTCTAGCAGGGAGAATTAAGGCTCTTATTTTAAATTTTTAGTTGTCCTTACACTACAAAATGAAAAAAACATTTTATAAAAGTTTTCTGTGAGCTTAACATGCACAGTTAAAATGTATGTATCCCATAATCATTGCACAACGAAATTGATGTAATTCCTCTTAAAAAAAATAATAAGCATTTTAAAAATATTTCTTCTCTTTTCTCCAAGAATAGACTGGCATTCGCTGATACATCAAAATTCTTTAAAGTCCTTATGAAATGTGTGTTAATTTATACAACGTTTATACGCAATCATTAAACATTCTGATAATCCTAACAATAGGAAGGCCCTAGAGATCTAAAAGGTCACGAGACCTTTTAAAGATCAAGCACCTATAAACTGATTTACCCCTGAAATTAAAATTGAAATGAAATTTTTCTTTTTTATCCATAGTAGTCCAATTAAAAGTTAAAAATAACTTTTGAGCTACATAACATGTTAAAAAAGTTTCCCCTTGGCGAAAATACTATTTTTAATATACTTTCCAAAAAGAAATGTCATTTTTGGTACATAACAAGAATGGCACAAATGTGGAAACAATTGGCAACCCATTTTTTAAAGAGATACCGGTTCCTCTTCAGTAACAAACATACAAAAATGTGAGAAAGAAATCTTAGTCCATTTTGTGTTGCTGTAACAGAATACATGAAGCTGAGTACTTTATTTTAAAAAAAAAAGGAGGTTTATTTAGCTCATGGTTCTACAAGCTAAGAAGTTTAAAGGGCATGGTGCGGCCATCTACTCACCTCCTAGTGTTGCATCCCAACATGCTGGTCAAAGCGTAAGTGGACACATGTGAAGGGGGAAAACACAAGAAGCATCCTTGCTTTATAACAACCCACACTCTCAGCAATTAATCCATTCCTGAGAGACGTAAGCCAGTCTGGGGAGAGAACTCACTCACTACTTCGAGACAGGCACCAAGCCAGTCATGACGCATCAGCCCACTTGACCCAAACACCTCCCACTGGACCCTGCTTGCCAACATTGCCACATTGGTCACCAAATTTCAACATGAGTTTTGACGGGGACAAACCAAATCCATACTATAGTAGGTAGTACTACTCCGTTCTTTTTCCTCTTTTACAAGTCTTTGTTGGCTCAGAAAAAGTCTGTAATTTTAGCACTTGTTAGATACACACACACACACACACGTTATCTTTGTGTTAGAAATTTAAACTATTCTTTCTATTCTGAAGATATTCATTTCTATAAAAATCAGTGCTTTAAGTCTTAATTATTCTATCATTCATTCTGGGAATAACAGACAACAAAAACTGTGTTATGCGTGGGCCAACCTTTCTAGATTATCTGACAGTCAGCAGCCCTATTGTCCTCTTTTGTTTTAAACTATTCTTATTCTATCGTGATATCATGCTATAAAATATTATTTTAAATATGTTCAGATGAGCCTAACTAAATTTTTAGAATAAGTTAAATCTTCATTTTACTTTAATAAGCTTATTGAACAATTTTGGTTATGTGAATATCAAGTAATTGTTGAATGAGAAAGCATCTTTTTTATTTCAGTAGATTTTGGTAGTACAAGTGGGTTTTTGTCCCATGGTTATAGAGAAATTTAGACTTTTAATATACCTGTCACCTGAATTGTGTACATCATATCCAATAGGTAATTTTTTACTCTACATGGTCCTCCCAGCCTCCCCCTTCTGAGTCTCCAGTGTTCATTAAATCACTCTGTATGACCATGCATACCCACTGCTTAGCTCTCACTTATAAGTGAGAACATGCAGTACTTTCCCCCCTCCCCCCGCCGGGTTACTTCACTTAACATACTGGCCTCAAATTGCTATAAAAGACATTATTTCTTTCTTTTTGATGGCTGAGTATTAGTCCATTGTGTATATATAAAACACAATTTCTTTATCCACTCATCTGTTGGTGGCCACATAGGTTGATTCCATACCTTTGCAACTATGATTTGTGCAGCGATAAACATATGGGTGGAGTTGTCTGTCTTCTTTATAAAATGACTTCTTTTCCTTTGAGTATATACACCAAAGTGGGGCTGCTGGATCGAATGGTAGATCTACTTTTAGTTCTTTAAGAAATCTCCATACTGTTTTACATAGAAGTTGTACTAATTCACATTCCCACCAACAGTATATAATCATTCCCTTTTCGCTGTATCCTCACCAGCGTTTATTTTTTGCTTTTTGATAATGGTCATTCTTATAGATGTGAGGGGGTATCTCATGTGGTTTTAATTTGTATTTCTCTAATGATTAGTGATGTCGAGCATTTTTTCATATATTTGTTAGCCATTTGTTTTTCTTCTTTTGAAAAACATCTGTTCATGTCTTTTCCCACTTTTTAATATGGTTGTTTGATGTTTTCTTGCTGATTTGTTGAGTTCCTTATAGAGCCTGGATATTAGGCCTTTACCAGATACATAGCTTGTGAATATTTTCTCCCATTCTGTAGGGTGTCTATTCACTCTGTTGATTGTATCTTTTGCTGTACAGAAGCTTTTTAGTTTAATTAAGTCCCATTTATTTATGTTTGTTTTTGTTGTATTTGCTTTTGGGGTCTTAGTCATAAATTCTTTACATAGGCGAATATAAAGAATAGTTTTTCCTATGTTTTCTTCTAATATTTTTATAGTTTCAGGTCTTATATTCAAGTCTTTAATCCATCTGGAGTTAATTTTTGTATATGGTGAGAGTTAGGGATCCAGTTTCAGTCTTCTGCAAGAGGTTATCCAATTCTCTCAGCACCATTTATTGGATAGGGTGTACTTTCCCCACTGTATGCTTTTGTCTGCTTTATCAAAGATCAGTTGATTGTAGGTATTTGACTTTATTTCTGGGTTCTCTATTCTGTTCCATTGGTCTATGTATCTACTTTTATACCAGTACCATGTTGTTTTGGTTACTGTTACCTTGTAGTATAATTTCAAGATGGGTAATGTGATGCCTCCAAATTTATGTTTTTTGTTTAGGATTGCTTTGGCTAATTCAGCTCTTTTTTGGTTCCATGTGAATTTTAGGGTTCTTTAAAAAAGTATATCTAACTGTCACAGCAATTTAGTTTTGCATTTCTTGAAAAAACTAAATTGGTAAAACAAAATTAAAATTGTCATATTTTATTAATGCTTAAGGTCTATAAATTTTCCAAGAGAAATTGTTTTTAATCAAGGAAAATGGCCAATAGCTGATATTGAGGAGAATATTCCTATTGAATCAAATTAATCCAGATATCCAGAGGACCCACTGCATTTTTAAGCTTCATAATATTTCTTGGTTCTATTAGAAGATAGAGAATTTGGTAATATAGAAAAATTCAGAGGTATATTTCACAAGACTTAATATTTTCTTGGCCCTACACTCTCACATTTGTGAAATGTATTTCAGTAGATAACAATGATAGTTTATAAACAAAAGGAAACATAAATTTACCACACTAGATGTATTGTACTAGAGGAATAGTCTAAAAGTAACACAAATATTAAACCTATTTTAAAAATTAATGTGTGTTAAATCAATAAACAATAATTATAAAAGAAAAGTTTGGAAGCTATGCTTTTTCCATTATTAATTGTTTCATTGTGATATTTAAACATTGCATTCTAGAAATTTTTTTGATTCAACAACAATCATAA
>NW_012143745.1:2419285-2420773 GCF_000956105.1 Propithecus coquereli | reverse complement strand
GTGATTTTAAATATCTAAAGAACTTCAAATTATTGAAAATATTGAGATTTATATAATCTAATTAAAAATTGAATGTATTCATCATATACATAACAAATGCCCAATTAATATTATATCATCAATTAATGATTAAGTAAAGAATATATTCAATATTTTATATTTTTAATAAATCACATACAATTGATATTTGGTAAGGCAATGATCCATATACTATCTCAATCTGGAGACATTAGATTTTAGAAAGAAACCTTAGGTGTTTTCAGTAATTAATTAGCAGACATCATTAGGTATGCAGTATTTAAAAATTATCTATTAATTCTCAAAAGAATCACTTATTAAAACTTACCAATTACATAATGAACATATTCAATATTGTAGTGACATGTTCGTACACTCATACATTTGTTACCTCAGAAAGAAAACTAAACAAGTTTTATAGATTTGACACATTAATTGTGTCAAATGGAAATGGAAAGCAAACTTAAGTAACATGTTTAAAGCCATAGAGACTGAAATACTCAAAGAAATATGTGTGTACTAAAATTTTTAAAAAGCATATTAACATCATCCTGGATAGTATAGCTAAACCTGCTTATTTCTAAAAAGAGTGATAGAAACTGAGAATGATTGTAAGAATGGAACATCAACTAATCTTTATGGGAACAATGGATGTTTATGATTCCTAACTAATGTCATCATGAGCTTAAATTCGAGTATGCCACACTGCAAATTACTTGCATTGTAGTAAATATTCACTATAGTTGCAATTGCATTTTTTTATCACTGGCCTTGAATGAATCTTCAATTTTGTTGCTCTGTTTTTGTTTTTTTAACTTACAAATATAGTTTCATAATTGCTGCAGAAATTTTCTCCATGAAGATAGTACAGAAAGAAATGTAGTAAGGAAAGAAAACAGTTTTATTATTGGATAAGTATTAAACCAGAACATGATACATATCGCAAATACTCCTCGAAGAAGAGATTGCAAAGATAGAAATAAATGTCCCCCTTTAATGTAGCCAAGCAGATGAAACCCATTACATATGTTTTCAAGATAACTAATAACTAGCCTTCAAGTAAGAGACATTAACAGCACCATTTGTCACCAAGTTTATCCTTAATTCACCTGGTACTTGGGGTGGTCATCCTTGTTTGCTAATTGGCTTTATTCAGAGCAAAAAACAAACTTCTATCTTTATAATGGAAGATAATTTTGCAACTTACAGCAAGGTGCCTACCAAAGTTAGGTTCCTACCTCCTGCAAAAACTGAGAGATAGGGCACCAACTCCATTGATGGTTACATTTCAAAGATATGACTACTGTGTTTGAGAAAGACATTCTTGGGTCATATGCCTGACAAAAGGCCTATCTAATTTTGAAAAGGATTTATATACATTTCAAAGGGAGGAGAAATTACTTATAATTTTAAGTTTTCTAAAGTATAAATTCTAGGAAAAAGGAGGAGAAGGGAATATCTTCCCTTGTT
>NW_012143745.1:2417487-2419235 GCF_000956105.1 Propithecus coquereli | reverse complement strand
ATTTATTTTGTAAGTAAACTGGTCTTACTAAGATTTATCTTTGGTAAAAATAGAAAACTGGAGAGAGAAAAAATATGTTTTAGAGAAAAACTATAACATACTGGTTATTAGATTCTGGCCCTGACCATTATTTTTGATTTTTTTATGATTTTCTTACATTTTAGACTGAATCTTAAATTATTTCCTGGCTATAACTAGTCTCTAAAGTATTTAATTCTCTTCATGATGTTTTGTTTATTTTTTTTTTAGTTGACTCCCCAGTGGAATAGGTTTTAACTATGTATCTGTCATTATTTTACTTCTTCCCAGAAAACCAAAAGCATGATATTGAGTCAATGCACTCAAATTATCAAACCTTCAGGAAAAAAATTTAAAGTTCCTTACTCTGGCAAGAGTGGACATACTTACTTGATATTGGAGGAAGCATTAAATCAGAAAATAATTCCATTTTATTCTTCCATGAGGATATTTCTCTTTTAAATATATGTACAATTATACAATCTAATTATAGAAATTTAATTTTTAAAATTCTCACTGAATGCCCAGTATGTGTACGATTCTAAGCTAATTACAAAGACATTAAACATAGCTCCTTTTACAGTAATGCTAAGTATCTAAGGGGAAGTGAATAAACTATTTTAAAAGAAAGTCAAATATGATAGTGCCACAGGATGTTGAAAACAAATTTCAAAACATGGAAAGATCACATCAGATTGGGAGGGTCATGATAAAAACTTGATTGCATATTTAATACGTGTTTCTTCATTTCATCATTCAGCTTCTGCCAGAAATATAGACATGGATATTGATTTATACATAGATCTAACAAGTAAAATTATACTTGGAACGTCACAGTAAGAATGTTTGAGCAGATTTTTGTTAGATTAAATTGGAAAAAAGAGATTTGTAGAGAGAAAACTCTAATAACCACAATGCCCTCAGGACCCATGGGTTAAATAAATGGAATGGGTCACATGTAAGACAATAGGGAGAGGTAGGCACATGTGCCCTGTAATGAATTAGCCTTTACTCTTCAGACAAGTGCTTCCATGCAGCTATGTGTGTGTGTGTATATATATATATATATATATATATATATAAAAAAAAAAATATATGTATATTCATAAGACACATCATCTGCCTCCTAGTGATCATTTTCAAGAGTTAAGAGAGCTTTCACAATGGCACTGTTTACTGGTTTGTATCTGTTGGTCCATATAGTTCTTCATTTAAACATCTTAAGGTTTTATGTCAGTGAGTGTCTCATGGTAAATATTTGAGAAAAGTCTGCATTTGCTCTTTATCTGATAAAGGATCTTTCTAGCAAAACTTAGTTCAAACATTCAAGAATTTGAGGAAAAAAATTACTATTACAAATCACTTGAAATGTAAAAAGTGAATTTAGTAATAAACAAAATGCTGAAGTAAATGTGGTCTTGTTATAATAGGTTATAAAACATTAGAGCACTTTGAGTCATTGCATTCCAGTATCATAGATATTCAACCTTGATTATCAGTATTTTTGAAATAAATTTCCACCTGCAGATCTTATTCTTCCATTTCCACCCTCCCCCACAAAAAGCAGAACAAAACAAACAAAAACCTTGTTTCAAAGGAGATCCTCTGGCCACAGTGAGATTAAATTCTGAAGTGAAAGTTTTTATCATAAAGGTGTGTTGGACTTTGTCAAATGCTTTTTCTGCATCTATCGAAAGAATCATATGGTCTTTGTTCTTGCTTTTATTTAT
>NW_012143745.1:2415983-2417437 GCF_000956105.1 Propithecus coquereli | reverse complement strand
TTTTTCAAATCCTTTTGGTAACTTTTTCCTTAGAGTTTTGCTGTGCTAAATTAAATAATGAATATTTGTTGAATATCTAGATCTTTTCCAAATAAGATATAGTGGTAAGATATTAATGACTACTTATGAGTTTAAGCTTATGTACTCTTGGCTTCCTATTTCAGAGAAATGAAGATGTTTAGATATGTTAGTAGAAATGTCCTGTTCCGCATTGAAAACTTGTTTCATTATTTCTACATATTATAAAATGTATTATATTCATGGTTTGTTGGTTTGCTACTCACAGTTAAAAATTACTTACTTTGTATGCTAAAAGGTAAAAATCTGACTAAAATATGGTGACTAAAACTAGGATAAGAAGGGAAACAATTTTACATACACAATGTATAAGAAAAGTAAAATACATTTTTGTTAAATGAAAAGTAATTTCATGGTTATTAAAGGCTGCTTTAAGTTGAAGTGATAAAAGAATGAAAGAATTAGATAGATAAACTGAGTGGATATAGAAAATTGGAAAAGAAAGAGAATGGGAAAATTGTAAAGGTTGTAAAATGTTCATGGAAACTTATCTTTTGTGGTCAAAACTGAGTATGGATGAATCTGTTTATAAAGGTTTATTAAAATTAGGTATGATATTAATATTAGTAACACTGATACAAAGGTAAAATTTGCTTTTCTCTTTTGAACAAGATTTTCATACAATATTAATAACATAATTAAAAAACCTTTTGTTTACCTTTTGAGTAAACTGAAAAACAGATTTTGTTGGTGTCATGTAGTCTTTATTAGGTCTTTTGATTGATTGAAAAACTAAGTTTTCTCTCTATCAAAAAGTAAATATTTTTGCTTTTTGAAATATTTGAATTATCACTTTGACTAAATGAATATTATTTTACATTGATTTGTGACCCCATTTTGATCAAATGTTTTAGACCTCTAATATTTGACATACTTTCCCAAATTAAATTTCAAATTCTATAATTAAGCCTTTTCCAAAAGGAACCTCTGGAAGTCTAGGAGAGACATACTAGGTTCATTTGATACTTTAAAGTCATACAGAAAGCATTGTCAAATGAGAAACTGTGTTTAACTTTCTCTAAGTTATATTTGTATGTATATATTATTAATATGTCTTCCAAAATTATATAAGATTCCTAAAATTTTGATGTGTTTTGATATATATTGTCAAACATAATTATGGTCATTATACTGACTTGTTTTATGCCACAGAAATAACCAAATTTTCTCATGAATTGTATCTTTAACCATGGCTACTCTAAGTCTTTTGTCATCCACAGAAAATATTGTTTTACTTTGATTCTTCTCAAAACTGGTTTATCATTGCTTACAGTCCAAAATTTACTGCTGCTTCAAGGAAATTCATGAAAAGGATTATATTGAAACTTCTAGGATTTTAATTAAAAAGCTGATGTGTTCATGATAATTGCTAACTC
>NW_012143745.1:2413746-2415933 GCF_000956105.1 Propithecus coquereli | reverse complement strand
TAACCATTATTGTATAAATAGATATCATTCAAAGTGAAAAATTTTTAAAGTATAAATCCATTATAAAAATTCTGAACAATTTTCTCTGCATATTATCATTAAGGTTTTTATACTCACATGCATTTCAACATGATAAAGAATGCATTATACAAAAACGTTTTATCTAATCTCTAATATTATCTTTTTTATAGAGATGGGATCTTGCTATGTTGCTCAGGCTGATCTCTAGCTCCTAGACCCAAGGGATCCTCTTATCTTGGCCTCCCAAAGTGCTGGGATTACAAGCATGAGCCACTGACTCTCTTATATTGTCATGATGAGTTTTTCCCCTCAAATTGTTTTATAACCTAGTCAAATTCTAAATAATTTATATAGATATGTTGAAATATCTTTTATTTATTCTCTCTGGCTTCATAAGTCCCATCAGGTGTTTTGGGTGAGCTTGCCTGAATTTGGACCTCCCACTCTTTGGCTGAAGGTCTAGACTTTATTTGGACTGGTTTTCCAATACTCTTTCCTTTTAAGAACAAGGGCTTCAGTCTCTGTCTTTGGACAGGACATTCAGGTAAAGAGCTCTGCAGAGAATGGGAGAACTGCATTTTGCGGCGGCCTCTGTCTCATACCAGAAGTTTTGGGTCAATATTTTTCTGCCTCTACCTCAGGACAGGAGGTTTGGGTCAAAGGATTGGCAGTCTGGCACCAATGGCCTCGTTTTACTTAGCATGCTTTTCAGATTGAAGTTGTTTTCTATTGCTTGAAAAGTCAGCCTTGAATTTTCATTTGTGACCAATTCCTATTAGGTCCAAACTGAAAAGTATATGAGAGTGAATTTTCTCACTGCAAAGAAAAGAGGCAACTGGCTCCATTTGATCCACTCAGGTGTTCCAGGTGACTGGAAACTTTGTAGAGCTGTCAGGGCTATGGCCCAGGATGTAAAGTAGCCTCATAGGGCATTTCTCACCAGAAGAACATTTTACAGACCCCTTTTTGTTTTTTCAGATAGGTTTAGTATGAAGGTCTGGTCCCCCATACCCTGAGCACTCTGCTGCCACCTGGCATTTAGAGACAATCTGACACATGTAAGGGAGAGTTGAGATTCTTGGGTGACACCCGGAGGAGTGATGTTCGTAAGTGGCACACTTCAACCCAAAACACATTACTGGCCTTGCTCACTTTTGAGAAATTTCTAAATTATGGGAAATCAAGCTTCAAAATCCTAGTGCTCTTTTTAGAAACACTAGCTGGATTTATGTATAACACTTATGGGGAGTCCTCTTCTAAATATCTAGGATAGTGGACCCACTTAACTGGAAAGCTCAGGTAAAGAGCTCTGCAGAGAACTGGAGAACTGCATATTTTTTTTTGGCGGGAGGCCCTCTGTCTCACACCAGAAGTTTTGGGTCAAGATTTTTCAGCAATGGCCAAAATGGGGATACTTTGAAATGTCTAAAATAATTCATTTGCATGACCAATTGAAAAAAAAGTTGGTTTTATAACCAGACAAACTAAATGAAAAATGTACTTTATGTTTGTCCTGGCTGAAGTTTGGTAATAAAAGATTTGAAAAGATTTTTATGGTCAAAGAGCTCTACGGTCAGAAGTCAGCTTAATTGAAAACTGGTATTTAGGCTACAAATTTTTTTAAAATTAAAAGAAAAAGTTTTCTGTATTTTTTTCCTTTCGGATCCTATTTCAGCAGATTTTTTCGGTTGATGGGAAGCCCTTTTTAAAAGTGTTTTATTCCTATCATGTGGGCATGATTTTTGCTCAGAAAAATCTTCACCGGCATTTTGGAAAGTTTAACATCTCCCCAGATTTGTTCCTCTAAGACTTGCTCTTCCATTTCAGCTGATTCCTCCTTCATTTAGCCATTTTTGATATCACATGAAGAAATACAGAGTTGACTTCTAATGACTCTGAGACCCCTTGAGAAATACAGAAAAAGGCACCACTCACCCCTTTTGAAAGTCTTCTGTTTTCCTTGTGGAGTCCAAAGCATTATAGTCAGTTTCCTATAATGTTCAAATCTAAGTTCTGCGCTTTTGGGATATAAATTTTTACATAAGAAGTCATGTCTGTGGAAGGACAAGTTTACTGTTGCCTAGCTAACAATGGTTTAGGGCTTGATAGTCTACAAAGGGGGGAGAAACTATTTGAAAACAGGTAAATGGGGAATCTGATAAAACT
>NW_012143745.1:2409596-2413696 GCF_000956105.1 Propithecus coquereli | reverse complement strand
AAGGACTATTAATTTTTTTGAATTATAATGAAGATGAGAAATAATTGAAAATAAAGCCAGTCATGTAGAGGAGATAATCTTATCAAATATAAATATTTATTTTTCATTAATGTTAGCACTTTTAATATTTCTCCTATTCCAACAGAAAATTAAGTTCTTATTAACCTGCGGTAATAATGGCAACAGCTGAATTTGAGACCTAATGGCTAAGATGCTTAACTTTGAGTTTCATATGACAGACTGTTTAAGTCTATATATGGAAACAGTAATATGCTATGAAATTAGGCTAATGACTTGGAAGAAACAAAATATTATGCTGATCTAAATATGTTTTGTTTTCTAATTATATAGAATTAATGGCAAAAGCCATTATTTTAAGAAAGGCTACAAGCTTCAAAGACAGACAAGCAATGAATTTTTACCTAGTTTTTAAAATGTAAAACCATGTCAAAATGAATTTCAGTACTCTGTCATGATTAATAGACAACTCATGATTTCAGAAGACAGTATGTCTAATGCATTGATGGTTTCAAATTTATAGCCTGGCTGTATTAATTTTTATGTAAGGAAGATCACATTAATTGCAAAGTATGCAAGTTAGACATTTCAGATTCTGGAAATAACAGCAAACAGAAACTAATCATGTAATGTTATTAAAGAATGACAGGAAAAAATCCAGAGTAGTTGATTCTGCACTTTTTTTTTCCTCCCAATATTTCTGTTGCTTATCCTTCTTTGGCTTCTACTGGCTCCTCTTCATTTTGATTCTGAATCCTTCTTCTATCTCTCAGGACTTTCTCCTTCTGAGATCACCCATGCATAGCTTTAACTATCAAAGCCATTGTGACTAATCTCCAAAGAAACCCAACTACTCTAAGTTTCTATTTGTATCATTTACAGGAATGTACAGAAAACTTTAGAAACGATCATTTGGCATTCTTGGTCCATTTGCACAGCTAAAACAGAATACATGAGACTGGGTAATTTATAATGAACAGAAATGTATTTCTCATGATTCTGAAGACTGGGAAGTCTAAGATCAAGGAGCCAGAATGCAGCAAGGGCCTTTTGCTTTACCATTCCATAGCAGAAGGTGGAAGGGCAAAAGAGAGGATGAGAGGGAACTGAACTTGCCCTTTTATAGAGGCACTAATTCCAGCCATGAGGGTGGGGTCCTCATGGCCTAATTACCTCTCAAAGTTCCCACTTCTTAATACTGTTACAATGGCAATTAAACTTGAAAATGAGTTTTGGAGACAACAAACATTCAAACCATAGCAGTTTTCCTGTACTTCAAGGACAACATGACCAAAACATAGGAATACTTCTGAGCAAACTACCTTCCACTCCACGATTTTATGTTTCTGCAAATGGCATCATAATTCTTTGTGTTTATTCTCCCTTTGACAGCCTTTGCTTTTAATATTTCATCAAGTCTTACTGATTCCTCCTAATGAATTCATCCTTCCATTTCTTTTTTTACTGCTGCTAACAATTGCTTAGGTCTTCTGCACTCTATACTTTACAAATTGCTTTTCCCAATATTACCTTTTTTGCTTGCTCAACTATTCTACATACATCATTAAAAAAAAAAAAACTTATGGAATACTTTATTCTATTCAAAAGGAAAAACGTAATATGAACAATAACAAAAATTATCCTTTTTGAATAATTGTTATATTTCACATACAGAGAAATTTTTAGCAGCTGAGAGAGGCTAACTGACCTACTCAGCTTGAGTAGCATATGGCAGGGTCCAGTTAATAATGAACATGTTTTGTTGATTACTCTCCCATATTGTTCATAGTCAAAGGGCTTTTTATTGCCAACTTTAACAAGTTCTACCTTTTCCCTATGATGTACAATTTTCAAAGGTAAACTTATGATTATCAAGCAAATAGAAAATGAATATATGCCCAATATTTTATTTAACTCATTAATTAATGAGGGAATTAGGAATATGTCATGACTGGTTCAAAGACCATCTGAGAAGCTAGGATATATGGAAAATTTAACAAAGAAATGTCAGGGTATATTTTCTGAAACAGTTTAATGATCTCAAGGCCATGTATATTTAGGGTTATCTATTCTGTTAGACAGAAATTATTTGTATTTCTGTTAGACAAATATCTAGAAGTTAGCAAGTAACTTAAAAAGAGTCTAGGAACTTTAATCAATAGTGATTAACGGCATGAACTAGAACATTCCTCCAGACCAGTTCAGAGCAATAGAAATATAATGCAAGCTACACACATATAATTTTGATTTTTAGTAGACATATTAAAAATAAAGAGATAAAATGAATTTTAGTACAATATTTTTACTTCAAAATATATATCAAAAATATTGTGATTATGATGTAAGCATCTAATTAGCAAAAAAATTAAGAAGATATTTTAATTGTTTTCATACTAAGTCTTAGGAACCTGGTATATATTTTAACTAGTACCTCTTTGTTCAGACAAGTTGTAATTAAAGAGCATAACAGCCACATGGGATTACTATGTTTTATTAGACCACGTGGCCCTATCCCAGACAATCCTTCAGAGGCCTCCGCCCTGGTATGATATACCACCTCTCTTTTATGGTCTTATTTATAAATTTCAGACAATTTTTCTGACAGGGCAAACATTCAACACCCTCCCTGAGGTTGAAAAATCATGTCACTCTAGGAATTACTTAAAACTCAGGTCAACTCAACCATGACACATCACACAGTTCTGGCCATTTCTCACTAAACCTTCAACTGTCCTATGGTTGCTTCATTACACAAGGTGAGTTTTTGTTGAATGCTACCTGCTCTATATGTATCCTCTCATTTAATACTTTCCACTATCTCATGATATTGGTGCAATATTATTTTTATTTTACAGATAAGAAACACAAGGCATGGCAGGTTAAAAAACTTAGCTGAGGTTTTAAAGGTAGCACATGGCAGAGCTGGGATTTTAAGTCAGGCATGGAGTCTCTCAGACTATTCTCTGAATTTTTCTTTCTCATTTTAATGCTTTAGCATTCCACTTCAGCTAATATTAATAGGTGGTAACCTGGGCATACACAGTATGTTTATAATGAATTCTATATAATTTAGCACTTACTTTTGTATAATTGTTATAGCTGAATCATTTCTGTTTTCCCATTTGATATAAGCTCTGTAAGGACTAAGGTAATAATTTGTTTTCACCAAACAGTATGTATTGGATAGAGAATCGGCTGGACATACAAGTAAATTCATTTTATTATGATTAATGCTCCATACTGTCTCCTTCAGAACTGACACTTATCTTACCTACATTAAAATGCCAATAGTAACTTCACACCTGGCTGAGATATGGTCAGGGAAAATCTACCTTGCAGGGAAAATATGATGAAATAAGTGAATCAAATTGTTCCAAAAGGTTTTCAGTAAGAAGAAATCAAGAATATTGAGATAACCAGAACCAGTAGAACATTTTTCTCCCTTCTCTAAGGTTTACACTTGAATTCTGATTGACTAGTGATCAAAAATGGTTAGCAAGTGTGGCATTACTAGACAAGGAAGATAAAAGAAATCAAAGACTATGTAA
Source organism: Propithecus coquereli (assembly GCF_000956105.1). Classification (NCBI taxonomy): domain Eukaryota; kingdom Metazoa; phylum Chordata; class Mammalia; order Primates; family Indriidae; genus Propithecus; species Propithecus coquereli. The sequence continues at coordinate 2,410,130 of NW_012143745.1, read as the reverse complement.
ATAAAGTGATTAAACTTAAACACATTTTATCATTTAGCCATTAACTTTAAGCATCCACACTGCTTCTCTCAGGTTCCACAATTTACTTAGTGCCTAGGGAACATTGATTATTACATTTCAGTAGTACCAATGGATTCACCAACAAAGGCAACTCTACTTTCCAACATCTTTTATTGACTTCAAGTAAATTGAAAACAAAAGGAAAATTGTGATATAAAAAGTTTTGGCAAATATATTTGGGTCAGATACTCCTTGTATACACAGAAGATGTTTTGCTTAACGATACATTTAGAAAAAATAGAGCAATATAGCAAATGATTTATTCTTTGTCATTGCTAATGCATATTAAATGGGTTATTTCCAAGAAGGTCAGTGTTTATGAAAATCTTTACTCTTTGAGAAACATAGTACATCTGTTCTCGGAAATTTTAAATTTAGATATTTTTGTTCATAGGCTTATGTAGATATAGTTGCCCAGATCAGTTAGCAATTGATTAGAATAGAGATGTTTTAAAAATAAATATTAAACTAAAT
>NW_012143745.1:2409049-2409546 GCF_000956105.1 Propithecus coquereli | reverse complement strand
ACCCAAGAAGCCTTGAGCAAGTGGTCTCTCCGTGGTTGGGTTACAGGTTGGTTTTATACATTTCAGGGAGATAGAAATTACAAGTAAAGTCATAAATCAATGCAAGGAAGGTGTACATTGGTTTGGCCTGAAAAAACAGGACATTTCAAAGTGGAGCATTGCAGGTTATAGGTGGATTTAAAGATTCTCTGATTTGTAATTGGTTAAAGAAATGAAGCTTTGTCTGAAAGTTTGTAATGTTTTAAGTTAATATAAGGAAGTCTGTTAATCAGAGACAAGTCACCAGACACATACTGGACATATACTTAGACTCAAGTGATATGGCAAGTAAATTGATGACCTACAGATGTGGTTTAAGTTTTGTATTATATAGTCTTAGGCCTGTTAATGATTTACAAAGGGTATTTCCAAGAAGGAAAGATGGCATGATGAGGCATGTCTGATCTTCCTTCTTAAGGCCGACAACTCACTATAGGGTATTTCTGGGGTCCCCTTGG
>NW_012143745.1:2402159-2403171 GCF_000956105.1 Propithecus coquereli | reverse complement strand
CTTTTTTTAGTATGAAAATGAGATGATTATGAAAACACATTCCCAAATATCTATTTTCATAAGGTTTTTCAATAAAAGGATCAAATGCACTTCCTACTTCCACTTTGGATAAGGGCAGTTAAGCAATTTGGACCAGCCCTGTCCTGTTCCTCAGGAAAACCATAACATTGGAATGAAACTGTGCATGAAGTCTTCAGGAAGTAAAAATTTCTAGAGTCTAGGAAAAGAATACACTGACATAATGTTTACCTATCAAGCAAATAGTGAGCCAAAAAGAGACAGAAAAATAATAAAATATACTGTAACAGTCAAAAATCTGAAAGAAGGAAAAATGGAACCAAGGATTCAAGAGCTAGTACTCAGGGAGGGGTTTTATAACAGAGAGTGAAAGTAAAAAGAAAAGGATTTATGGAGTCTTGTAGGGAAAGTAGTCATATTTTGCAAGAATTTAATTAGTGTAATGAATGTCTTTAAAGTTGAATGAAAGGAATTATCTAAAATAGTGAATCCTCATAAAGAGGTTTTTCGTAGCTTGAGGTAGCAGATAAATACATTATGCATGTGACCTGACTAGGTCTTAGGTTTCTTTTCTTTCTTCCTTCCTTCCTTCTTTCCTTATTTCCTCCCTCCCTCTATTCCTTCCCTTCTTTCCTTCCTTCTTTATTTCTTTCAATAGGTGAGCATATAGTCCAAAATTTCTTTTATACTTCCTAATTTCTTCACAACTCTTCTGTTGCCCTATTTCTGTAATGCTGCTCCATCCTTCTTGCCTATGGTCATCATTGGAGGTGTTTATTTTGATCTCTGAGCTGTCAACTTTGTAATCCTCATGATATTGCTTTTATCTATTTTTCTTCCTAAAAAAATCAATATATAAAAAAATGTATGTACAGAATTTAACTCATAGAAAATAGTCATCAAGAACTGTAAAACAGTGAGAAAGCAGTATGCATCACCATTACTTTATGAGTAGAGAAGTTTTCGCCATTAAGAATCCACCAATAAGAGCTGT
>NW_012143745.1:2397430-2399654 GCF_000956105.1 Propithecus coquereli | reverse complement strand
CTGAAAGTTCAAGATCAAGGTGTTGGCACAGTTGGTTTCCCCAGAGGTCCCTCTCCTTGGCTTGCAGATGGCCACCTTCTCACTGGGCCCTCACATGGTCTTTTTTCTGTGTGTGAATCCTTCATGACCCTTCCTCTTCTTATAAGGCCACCAGTCCTATTGGATTAGGGCTTATCCTTATTACTTCATTCAACCTTAATTACCTCCTTAAAAGTCTTACCTCCAAATACAATCACATTAGGGCTTACAGCTTAATTTTTACTGTTATTCAGTCCATAACATCAGGAAAGGGAGAAGCAATTACATTTTCAAATGCTAATGGGTGGATGTGCAATAAAAGATTATCCTTGCCCCCCAAAAGATTTGACCCTTTCTTCCTCAAGGTCCTGGATGGTTAATATCTAAGCCCTTAAAATGTACTGCCCGTTAATAAAACCACCTATATTAAAGTAATGTAAGGCCATAAGGCAAGAATTATGGTAAAAGTCTGATTACGACAGAATGATAGACACAGCTAAAAGCTAACCAGCCATTGTTTCCTTACTTGCCTACCTATAACTGCTTATTGCTTAAGTGTCTGGTATCCTTCACAGGTGCAAGATTTGTGACTTTCCCAATCACTTCTATAGATAACAGGACCATTGAAAAACCTAAGAGTGATCTTTGAGATATCGTCCAGACTGCATTGGTTGGCAGGGGGCGGAGAGAGGGGGCAACTGATGTCAACTGGACCAGTGGCCATGCGTAGGAACTGACCCAACAGGTCTTGTGACCTTCTACCCAGAAACTCTCTCAGCCAAGCAGACAGTTTCTGCTTCCCAACCCTATGAGTTTATCCCCAGCAGATCAGCAGATCCAATTCCCTAGCCCTCTGTTTACCAAACTAACTTTAATACATTGACTGCCACACTAAAAAAAATAAAAATTTCTTTGGGGCTATGTTGTTTTATTATGAAAATAGAATAAAAACTTTGAAAACAAAACAATCTAATTCAATAAAAGTGCTATTTTTTATTGTTTTCTGTGAGTTATATGCAATTAAATTGTCAATATTACTTGTAACAATAAGAACATCAACAAGTAAGATTTTCACCAACCAACTACAGTTACATATGCTTTTAGCCCTAGGCTAAAACTATGTAAAACAGTAAAACAGTAAAAAAACAAAAACCAGTAAAACAGTAAGATAGTAAAACTGTGTAAAACAGTAAAACATGCTTTTAGCCCCTGGGCTAAAATCTAATGTGAGTTAAATACAATTCACATGGTAGTTAATGTGTTAAAAAGCATTAGCCTCCAAATACTTGGCGAGATGGATTTGAGAAATTTATCCCATCTTGGATTTGAGAAATTTCTTCCATCTCCCTGCTTGGCATCTTGTAGTATTAAACTTTTTCTACTGCAATTCCTGCTCTCTATGTATACTGGCCTCCTCCTGGGCAGCAGGCAAGGGACACAGTTGAGTGGTGACATTAGTATTTTCTTTGATTATTAGGGGACTCAGGGACACGCTAGCTAGTCTATGCTAATAAAGTGATTTATGGAGCAGCTTTTGGCCATGTGGAATTAGCTTGACCTCTAGAGGGGGTGGAGAATAAAGATACAGAAGAGTTTAGCCAAAATCAAGTTTAAGGGCATGGTCCTTCAGATTACTAGGTCTATCCAACACTTCTGCCACAAACTGCATGTTCTGAGATTTCCCAAAATGACCTCAGATTCAGTAATTTGCTAGGCTTACAGAACTCCCTGAAAGCTATTATACTCATGGTCACATTTACTACAGGGAAAGAAAACAAAGTATAACCAACAAAAGAAAGAGATACATAGGACAAAGTCTGGAAGAGTTTCAAATGTAAAGTTTCCTTCTGGCATCAATATATGGCAATATGCATGGAGTAGTACCAACCTAGGAAGCTAACCTGAGCTTCAATATCCAGTGATTTGCTTGAGACTTCATTACCTAGGCACGATTGATTCCTTTGCTCAAGGGGTTGAACTCAGTCTAAATCCCCCTTCTCGCCACCCCAAATCAGACTGTTATCACATGGCCCAAAGTTCTAACCCTCTAATTACATGATTGTTTTTCTTTGGCAGGGCCAGCCCCAACTCTGACTCATCTTGTTAGCATAAATTGTCTGATGTGGCCAAGGGGCCCACTCTGAATAACGAAGACTTCTATCACTCAGGAAATGCCTAGTGCTTAGAGATTACCTCCCAGGAGCCT
>NW_012143745.1:2395346-2397380 GCF_000956105.1 Propithecus coquereli | reverse complement strand
TTCCCTAACAGCTTAGGTAAAGATTTAGCATCTGGAGAAAATTAAATCTGAAAATCAAATTACAGGTTTGACTTTTGACAAAGAAAACTAAATATGAGGTGATTCATGGAATTCTATGTTCTATGAAAAATTAAATAGTCTTAGAGTATGGGCATAATTTGTCAAGAGCAGTTGAAAAACTTCTCAATTTTTATATTCATGGGTAAAAGTTAATGATTAATTTAAAGAATCATAGAAGCATAACTGCTATCATTATTGTTACACAGTTATATATTGGGTGCTTGTACTGTGCTACCTACACTCAGAAATCTGTGTATCTATATATCTAAATCTCTATATTAACCTATTATTTTTCGATTAATTCCTGTGAAGAAGATGTTGTCAAAGATTAGAAAACTGATGCTTAGAAGACCAAAAACTTTTTCCAAGGTCACATAGCATATGAAAGATGGATGTATAATTTGAATCCTAAATATGTTTGATTTGGAAAGGCTTCATTCATTCTACACATATTTATTGCATGTCTTTCATGTTCCAGCTGCTTGTTTTAGAGGCAAACTGAGAAAGAAAAGGAGTCATCTATCCTACCCAGCCTTCATGTTAGTTTTTTTCTCAGTATTTTTAAGATTTTTGTTAACATGTGCTGTCCACTCTGCTTCCTCATTTATTCCATGAAGGCACTAGCAGCTGTTGTGACAAGCACATACAGCTAGGGAAGCTGGTGGCCAAGGCCCCGTACATCCTGATTCCCGGTTTGGAAGTCTTCGTACCACACAATGAACTGATAAAGCGTGTTTTAATGTGTTTTTAATATTATGTTAATTCATGGAGTATATAATTTAGACTTTCAAAAAGGTACATGTATGCTTTCAAACCTCTAGGACACTCTTTCCCTGCTTCTGTAATGTAGGGAGAAATAAAGTTTATATTTTGGCACAGATGTCTTCATGAAGGATACTGATCACTGCTGTCAAGATGTTCTTGTGACAGTACTCACTAATTTTTAGGACAGCCAACATAAAGAGATAACCCATGCTGTGCTCAGTTAATCTTGCATGTATGGGCAAGATGCTGTATACAACCCAGTGATTAGCTTACAGCTGGTTTAATTAAAGAACAACACTGTTCTTTGTAGGAACAGAGTCTCTACCTGAGTCACACACAAAAAAGAAGACATATAGCTAGTTAAAACACTACGATGTTGTCTAAAATTTCAGTATTATCTCTTGCAAGTAGGACACAGTGAAGAAAAGCAACAAGCAAAACATGTATGTTGTATAATAGTATATAAAGGATTTACTGACACTAGAATAGCTAGAAGTAAGAAACATTTTACAGTTATGCTTACTTGATCTTAACAACCAGCCTGAAATTCTCTGATGCAGTAAAAGAATATTAGTTATTAGAATCTTTTAAGAAAAAAAATTGAAGACACAAGAAAAGTGATTCCATTTGCTTTTATTTCTGTTTTGAACTTCCTCCTTTCATTACTTTGTAATTGTACAATTCACAAGGAACAAAATGGGCCATGAAGTTAAAATGAGATAGCACATATAAAAGACTTATGACAATAGCTTCTATGTAACAGGTGCAAAGTATATCTTAGAGTTTTAAATATTCTTTTATCATTAAATGTTGGTAATTTTTTTATCCAACTCTTAAGAACAAATTTGATTCACCATGCTATAAAATTTCGAATTCAGGGAAGCAGAGCAATTCGAGGGAAGAGAAAATACTGATCTTTATGGCTTAACTCAAATTCTACACCTAAAGCAAAATCTATTTATATAGATTATACTATGTGCAAAAACATGACTGATCTTAATAAGGGAATAGGGAGAAAAGTATGGCAATTTATATGTATTGCTAGCAATTTTAAAAAGCAGAAAAAAGAAAAATGTGATTGTTTCTCTTCCAATCAAAGTTCAAATAAAAAATAAAAATAAAACATACACATACTAGATACTAAAAATGTATTAATCTTCTCCACAGAGTACTTAAATTGTCTACCAACCTAATTTATCTTAATTAAAC
>NW_012143745.1:2381321-2382496 GCF_000956105.1 Propithecus coquereli | reverse complement strand
TTTGACTTCTACTATGGATGAAAAATCCAGAAGAAAATGGAGATCATAGCCACCTTCAAAATAGCACAGCCTGTCATGTTTTCTACCTGATGTGTGTGTGTGAGTAATGTTCTCAATGAAGAAAGAAGAGGAATAATTAATATTTCTATTTTTTCACAAAAAGCTAAATGGGAATTTAATATGACTAATACCAGTGATCTGTCATTAATAACATGATGTACTGGCATGACATTATTTCTAGTAATTGATTAATTTTCTGTATACATTTGATATTTTATAGAATCAATTAAATGGTTCTGCCTATCTGGCTGGAAAATAAAACCTCAAATATTCTTGCCACCACACTCTTAAACTTCTCTCATTTCTATCTTGGACAGAGTCCATGCCTGCTCGATGCAGTTCATGTCCTAATCACAAAGTAATATGACCTAAGGGCCCATTATTCAATGATAAATATAAATTGACTTACGAGTTTATAAAGTATATACAATGGTTCACCAAAGCATACATGCAATATTAGAGCAATGCAATATCATTAGTATATCATACCTTCACTTTTTTGATATAAGATAAAACACATCCATAAGAAATCTAGCAGAAATCATTTTAACTGAAAATATTAAAGCTTTCTTCACAGAAAAGACTTAATACAAGTGGGAAGTTAAAAAGTGGTTTTTCACTAATAAGTAAATGACAATAGTCAGTATAAGGTAATTCACTGAAAAATTGTGCATGTTAGTAGTGCCAAGTACTCGGGTGGCTGAGGCAGAGGAATACTTGAGCCCAGGAGTTCAAGGCTGCAATGAGCTATGATTGTGCCACTGCACTCCAGCCTGAGCAATAGAGTGAGATTCTGTCTCTAAAAATAATTTAATAATTTCACTCGTACAATTAGTTTTCCACTGCTACTCTCTCGACACATAATATCAAGTTCATATGTGTTGCAAATACAATAGTCGCTATTTAATTATATTTAAATAATTGCCCTAATATATCAAATAATTTTAATCAGTAAAAAATTATTTAGAGGGGAGATGAAAAAGAGAAAAAAGGGAAGAAAGAAAGAGGGAAACACTGACTTGTGTTCCTAAAATTGAAACAAAATAAAATTGATTCTTTAATGTTTTGTTGGCAATATTCTACTCATATTCCAGACTTTATGTAAAAAACATGTT
>NW_012143745.1:2380239-2381271 GCF_000956105.1 Propithecus coquereli | reverse complement strand
ATGATGTTATCATATTTCTGTTTTACTTGAAGCAACTTCATTTTAATGCTGGAGTTTATTTATAAAATGTGTGCAATACATTAAAATTCATTGACTGATAGCCTTCTATAAAGATGTATACCAAGTAATTGCTATATATTAATAGTGATAGTATAATAATTCTGTCAGGTATGGCCATAAACGACGAACCGTTATTGACTTTAATGGTATGGCTGGCAAAAACTGGCAACATTTTATTCAGATGTATGACCAAATAGTGTGGAAATATCTAATTTTTAACCAATTATGAGGTGCTAAGTCTTCTCTAGATTGCACTAAATCAAAGTTTATACCACAAGTAACTATAATGTATTAAATAAATGAGCATATGGGAGCTCCGAAATTCTCTCATTTTCACTGCCAGATTTAACATACTGCTGAGTTTTGCAACAATGCAAAGGGAAACTCATTTCACAGTATTCACAAGGGAGTTTTCACGCTCTGTTTAGACAGTGTAAAAAAATCCAGTGGAGTTTTTGCTGATACTTCACAGGTTAAAATAAAAAATTCCAAAATTATTCCGGAGGGGAAAACACACGGATGCAATGCTTTATGTTGTAATCTCTAGTTCAGGATGGAGAAAGCAATTTCTGATTTAAGAAAGTCTTTGTCTTAGTACATTTGGGCTGCTATAACAAAATACTGTAAAAGGGGTTGTTTATAACCAACAGCAACTTATTTCTCATAGTCTGGAGGCTGGGAAGGATCAAGGTGCTGGCAGATTTGGTGAGGGCCCACTTCCACATAGACAACTGTCTTCTCATTGTAACCTCACATGGATGAAGTGGTGAACAAACTCTCTGGGATCTCTTTTATGAGGTCCACTCACTAATCTTATTCATGAGAGCTCTGCCTCAAGACCTGAGGACCTCCCAAAGGCCAAACCTCCTAATACCATCACCTTGGGGATTGGGATTTCAACATATGGATTTTATGAGAAAATAAACATTCAGACCATAGTAGTCACACTCAGTTTACAATCAATTTTTCATT
>NW_012143745.1:2379700-2380189 GCF_000956105.1 Propithecus coquereli | reverse complement strand
AATTACAATTAACCCTTGAACTTCCTGGGTCCACTTATAAGAGGATTTTTTCAAAGGAAAGCAGAGCAAAGGAATAAGGAGGGCCAACTTTGCCCGTAGGCTGGTTCTGTAAGGCTTTCTGTAGGACTTGAGTATTCATGGATTTTGGTATATGCGGAGATCCTGGAACTAATCCCTGGTGTATACCAAGGAAAGACTACACTAATGTGATTATTTTGGAAAATCATTTACCAACTTTTTTTTCATAAGTTGACCTTTTTTTAAGGAAATTTTTGGTTACAGAAAAATCGAACAGAAAGCACAGAAAGTTTCTATGTATTATGTCTTCTCCCTACACACAAGGTTTCCTATTATTAATAGCTTGCATTAGTGTGTTACATTTGTTTTAAGTGATGAACCAATGATGATACTTTATTATTTAATAAAATTTAAAACTTATATTAGGACTCACTCTTTTTGTTGTACATTTCTATGGTTTTCTATACTTTT
>NW_012143745.1:2376661-2377457 GCF_000956105.1 Propithecus coquereli | reverse complement strand
TCTGTTTCAAAGCATAGACAAATGAGGGCATCAGAACTTAAATGATTTCTATTCCACACAGTGATTTCAAAATGAATCACAGCTTACATTTGAGGATCTGAATAAAGAAGCAGTTGTCATCACAGACTCAGCATATAAACAGGGGAAAATGTGTTGTTGCATTTGAGACATATTTGAAATAATCTGAAATAAAGAATTTATGATAGTGACAAAGAAAGAGGAAAACTCAGAGTGGTGATTGCTTTGTGTAATTTCGGTTAAAAAAGGAGGAGAAAATGCCTTGTAAACTCATTTTATGTTAATTAAGAGAAAGCAATTTCAAGGTATACTTTAAATTTTAGTGCTAGACTGTATCTAAAGACTTTGTGTTATGGAAGATGGAAATATCTTTTCCTGTGTTCCTTCCAGCATCTGACATTGATATATTTTTAGTTCTTCAACTATAAATTATTAACAATTCACTTCTACTTCACGGTCCTTCAAGAAACCCCTATGTGAGACAATGTTATTAGAATCCACATATTTCCAGATTTTCCTCATCTACTTGCACTCAATATCTGCGGTTACCTTCTATCAATATCTATACCATTGCTTTTATTGTTGCCAAGTTGTTAATGTTATGTTCTCTCTACTGTCAAATCTTCTGCATTTTTCCCTAGGTTGATTCTAGATGATGGCAAAAAATTGACATTTATCTTATTGCTCTTATGCAATTATTTTTACCTCAAGTAAAGTTCTGGGATTTTATTTTTTCTGTATAGATAATATGTCTAGATCTCTGGGGCATTTGAAAGAG
>NW_012143745.1:2373441-2374696 GCF_000956105.1 Propithecus coquereli | reverse complement strand
TTAAGGCTGGAAATGTTGTTTCTTGATGGAAGACCATATGCAGAGTTAAAGTTCAGGAACTCTATAGTACTTACAAAAAAAGGTAGACTGAATATAGAGCTAGCAATCTCTGTCAAGTAAAGTAAGGTAAAGTTTGAAAAATATGGAAAAAATATAAAATAACAGCTCAGTTTTAAGAATATTAACTTCTAGGCTTTTTTCTCCTATTTAACAAACTACAATAGTATTACATCCAGATGTTATTAAATATTTTATTATGAACAGCTTTTTATGTAAGTGAATACTCTCCAAAAAATTAAGAGCTTTAATTACTACAAGGTGTTTCATTATGAAGTTATGATATTATTTTCTTTACCATTAGTTTTTATAGACATATCTATAACTTCTTATGACTCACTGCTGCAAAAATCACAAATGAGCATCTTACATAGATATGTGTGTAAGATTTTTGGTGGCGGAGACACCAGCGGACACAAGTTATGGCCAAACAAGTGGCTTTTATTAAGCGCTCCCGGGCGAGGTTCACAGGTCCTAGGGTCAGAGCATGAGAAGTCACGCCACCCAGGTTTGAGGCAAGGTTTTTATATGTGGGGTGAAAAAGGGATCTTGGAACATTCAGGTAGGACGTGGTTATTTGAAGCCTGAGTACTTTGCCTGCAGCAGCTGAGTAGGGCAGGAAACCAAGCTCAGGGTTTTCAGCCAGCACAGCTGTTCTTGCCAGTCATAACAGGATGTGGCCTGGCCCCGGCTGCAAGCCAACAGGGAAGGGGCCTGAGGCTGTCGTTGCCGTGCCTATGGGGGTCTTTTGGCCAGCCTTACAATGTGTCCACCTCTATAATTATTTTCTTAAGGGTGAATCTTAGAATTGGAATTTGTAGATCAAATGTTATGAGAGTGTTACGGCAAGTGTCAGTGACCGGGGAATAACCAAGCGGCACACAGAGAGTTGGAGGGTCAGAAAGTTTAATTGCCGGTGGCCCAGATGAGGTCAAGCCTCCAAAAATCTGAGCACCTCTTCCAGGTTTTTGTCAGGTTTTATACTTTTTTGGGGGGGTTACCCTTAACAAATCACACACAAGTATAAATGATTAACCAATTAGCAAAAAGTCTTAAAAGTTATCCAGTAAACAATAATTCTTATAAGTAGTAGAATTATGATAGGCTTATAACAAACATAATCATGACAGGCTTCCAGTTTTGTTCAGCTTTGCTCAACTGCTCTGCGGTTTTAGCTTGCAAGGCTGACAGGTGTCAG
>NW_012143745.1:2369062-2373391 GCF_000956105.1 Propithecus coquereli | reverse complement strand
TCACCATTGGGAATATGAGTCTATAAAAATAAGTAAAACCTGAACTTCAGTCAAAATAGCATTTTACTGATGGAAGTTCATTGTGTACCCTACATCACATCCACAGTAAAGGAAGGCAGATATGAAGCATCATCAAAAGAAGAGACAGGCTTTTTTCTTCTTTGCTGGCATTTATTCTACTCAGAAGTTAATGTGAAAGTGCCCTGTGATCTTTAGTATCTTTCTTTTCAACAATAAAAAGAATTACATAGGATATTACTGAATCTAGTGGGCCAGAATGTGGTGCATTGCTCTTCTTCAGCAGATGGCTATCTGAATGCTTAGCATATGACAGGAATTTAATGAACGATTCAAGAAGTTAGGAGTAAATTAATATATTTGGGCATTTAAAACACAATGCATATGAAACTGAACTAATTATACATCTCTAAAATCTTACTGTTGTTGATCTTAGCCCAAATGCCTGAAATCTTCAGTTGACAGTATTTTCTGATGGCTTCCAACAGATATAATCTCTCTGTGGATAGTCAAAGAAAATCTAAACTGGACAGTAAAGTGGGAAAAAAAAATGTTTTATTCAGGAACCATTGCAATAGAAGAAAAGAGACCTTAGTACAGATCTGGCTCAATTCTGAAACAATATGGAAAAGTGGGGATTTATCACCAAGAAACAGGTTGGGGAGATCAGATAGTGATGGAAAATTACTGAAAGAAATTTCAGGGGTAAACGAGGATCTCTGGCTAAGCTGACTTAACAGGCTTTTTGCTGAAGGCAGGCCAGGGTGATCAGATATCACTTGGATGATGGTGAGGATTGACGAATTTAATTAGATATGAGAAGTGATCAGATATTAACAGTTGGCGATTCAGTTTAAACCAACTTAGCATGATTTTTGCTAAAATTGGGTGATCCAAAGACAAACATGAAAATGCAAAGGTCAAGGCCTACTTGAGTAGAAGATTCAAAGAAAACTGACTGAAGTTTGGTGGACAACTTTTGTCAGACTCATGGCACTTTATCAACAATGTTCTTACAATATTGATCTCGTTGTAGTGAGAGGTTATTGTAGATCAGTGGCTCTTAATAGGAGGCAATTTTGCCCCCTAGTGGACTTTTGGAAGTACCTGAAGATATTTTTGGTTGTCATAACTGGGGATGCTACTGATATCTATTGGGTAGCAGTTAACGATGCCACTAAATATCCTACAAAGGACAGGACAGTCTCTCCTAAGAAAGAATTATCTATTTCAAAAGGTCAATAGTGCTGCCATTAAAAAACCTTGCAGTAGATCAAGAATTGTGTCCTACTGTCATGTTCTTAAATCTTTTCTCAGTGTGCATTTCATATGAAGAATATTTTCCAAATTTTACACATCAGTGCAAGAGAAGCTCAAATCTACTAGAGGGAGCTCATGACTTTTAAATACTATAATACAATAAGATCTGTTATTTACCCACTTGACTTATTTTGTTCTTTTATTATAAAAATCTTTTAATAGAATCTTTATAAAGGCATTTTATGTTTTTATCAAGGAAGACATGTATTTCTCCCTCCTTAAAATGTCTAGGTGTAAGTGATCCAGTAAATAGAATGGCTCCACATAATCAATACAAGGTTTCCCAAATCTAAGGTAGTTGCTCTAGAGTTCTTCAATTCCATTCCATTGCCTGGGGAAAAGGTAGGTGAATACATTTGCATTTCCAATTAGAAACACAACCTAACAGCCTATTAGTCAGAATCTGGGCCCAAGTGATCACATTAAGGCTGGAAATGTTGTTTCTTGATGGAAGACCATATGCAGAGTTAAAGTTCAGGAACTCTATAGTACTTACAAAAAAAGGTAGACTGAATATAGAGCTAGCAATCTCTGTCAAGTAAAGTAAGGTAAAGTTTGAAAAATATGGAAAAAATATAAAATAACAGCTCAGTTTTAAGAATATTAACTTCTATTAACAAACTACAATAGTATTACATCCAGATGTTATTAAATATTTTATTATGAACAGCTTTTTATGTAAGTGAATACTCTCCAAAAAATTAAGAGCTTTAATTACTACAAGGTGTTTCATTATGAAGTTATGATATTATTTTCTTTACCATTAGTTTTTATAGACATATATATAACTTCTTATGACTCACTGCTGCAAAAATCACAAATGAGCATCTTACATAGATATGTGTGTAAGATTTTTGGTGGCGGAGACACCAGCGGACACAAGTTATGGCCAAACAAGTGGCTTTTATTAAGCGCTCCCGGGCGAGGTTCACAGGTCCTAGGGTCAGAGCATGAGAAGTCACGCCACCCAGGTTTGAGGCAAGGTTTTTATATGTGGGGTGAAAAAGGGATCTTGGAACATTCAGGTAGGACGTGGTTATTTGAAGCCTGAGTACTTTGCCTGCAGCAGCTGAGTAGGGCAGGAAACCAAGCTCAGGGTTTTCAGCCAGCACAGCTGTTCTTGCCAGTCATAACAGGATGTGGCCTGGCCCCGGCTGCAAGCCAACAGGGAAGGGGCCCGAGGCTGTCGTTGCCGTGCCTATGGGGGTCTTTTGGCCAGCCTTACAATGTGTCCACCTCTATAATTATTTTCTTAAGGGTGAATCTTAGAATTGGAATTTGTAGATCAAATGTTATGAGAGTGTTACGGCAAGTGTCAGTGACCGGGGAATAACCAAGCGGCACACAGAGAGTTGGAGGGTCAGAAAGTTTAATTGCCGGTGGCCCAGATGAGGTCAAGCCTCCAAAAATCTGAGCACCTCTTCCAGGTTTTTGTCAGGTTTTATACTTTTTTGGGGGGGTTACCCTTAACAAATCACACACAAGTATAAATGATTAACCAATTAGCAAAAAGTCTTAAAAGTTATCCAGTAAACAATAATTCTTATAAGTAGTAGAATTATGATAGGCTTATAACAAACATAATCATGACAGGCTTCCAGTTTTGTTCAGCTTTGCCCAACTGCTCTGCGGTTTTAGCTTGCAAGGCTGACAGGTGTCAGCGTCTACTTTAGCTGCTTTGTGGTTTTAAGCAGAATCAGCACAGAAATTCCCCTAGTATGCATGAAAATTTCCCTAACAAGAGTTTTATAAAAATCTTAAGGTACATTGACAAATTGCCTTTCAGAACGGTTGTAGCAATTTCTACGCCACCAACAATACGTGAGGCTGTACATTTGACTAAATCTTTGCCAGCAATTGTAATACTGCTAAAATAAAATCATTGCCAGTTTTGTAGAAAATATATTGCTTTCCCTTCTTCATAAATTACATTTGTAAGAATTAGAATTAACATTTCAAGTATATTTATTGGACATTACTACTGTATTTTAAATCATTATCTTTGTCTTTCCACTTAATATTTTTCAAACTGTATAATTAAAAAATATTGCCTTTACTTAAAAATATTACAATTTTATCTGACTTAAGTCAATCAATAGACCTCAAAATCAACAACATATCTTTAAACTAGTTGCCACTTCCATTTATCTTTCAAAAATCTTTTTCTTTTTTCCTAATTCCCCAAAATTTTCAGTAAATGAGGGAATATATTTTGCAATAAAGTCATATCTGACTTTACTGCTCTCTAATTAGGGTTCCTCTCTGCAGCTTGCCTTCCCTCTTCTGTACAAAGGATTACCCAAATTGCTCTAAAATAGGTAAAAGTTTCTGGAGAAACTAAGATTCAAGAGACATAAAAACTAAATTAATTCTGTTTAAAAATGGATAATTAAGTGATGACACTAAAATTGTGGTACCAAATCAAAGCAAGAGCAAAGCAGCATCACTTTGGGAACAAACCACTAGATATCCTCATGGATATGCTCAATTTGCATTCATGAAATGTTAGTCATATGGGATTTGAAGGAAACAGAATTGCCTCAGATTTTATGAGATAGAAAAAGAAACAAATCCTTAAGTCATATCTATCAATAATAGGTATTGTAGTTTTAATTAGAGTCATTTATGCTTACTGTTTGTGCCAAATTGTTTCTCATTACCAATATAAGATAAACTGGCAATGTTTTAGTTGATTTATAGTACATAATACATCCTGTACACATTCTGCATGTGACAATAGAGTCACATGTTCTTAATAAGAACCATTTTACAGATGACTATGAATATTATATACCATTTTACTGTTATATAATTTATGCTCATTCATCATTTTTGCCTCTTTAAGGAATATTATTTTCTGGACTGTGTAATAATCTCCAGATGAAGTGACATTTATAGAAATTTTAATTAATTCAAACTCTGACCCAGTTCAAGCACATTCAGAATTAAAATAGTCACATTTAGATAAATTACTTATTAAAAAGCTATGAA
>NW_012143745.1:2367297-2369012 GCF_000956105.1 Propithecus coquereli | reverse complement strand
CTGCAGTTCATTCCACTTACAAACTAAAATCACATTTCAGAAAGAAGATTGAGAATTTACAGTAATTTTTCTCTATAAAATAAAATGATGACTAAAAATTAAGAGTAAAGGATAGGATGATATTTAAGCTTGAAAATAATATTTTGCTGCCTAATTACATTTATTTAATTATAGTACTGAAATCAGGTAAAGGAGTAACATAATTATAGAAATTCTTTATGAAGAGTTTAATAAGCATATCATTTCTTTGAAAAAATTGCAAAAGTACTTGGCAGTATTTTCATTTATTTTTAGGTCTTTTTATAAGACTGTAAACTGTGCATTTTGGTACGTGCTCCTTATCTATCATCAAGTCACCTTTCATACCTAAGATGACACATGTAGATAAATTTGTTTTTATTATTAAAAGAAAACATTTGTGGTGAAATGCTAAAATTATATTTGTTAGATTCTTAATAGTGACATCATGTGTTTATATGTTTTGAAGAGCTAACATCTGAAGTAATAAAAAGGAGACAAAATAGTCAGTTCCTAGGCCATTAAAGATGTGGATTCAAGGTTAAACCATGCTTTAGCTACTTAAGAATAAACCAAAGCTGGAGACTTAGGCTTTTAAGAGTCATTAAGTATTTAACAGTTATTTGCCAAAAGCCTCTGGCAATTTTGTTTGCTACAAAGAACTTTGCTTCAGTGGCTCCACATAAAAACATTTTAGGAGTTTTGATTGATTTATTTAGGGTTACTTTGGCTTATTTAGAAAAAATGGTAATACAGTATCTGCGTCTAGGTTATTGTTTGAATTTATTTGATGGTACAATTATATTATAGCTTTAAGCAGTGGAAAATATACAAATAAACCCAGTAAGAGGGCATAATATGGGATAGAAATTGCTTTATTGTATTGTTTTTTCATGTGGCTCATGACTACATTATAAATTTGATTTTAAAATGAATTAAAATTACATATTTTAAATCTGTCTTTGAAGCAAAGTTGGCCTGTGAGGTTAACACCTAATATGAGCAAGGATTGGAATAATCAGACACTTTTTATGAATCATTCAGTGTCTAGGTAAAGTATCACTAGTGAAATAAATGCTGGCTCAACTGGACGGCCATGCTTACTTGGAAATCTCTGCCACAACAAATGAGATCAACAGAAACAGAACAATTTGTGCTTTTTCAAAACTGGTTGCATTCAGGGGAAGGTTTACTAACCCTTGGAAAAGCATTAGAGACTTTGACAATTCTACATAGTAACCAGTAGTCTTCTGGGAATGATGACCTAAATAATGACATAAATAAAATTCATGTGTCAATAAAATCCAGTTGTATCTTGAATCACAAATGTAAAGTACTCTGCTTAAATATTACCTAACAATTGACTTCAGACTGAAGTTTCAGTCCTACAAAATCACCTATGTAGTGGTCTTTAATATTTTAATTCTACCTGTTAAGCTTGGCATATGTACCTTTATTATGAATTATATAGACATATAATAAACATATGATACAATATGTTAACATATGATATTAATATGATACCTATATATTTCATAGTTTTATGCACAATTTATATTTTAATTAAGGCATATCGATTTCACTTATTCAAATAAAGGAATTATTTTATAATCTGATTATAAACAAGGATTAAATAGCTATCATTGGTTGTCCTTTTTCCTCCTTCCTTTTTATTGAAACTTACTATTCTCTAGCTC
>NW_012143745.1:2365155-2367247 GCF_000956105.1 Propithecus coquereli | reverse complement strand
GCTTGAGCCCAGGAGTTCGAGGTTGCTGTGAGCTAAGGTGACGCCATGGCACTCTAGCCCGGGCAATAAATATTATTTAACCTGATGCTTGTTGAGGTCCAGACACCTTGAAATATGATAAGCATTACTTTCCTCTTTAAACTTTGCTTTTATTTATTTTTTATTTTTCTTTATTTCACCATATTATGGAGATACAAATGTTTAGGTTACCTGGATTCCCTTTGCCCCACCTGAGTCAGAGCTTCAACTATGTCCATCCCCCAGATGGTCCACACTACACTCATTAGGTGTCAATATACCCATCCTCTCCTACCTCCTCCCACCTGCCCAACACCCAATGAATGTTATTACTATATGTACATATAAATGTTGATCAGTTAATATCAATTTGATGGTGAGTACAGGAGGTGCTTGTTTTTCCATTCTTGTGATATTTCACTTAGTAGAATGGGTTCCATCTCTATCCAGGAGAATACAAGAGATGCTGGATCACCATTGCTTTTTGTGGCTGAGTAGAACTCCATGGTACCACATTTTATTAATCCACTCATGGATTGCTGGGCACTTGGGTTGTTTCCACATCTTTGCAATTGTGAATTGTGCTGCTATAAACATTCAAGTGTAGGTGTCTTTTTTATAGAATGTCTTTTGTTCTTTTGGGTAGATGCTCAATAATGGGATTGCTGGATCATATGGTAATTCTACTTGTAGCTCTTTGAGGTATCTCCATATTACTTTCGACAGAGGTTGTACTAGTTTGCAGTCCCACCAGCAGTGTTTAAGTATTCCTATCTCTCTGAATCCGCTCCAACATTTACTGTTTTGGAACTTTTTGATAAAGGCCATTCTCACTGGAGTTAAGTGATATCTAATTGAGGTTTTGATTTGCATTTCCCTGATGATTAGAGATGTTGAGCATTTTTTCATATTTTTGTTGGTCATTAGTCTATCTTCTTTTGAAAAGTTTCTGTTCATGTCCTTTGCCCACTTTTTGATATGGTTGTTTGATTTTTTTTCTTGATGATTTTCCTGAGTTGTATAGAGATTCTAGCTATCAGCCCTTTATCGGATGTGTAACGTGAATATTTTCTTCCATTCCGTAGGTTGTTTGTTTGCTCTCATAATAGTTTCCTTGGCTGTGTAGGAGCTTTTACATTTGATAAGGTCCCATTTATTTATATTTGTTGTGGCTGTGACTGCCTTTTGGGTCTTCACAAATTCTTTGCTTAGGCCAATGTCTATAAGAGTTTTTCCAACCTTTCCTTCTAGGATTCTTATAGATTCATGTGTCAGGTTTAAGTCTGTTATCCACTGTGAGTTGATTTATGTGAGTGGTGAGAGGTGTGGATCCTGTTTCAGTCTTCTGCATGTGGCCATCTAATTTTCCCAGCCATTCTAAGAAGGACTAACTGTGCAATCAACAACTTTGCAAAACATTAACCTGCCTTGAACCTTTGAATTGGGACAAACTGCCATGACCTCAACATTTTAGAAAACAGCTAAATTTTTCCAGGGCTACAACTCCTAAACAGCTACAACCAAAGAACTATGGACTCATGTACTAAGCCAGTTACCTCCACAAATGAAAATTCTTTCAAAAACACTTGTATAATTAGTCTTGTGTCTGTTGATAAAAACCCTTATTCTCCTCCCTGTCTCTACAGAGCATAATTGGCCTGTAGCTGAATCTCTGTCTCCCAAATTGCAATTTCTGAAACTCCAATAAATGCCTCGTATTACTGCTTTGAGGTCTGGTCTTTCACCTCTTTTTGCTTGACACCTTCAACTCCTGTAGATTTAGAGTAATTTACAATACAAATATGTTTGAGACACATCTTCTGGTTACACAAATGAAAAACTAATTTTGTTATTGGAATGGATATTTGACGCAATCCTATAGATGTAAGGACTAAACCCCGGATCTTTTTCTTTGCCCAAAAAATTACTTTCTAAGGGTGTCTGGTAAGTCATGCCTACAAATGATAAAATCTCAGTAAGCAGGGTTTTATGATGTGATTTATTTTCTAAACTGATTCCAGAATAGCATCACATAAAAGATAGAAGACCCTTATCTTAACTCAAGCATTCCTTT
>NW_012143745.1:2355396-2356648 GCF_000956105.1 Propithecus coquereli | reverse complement strand
GCATAAAACAATTTATTGGATTATAAAAGATAAATACAAAACTTGCAATGTATTATATAGAGACTGAAAATAAAATTAATGGAAAAGGGTAATACATTCCGAAACTTACTATAATTACAAACAACCCCATTAAAAAGTGAGCAAAAGACATGAACAGAAGTTTTTCAAAAGAAGATAGACAAATGACCAAGAAACATGTGAAGAAATACTCAACATCACTAATCATTAGGGAAATGCAAATTAAAACTATAATGAGATATCATCTTACCCCTGTCAGAATGGTTATTACTAAAAAGTCAAAAAACAATGGATGCTGGAGTGAATGCAGAGAGAAAGGAACGCTTGTACACTGCTTGGGACTGCAAATTTGTACAGCCTCTGTGGAAAACGTTATGGAGACTCCTGAAAGAAAATAGATGTAGACTTACTATTTGACCCAGCAATACCACTACTGGGTATCTGTGCAAAGGCAAAAAAGTCTTTATAAAAAAGACATCTGCACTCAAATGTTTATTGCAGCACAATTCATAATCGCAAGGATGTGGAATCAACCTAAGTGTCCATTGATTCTTGAGTGGATTAAGAAAATGTGGTGTGTGTGTGTGTATTTAATTTTGTATATATACCGTGCAGTACTACTCAGCCATAAAAAGGAATGAAATAATATCTTTTGCATCAACTTGGATGGACTTGAAGACCATTGTCCTAAGTGAAGTACCTCAGGAATGGAAAAACAAACACCACATGTATTCACTAATAATTGGGAACTAATCGATGGGCACACACAAGCACGAAAAGATGTTAAGGTCATAGGAAACAAACAAGGGGGAGTAGGGAACACAAGAGGGGTAAAAACCTACAGATTGGGTACAATGAACACTATTTGGGTGATGGGCACATGAAAAGCCCCAACTTAAGCATTGTAAAAGGTTTCCATGTAACGAAAACATTTGTACTCTATTAATATTTTGAAATTAAAAGAAAACAAATGAGTAAACAAAATTTGAATTTAACTATGGATCCATAGTATATTGTTCTCATCCAAAAAGTAATTGGGATTTCTTATAAAATATCTTACAAAGGAGTTATTTTTATACTCCTTAAGATGGAACAGTAGGAACTGAATATTTATAGAAACAGGTTACTAGGTAAGATTTTATAGTAAGTCATAAATTAATGAAAATAGATATCATCTAATCAATTTTCATCTGTTATGAATTAGTTATTAAAAAGCTTTATTAGTATCTACCTA
>NW_012143745.1:2353862-2355346 GCF_000956105.1 Propithecus coquereli | reverse complement strand
TAATAGTTTACTAATGAATTGCAATATTACATTCACCACTGGACTTGTTTCTTAACACATTATTAACCACTCTGTAATAATTGGTTCAATGTCGAATGCAGAGGCAAAGGAAGTGGGGAAGGAGGAATACAAACAATACAAATGTCAAGAGATAAAAAGCAGTTTACTCTTAAAACTGTAAATTCAGTTCAGATTGCGATTATTTTAGATATTATCTATATCAACAAGAGACAAAGTAGGGGATAATGTGTGAGAGAAAATTGAACTGTGTTTTGATTTTTAAACTGGCAATATTACTACTTTATGTAGACTGGTTTTAGACCCTTAAATGAGGGAAAATGTCTGTAACTACGGACCTCACATGTTAGCACCTTCTCTAAACAACTGAACCATTTATATCATTCCAAAAATAGGTGTGGGATGTTAGAAGAGACACTGGAACAAGAAGACATGACTAACTAAAAAAAGAAAATGATTCACATCTTAGGAGCTAAAGATACACCTGAGAGTTAATTATTAACTTCAGAGATTTCTTGAAAAGCTGTTACTTTAACATTTTCAATATACAAATATTATAGTAATGACCTCTATACCTTAGTTTTCTTATCTATAAAATGGGAATAATAACATTGTGTCACAAAGTTTTTAAGTGATTGAATAACATGAGCTCAAATTAAGCACTCAACAAACATTAACTGTTACTATTTGAGTTAGACAGATCAAAATGCTGATAGGGTTGCAATTAATTTAGAAAATTATATCCATTTTAAAAAGGAGCCAGCATGAATTTTTAGGAATAAATTGTCTTATGAAAGGTATAGCAATATGTGTAACTATGGTTATTTTAATAGGGGAATATGCTAGAATATTATTTCTAAAAACTCTTTTCAATAATGCAAATTAAATGGATTTCAATATCTCATTATAAGCATATATAATAACTTTCACCTGTGTAATGAAAAATTCATTTATATCTGTGGGTTTTAATACTCAAATATTGTAGCTATGAATAATTGAACACAGTTTTAAAACTCTTACATCAGGAACAAAAATCGTGTCAGCTACTGTTCTTAAGTCAGGACACAATTCTGTCCCACTCTTTTGGGGTCTGTTTTGAGAGCAATTCATTTTTTCTGGTCACATTACTGCTAAAATCACCAGATAAAAGGAAGAAGTACAAGAGATCATGGCAGATTTAAAATTATGCAGCCAAATGTACTTTCCTGCTGTTTCCCTCAACTAATCCTGAATCTTGGGAGAGGTGACATTTCTAACCCCAGAGGTGTTTTTGGACCACCTGTCATTTCTCTAATAGCAGTAATAATAATAATTTCAATAGAACAGCCATCATTTACTACTGCTTGCAGTGCTGATCTCTTCTACACACTACTTTTCATTTAATCCTCGCAGTATGTTGAGTTAGATACTATCATTATTATTTTACTAATGAGGATCCTAAGGCTCATAAAAATTAAGCAACTCAC
>NW_012143745.1:2352347-2353812 GCF_000956105.1 Propithecus coquereli | reverse complement strand
ATCAAGTCCCTGTTGCTAAGAAAAAGCATGAGAGATATCTCAAGCCGCAATAAGTTGACCTCTCCAGAATAAAAAATGAGGATTTTTTCTCATATTTTCCAGTGTAATTAGCAAGGATGGCAAGTCTCATGAATTTGATTTAAACCAAATGATACAGTAAATTCTAATCCAATAAATCTTGATATCCTCTTTAACAGAATGGAATATATTGCTTCTATGCTCTAGCATGTAATATAAAGAAGAACAGTGTATGGTGCCTTGTTAGACGCATTCCCTGGTGAGCTGCAATAATAGTCGACAGTGGGCAGAGGTTATTTACAGCAATAGCAAACATTAGGGACTTTCTCTTTTAGCTATAGGGTGACATGCAAAGAATTTGAAAGCAGTCTACTGCTTCATTATCTTCTTTATAAAACATTGTCAATTTATTATGTTAACAGTGGTCAAATTTTTGTTTTGCTTTGTTTCCACATAAGAGCTTTAAAAAGTCACTCTGTAAATCACTGGTGGATGGTGGAAAATGAAAGCTTATTTTTATTCTCACGTTATCTGAGTGTCCTTAAAAGCATTCAAATCTATAATTAGAGAATGGAATTGAAGTGAGTTTGGAGAACACAGTGTTTATCTAACAATTTGGTCTCAATTATCTAATGATTCACTTTCAAGTCTATTCTATCAGTAAATATTGTATTCATATGCAATTTCAATCTACTACATTGTCCACATCCTATGTACAAGGTAAACTGAAAGTCACCAGAACAGGAGATAGGTATGCTGAAGAACAAGCTCTTCCATAAGGACTTAGGGTGCAGTCCTGGGAAAATACATTCATAAATCATACTGATGCACCCAAATTGTTATGGGAGCTCAGAGGTGAGACAGAGTATGTCTATTTGAAAACTTGGATGCAAAAGACCTTTGTGTTTGGCTTACAAATACTTTGCAAAGGCAATCACAGACCAAGAATGAGTTCATTGACATCCTTGAAAGGATAGGGGACTATTATATAGGGACAATATTGGTCATAACATCATTTTCCACATCATCTTCAACCATCTAATAGTTTTCAACCATGGGATGAGCCAAAATATGCCAAATCTTAGATATACTGCAATTAAATTTACATTAAGGAGTTTATATTTAAGTCAGTTCAGATTTTGTTAATTTACAGAGCATAATATCCATGGTTATTTCCCTTGTTTCTTTTTAATGAAGCAATGTAAATGTGAAAGATGTTCTAGTTAAATTTTCTCAATAACCAAAACAATAAGGAATGTGTTAACTCCATAAATAAGTAGATACATAATATCATAGAGATTTCAGGGGTGGTAAAGTAAGTTACGTAATTATTCCTTCATGACCCAGTAGTGTCAATTATTGTTAGGGTGTGAAGTCCATACACGGGGCTGGGAGACAGGGACAGGGGGAGAATCCTGAGACAGTGGTTAGGATAAACAGAAGTAAA
>NW_012143745.1:2349882-2350602 GCF_000956105.1 Propithecus coquereli | reverse complement strand
AAAGAGAAAGAGAGAGAAAGAGAGAGGGAAGGAGGAAGGAAGAGTGGCCATGACACACAGAGGGAGGAAAGAGATGTCAGGTGGTGAGGAAAGTTGCTTGGTTCTTTTAAAGGGTAAAAATACTTCATTTTTCCTCTCTGTTTTAGGGGACTGATAACAAAAGTGACTGTGAAGCTGCTGTGTTGGCTTTTTCTGTTTCTCACGCAGCAGATTGATAGCACAAATTAGTTCCTTCTTTCCCCTTGGTAGCGGGAGGCATGTGGTACTGTCTCTTCTTGAGGAAGCAGGGAAAGTTTGCACTCCTACTGTCCACTCAAGAACTTATTCAAGGCTGAGAAAGAATAACCTCAGAGATAACAAGTTAGGCCACACATGTTTCAATTAAACAAAGGGTAGTTGTGTTGTGAGTTTATTTCTCTTATTTTCTGTTTGACAGATTATTTTCCTCTGTTAGATGGGTTATTAGTAAGACCACCTTTCAATTATGACTAAAAATAGGAATGTTTCTGGGGAACACTATTTTTTTAAAAAATGAATAGTTTAGTATTACATTTATAGGTTATAGAAAATAAAATAAATCCAAATATATTGACTAATTCATCGCTTTTACGAAAATAATAAAAAAATGATGAGTTAGGAAAAAAATCACTCTATCAATAGTAAATGTTTCCATTTTCTTTTTATATTGAGATAAAGTCACAACTAATCATTTAACTTTTT
>NW_012143745.1:2348902-2349549 GCF_000956105.1 Propithecus coquereli | reverse complement strand
GAATCTATCCTTTAATAAAACATTTTTAGTATCAGTTTTTTAAAAATCTGCAAGTAATAAATTATAAGAAAATTTATTAAAGGAATATTTACCAAAAATATGTCAATGACAGTAAATGAGATATTCACAGTTCCAATTACGTTTTCACAATTCTAAGAATTGTTTTAGTAGGCTTCTTCATTTATATCAATTATAAATAAAGAAAGCTAATCATCTGGTATTTAGGTATACATGTATAGAGGAAAATTTATTAAAGGAATATTTACCAAAAATATGTCAATGACAGTAAATGAGATATTCACAGTTCCAATTACATTTTCACAATTCTAAGAATTGTTTTAGTAGGCTTCTTCATTTATATCAATTATAAATAAAGAAAGCTAATCATTTGGTATTTAGGTATACATGTATAGAGAGAGATTTTTTAGTATATGGGCATATTTATGAACAGTTAAACATTCAGCTGGCCAAATATATTTCTATATTCATAAGTTACAAATATCATGAGCAAATATTACTCAATGCAAGTACTGAATGTCAAGGAAAATGTACTTAAAATAAAATCCTCGGAGGTTTTTTTTTGTTTGTTTGTTTTTTATGGGGGTCAATATTTGTGACCAGTAACTTATGGGTTTCAGATTAATTCC
>NW_012143745.1:2346871-2348852 GCF_000956105.1 Propithecus coquereli | reverse complement strand
AAAGATTTAAACATCTTTTTATTTGGCATAGTGAGGCAGAAGTAATACTATTTGTTTAGGCTACTTAGTTATTTTTAAATCCTCTTTCTCAATTAAAAAATATATGACAATAAGATTACTCTTAATAACTTCAGGATAAATCAAATACCATAAACTTATTTTACACAATAATGAGATTAAATTCCAGTTTATAGTTTCTTTTTCTTAGTTTCCTCTGCCTTCTTTTAGGCTTTATTGTAAAGCCTAAAAAAGCCTAAAAAAAAAAAATTATCCTGTGTATATAATAACCCAATTTACTTTCATTTTATTTTTATTCCAGAATTCCATTTCAATTTTTTGATGATTAACCCAAATAAAAATGCAATACAGTTTAAGATATTAGAACCAAAATGTCAGTATTTCAGTGTACATATCACAGATTTTTGCATGTGTTTATGTATATGCATTATAATTCTGTGCAAAAGAGAAGAAATTGGGATTCTATGAACTATATAATATTTTTTAGTTGGAGTTGAATATTGTATACTAGGAATTATAGAGATAAATTTAACTATGATCAGTATCATAATTTTAGCCTAACCTGTGACTTTTCTAAGAAATCTTATGTGTCCAATGGAAGAGTCAGGATGAAGTCAATTCGTATAAAATCTTTCCTTTTAAAAAAATTTGTTATTTAAAAAAATGAAATATTGATGGAGAAGCAAAAAGGATGATTATTTTATAATTCTTAAACATTTTATACATAAAGTTTGATTAAAACAACATTAAATTATGTACTAAAATATTAATTGATTGAAATCAACATATAGAAAATAATTATATTAATTACATGTAATGAAAGTGGACAGATTTAGATCACTTACATGGCCTCTTACTCCCAATAATTTGGGGGAAATTCTGAGCATAGAATAGTGTTTTACTATTCAGATATGTTATTATTCCTCTGGAACTGGAGTAGAAGTAGTTAGAGAAATGAGAATAAAAATAGATTCAACAGAATTGCTAAAAATAAATTATCATGGGAAAAGGTATATATTTCCAATTCTGCAAATCAATTGACACAGCTTTAGTATACTGGAATGTTCACAGATCATTTATCCTGTAGAAGAGACTCTTTGTTATTGGAAATGCATTTGAGGAGATTCTGGTATTGAATGGAATGATGAAACTTATTGTAAATGATGATGCTGCCAGTCAGATAAGAGTGTGTCCAGTGGAATTGGAAGCAATCCACTCATTGTGCTTAATAGGAAATGAGAAAACCTTGTTGAAGTAATGTGATTACCTGATGAGACGTAGCAGGATATGATAGGAGTCTCTGGTACCTGGAAGACGCAGTGTTACCTGCTGGAAAAGAAAATCTTTCCCGAGAGATATCGCAGTACAAAATGGGAGCAGAAACATCTGGTGGAAATGGCAACAGAGACTTGTAGGCAATTAGCAATATTTAATCAGCTTTTATCAGAATATGCTGCATAACGACTTCTGAAATCTCAGTGGTTTTACAACAGTAAACATCTTTTCTTATCAACAGTACACATAGGCTGAGGGTTGACTGTGGCTCTGCTACAGACTGTATCTTCTCACTTTGAGACCTAGATTGAAAAAGCGCTGTCTTCTAAGGCATGTCATTCTAAGGACTGGCAGAAGCATAAGAGACTGAGCTGACAAAGATGATCGTGATAAAACCTTTTCTCGGACTTGACAAAAGTCACATCTAAAAAACAATAATAATAAGTGTAAGGCCAAGCCATCTAATGGTATGGGACAGTATAAAAACTGTATGGGAAGAAAACGAGATTACAACCCTCCCACAGAAGAGGAAACATGTAATCATGAACAAGAATACCATTTAACCATAGGAGTCTTCCTTTTTACCCCTCACGTATCTACTAAAAGAATTTTTAATACATACATATATCTATATCCATATACCCTAAATTTTAGGTTAACAACTAAAATTTTTTATGATAAAAGCTTA
>NW_012143745.1:2344016-2346006 GCF_000956105.1 Propithecus coquereli | reverse complement strand
ATATTTACTTTTTATTTTTAATTTTTGTGGGTACACAATAGTTGTATGTATTTATGGGTACATGTGGCATTTTGATACAGGCATGCAATGTGAATAAATAAAATTAGGTAACAAAATGAGGTATCCATCACCTCAGGCATATATCATTTCTTTGTGTTAGGAACATTTCAATTCTACTTTTTTAGTTATTTTAAAGTATACCCTAACTTATTGTTCATTATAGTCACTTTGTTGTGCTATCAAATATTATTCATTCTATCTAACTGCATTTTGTACTCATTAACTTTCCCTACTTTATTCTCCTCTTCCACCTATCCTTCCTATCCTCTGGTAACCATCATTTTACTTTCTGTCTTCATGAGATCAATTGTTTTTAATATTTAGCTCCTGCATATAAGTCAAAACATGTGAGATTTGTCTTTCTGCTCTTGGCTTATTTCACGTAACATAATGTTCTCCAGTTCCATCCATGTTGTTGTGAATGGCAAGATTTTATTTTTATGGCTATATAATACTCCATTGGACCACATTTCTATACAATATTCCATATGTACCACAATTTCCTTATCCATTCATCCATTGGTGGATACTTAAGTTGATTTCCAATGTTGGTTATTGTGACTAGTGCTACAATAAACATGAGAATGCAGATATCTTTTTGACATACTGAATTCTCTTCCTTGGATAAATACCCAGCGATGGGATTGCTAGGTCATATGGTAGTTTTATGTTTAGTTTTCTAGGGAGCCTCCACACTGTTCTCCATTTTTGTTGCACGAATTTACATTCCCACCAAAGATGTGCAAAGTCTCCCCTTTCTACACACCCACGCCAGCATTTGTTATTGCCTGACTTTTTGATAAAAGCCATTTTAAACAGGTTAGAGATATCTCATTGTAGTTTTGATTTATATTTCTCTTATGAATTATAATGTTAGACATTTTTTCATATACCTGTTGGATATTTGTATGTCTTCTTTTGAGAAATGATTGTTCAGATCTTTGCCCATTTTTAAATAGTATTATTTGATATTTTCCTACTGAGTTTTTGGAGCTCCTTATATATTCTAGTTATTAATCCCTTGTCAGATAGGTAGTTTGCTAATATTTTCTCCCATTATGTGGGTTGTCTCTTCACTTGGTTGATTATATCCTTTGTTGCGCAGAAGCTTTTTAGCTTGATGTGATCCCATTTGTCCAATTTTGCTTCAGTTTCCTGTGCTTTGGAGGTATTACTCAAGAAGTCCTTGCCCAGACCAATGTCCTAAAGCATTTTTCCAGTGTTTTCTTTTAGTAGTTTCATAGTGTCAGGTCTTAGATTTAGGTCTTTAATCCATTTTCATATGATTTTTGTGTTTGGTTAAAGATAAGGGTCTAGTTTTATTTGTCTGCATATGGATATCCAATTTTCCCAACACCATTTATTGAAGAGATCGTACTTTCCCCAGTGTATTTTCCTGGCACCTTTGTTGCAAATAAGATCACTGTAGATGTATGTATTTATTTCTGGGTTCTTGATTCTGTTTCCTTGGTCTATGTGTCTCTTGTTACACCAGTATCATGCTATTTTGGTTACTACAGCTCAGTAGTATAATTTATAGTCAGGTCATCTGATTCCTCCAGTATTGTTTTTTTTACAGGATGACTTTGGCTATTCTAGGTCTTTTGTGGTTCCATATAAATTTTAGGATTATTCTTCTACTTTTGTGAAGAATGTCATCGGTATTTTGATAGGAACTGGATTGAATTTGTAGATCGCTTTGGGTAGTATGGAAATTTTAACAACATTGATTCTTCTAATTCATGACAATGGAATATCTTTGCAGGTTTTGTGTGCTTTTCAATTTCTTTCATCCACATTTCATCAATATTTTATAGTTTTCATTATAAAGATCTTTCACTTCTTTCTTAAATTTATTGCAAGATATTTTATTTTATTTGGAGCTACTGTATATGGCATTATTTTCTTGGCTTTTTATTTCACATTGTTT
>NW_012143745.1:2342269-2342756 GCF_000956105.1 Propithecus coquereli | reverse complement strand
TCATATTGATTTTTTGTATTTATTTTTGGTTTCAATTTCATTTATTTGTGTTCTCATCTGTATTATTTATTTTCTTTTACTGATTTTGAGTTTGGTTTGCTACTGTTTTTCTAGTTGTTTGAGATGCATTGTTAGGTCATTTATTTGAAGGTTTCTACTTTTTTTATGTAGGTACTTATTGCTATAAACTATTCTCTTATTACTGCTTTTAATGTATCCCATGGGTATTGACATGTTATATTTTAATTTTCATTTGCTTTGAGAAATTTTTTAATTTCCTTCTTAATCTGTTCATTGACCCACTGGTCATTTGGGAGAATATTGTTTAATTTCCATGTGTTTGTATGATTTCCAAAGTTTCTCTTTCTGTTTATTTCCAGTTTTATCCCATTGTGGTCAGAGAAAATACTTGATATGGTTTTTTTTCTGGATTTTTAAGACATGTTTTGTGGTCTAACATATGGTCTTTCATTGAGAATGACCCATG
>NW_012143745.1:2340294-2341474 GCF_000956105.1 Propithecus coquereli | reverse complement strand
GCTCCTGCCAGAATTTCTTATTTTGTCACCACTGAGACCACTGAGAGCTGAGACCAGCTCATCTCTGTCTTGGTCGGGGTTCTCCTGAAAGAAGAGTCTCAGTCAAACACTGTGTGAGGATTATTTGTGAGGTCAAATCCCAGGAAGCAGGAGTGAGGGTGTAGGGAGACTGAGACAGGGGAGGAGGAAGAGCTAATCTACAGGTGTCTTCAGGAATAATTAGAGCCCAATTATGTATATATCACTTCCATTTGATGATGTAATGCTGCTGTGCATACCCAACTTTATGAGTTTGTGGCTTGGATAACATCTAGTTCACTATGGGCAACTATGTTTGCATAGTAACTTGGTGGCCCATGGTTAAACATTCAGCCTCTGCTTAGGCCCAATAGCAGGCCAAGAGCTGTTTTTCAAAAGGAGAGTAATTATCTACTCTCTGCGGAGGATGTCAGGGATTTGGTTTAACACCTTAAGGACTTACTCTGCAATTCACCTATGGCACATGCCAAAAGCTTCAAAAGCCTCTGTATTTGCCCCTGATACTTCAAGTAAGCTCAGATCTGCCACATCTTATTGTCCAACTGGTAGAGCAGCTTACATACCTGCCTGGATCTGTTTCAGAGCTTTCTCTTGTTCTGAGTCTCACTGAAGACTATCAGCTTTTTGGGGTTACTCAATAAATGAGTCAGAGTAACACATTCACATAAAAAATACATTCCATCAAAAATTCATAGAATCCTATCTTGTGACTCTGTTTTGATGGTAGGAAGGAACAGATACAACAACTTACCCTTTACTTTAGAAAGATATCTCGACATGCTCCAGTGCCAGTACCAAAAGCTGTTTTAGTCTGTTCAGGCTGCTGTAACAAATTACCATAGATTGGGCAGCCTAAATAATTGCCATTTATTTTTCACAGTTCTGGAGACTAGAAAGTCCAAGATTAAGGTGTTAGCAGATTCACATCCTGGTGAGGGCCCACTCCCTGGCTTTCAGATAGCTGCCTTTTTGCTGTGTTCTTAAATGACCTTTACTCCATATATGCATTGGAGAGATAATCAGAGAAGAAGCAAGCCCTCTGGTGTCCCTTCTTATAAGGACACTAATTTCATCATGAATATCCTACTTTCATTACCTTATCTAAGCTTAATCACCTCCCAAAAGCCCCATCTGCAAATAT
>NW_012143745.1:2337191-2340244 GCF_000956105.1 Propithecus coquereli | reverse complement strand
ATCTTTATAAACAAAGCAGGTTTCTTGTAGACAGCATACAAGATTTTTCTTTTTAAATCCATTCGAGCAACTGCATCTTTAGATTGGAGAGTTTAGTACATTCACATTCAATGTTTTTATTGATAGGTAATGACTTACTACAGCCATGTTGTTATTTAATATCTGGTTGTTTTGTGGTTCTCTCTTTCTTTTCTCCTTCCTTCATGTCTTCCTTTGTTAAAAGTGATTTTCTCTGGTAGTATGTTTTAATTTGCTGCTTTTTATTTTTGCATATCTATTGTAAATATTTTGATTTGAAGCTATCATGAGGCTTATAGAAAACATTTTTAACCAATTATTTTAGACATTTGACAACTCCACTTACAAACAAACAAGCAAAGAGAAATCTAACAAATTCTTCGTACTTACTCTGTCCCCTCCACTTTTTAACTTTTTGTGGTTACCGTGTGTATTTTTTCACAACATCTATCTCTCAACAAATTGTAGTAGTTATTTTGATAAGTTTGTCTTTTAGTCTTCCTATTCAAGATATAAGTGGTTTATACACTACAATTACAGCAAGAGTATTATGTATTTGAGTACTAACTGTTACCAGTGAGTTTACCTTCAGATAATTTTTGATTGCTCATTAACCACCTATTCTTTCATATTGAAGAGCTTCTTTTAGTATTTCTTGCAGGACTGGTCTGGTTTTGATGAAATCCCTCAGTTTTTGTTTGTGTGGGAAAGTCTTTATTTCTCCTCCATGTGTGAAGAATATTTTTGCAGGATATAATATCATAGGGCTAAAGTTTTTTTTCTTCAGCACTTTGAATATGGCATGCCATTCTCTTTGGCCTGTATGCTTTGCACTGATAATTCAGTGGAACTATATAAAGGAGCTCCTTTATATGTTATTTTTTTCTTGCTTCCCCTTAGGACCTTTTTTTTTTTTAATTTTTTCACCTGTGATCTTCAGGACCTCAGTTAGTCTTGTTTGGATATATCTGCTTAGTGTTCTGTGACCTTCTTATATCTGAATGTTGATATCTTTCTTTAGGTTTGGAAACTTCCATGTCATTATTTCTTTGAATAAGCTTCTACATCAATCCATCTCTCTCTCTACGTCTTCTTTAAAGCCAATAACTCTTAGATTTACCCTTTTGGGCCTATTTTCTAGATCTTCTAGTCATTCTTTCTTCTTTCTATTCTTTTTTCTTTTTTATTCTGACTCTGTATTTTCAAATAACATGTCTTCAAGCTCACTGATTCTTTCAATTAGTGATCTTTATCAATTTTACTGTTGAGAAACTTTGATACACTTCTCTGTTTATCAATTGAATTCTTAAGCTCTAGAATTTCTGCTTGGTTTTTTTTTTATTATTTTGATCTGTGTTACATTTCTCTGATAGGCTTCTGAATTTCTTCTTTGTGTTGTTTTGAAGTTTACTGAGCTTCTTCAGAACAGCTATTTTAAATTCTTTGTCTGAAAGGTTACATATCTCCATCACTCTGGTATTGGTCATTGGTACTTTGTTTAGTTGATTTGATAAGATCGTGTTTTCCTGGATGTTCTTAATGCTTGTGGATGTTTGTAGATGTCTGGACATTGAAGCATTAGGTACTTATTTAAGTCTTTTCAGTCTGGGCTTGTTTAAACCTAGTGTTCTTGAGAAAGTTTTCCAAATATTAAAAAGAAATTGAATGTTGTGACCTAAGTCTTTGGGCTCTACAGCCATAGCAGAACTGGGGACAACCCATGCCCAGTAATGCTTTGACTCTTATAGACTTTCTAAGACTCTTACGGATTTGTAGGCCTTACCACCAAGGTAATGCCTTGGAGGTCTTGGGTAAGATATAGAAAAATTCCCTGGAATAGCAGGAAAAATCTCTCACTCTCTTCCCTCATTCCCTGGGCTAGACAGCTGGAGTTGGTGGAGGAGTAATGTGGGCACTCCCTAGTGGACACCACAACTAGAACTATGCTGGGTCACACCTGAAGCCAGCCTAGTCTTATCCAAAGCCTGTGATGACTGTTTCCTGGCTAACTCTGATGTTTATTCAAAGCCCAAGTGCTCTTTATTGAGTGGGTGGTGAATCCTGCTAGGAGCAGGTCTTTCACTTCAGGGCAGTGTGCTTTCTTCTGGTCCAAGGTGGGTCTAGATATACCATCCAGAAATTAAGGCCTGTAATCATGGGCTTCAGGAGTCCACTGGATACTTTATTTTATGGTGGCTGAACTGCAACCCAAGTTGCAAAACAAAGTTCTCTCAACTCTTCCCTTTCCTTTCCCCAAGTGAAAGAATATTCTCTCTAAGCGACACTGCCTATAGTTGGGGCAGGAGTGACACAGGCACTGTCTTGGCCACAGCCACTGGTGTCTCATTGGGTCATATGCCCCTCAAGTCAACTGTCTCCAAGCCAGAATAGCCACAGGAATTGTCCAAACACTGCAGCCTTCATGGCCTGACTGCCTTATGAATTTATTCCAGGTCCCAGGCCGTTTTTTGTCAGTCAGTTGTGGGGCTAGCTGGTACTCATGTTTCGGGGTGGAGGATTTGTCTCTGGCCAGGCTGGTCTAAATTCTCCCTCCATAGGCTCTGGCAGAATTCTGCCCATGTTTTGTTCCTCTGTGACAGACCGGCCCAGATTCTTAATGCAAAGTGCCACAATGACTTCATTTTCTTTCCTCCAGGAATATAGATTCTCTCTCCACTGGCCCAGCACTGCCTGGGGATGAGGGAGGGATAATGCATACAATGAAAGGCTATCTTTTCTGGCTTCTTAAGTGCCTCTTTCCTTGATATAATGTTAAAACCAAGTACTGTGATCACTCACCTAATTTTTATTTCTTCTGAAGGTGCTTGCTAGTGTGGATGGTTGCTGAATTTGTTATTCATGTGGAGAGATGATCACTGGAGTTTTCTGTTTAGCCATCTTGCTCTGGCACCTCCTTTATTTAATATTGGATAGTATTTCTATATATCGAAAAGGAACACTGACATGTAAATGCTTCTATGATTTCAAAAATTTTAATGTGAATTAATTCCAAAACATTTTCCTCAAAAAAAAAA
>NW_012143745.1:2331931-2333602 GCF_000956105.1 Propithecus coquereli | reverse complement strand
CGTCTTCACCAGGTGTAGATTCCATCTCAAGAAACCACTTTCTTTGCTTGTTCGTTAGAAGCAACTCCTCATCTGTTCAAGTTTCATCATGAGATTGTAACAATTCGGTTACATCTTCAGGCTTCACTTATAATTTTATTTCTTTTGCTATATCCACCACAACTGTGGTTTCTTCCTCCACTGAAGTCTTGAACCCCTCGAAGTTACCCATGAGGCCTGGAATCAACTTCCTACACACTCCATTTAATACTGATATTTTCACCTCCATGAACCACAAATGTTCATAAAGACATCTACTAAGGTAAATCCTCTCCAGAAGATTTTCAATTTAACTTTCCCAGACCTATCAGAGAATTCACTATCTATGACAGCTACAGCTTTATAAGATGCATTCCTTAAATAATAAGACTTGAAAGTATTATCGAATCTACTTCTTTATCCATAGATTACAATATGTATGTTGTGGTAGCAGTCATGAAAGCGACATTAATCTCCTTGTGTAGTACATCTTCATCAGAGCTCTTGGGTGACTAGATGCTTTGTCAATGAAGAGTAATATTTTTAAATAATGTTTTTGTTCTGAACAGTAGGTTTCACTAGTGGGCTTAAAATACTTAGTAAAGAGATGTGCCATTATCCAGGCTTTGTTCAAGTTTTAAAACTCAGACTGAGTAGATTCAGCAAAATTGTTAGGGGCCCTAGAGTTTTTAGAATGGTAAATGAGCATTGGCTTAACCTTAAAGTCATCAGCTAGATGAGCCCTTAATAGGAGAGTCAGCCTGTCCTTTAAAGCTTTGAAGGCAGGCATTGACTTCTCTTTAGTTAGGCAAGTCCTAGATGACATATTCTTCCAATAAAAGGCTGTTTTATCTACATTGTTTAGTGTAGCCACCTTCATCAATTACCATAGCTAAATCCTCTGGATAACTTGGTGAAGCTTGTACATCAGCACTTTCTGTTTCACCTTACACTTTTATTTTATGGAGATGGCTTCATTCTTTAAACCTCATGAACCAAACTTTGCTAGCTTCAATTTTTTTTTTTCCTACAGCTTCCTCAGCCTTCATGGAACTGAAGAGAGTTAGGGCCTTGCTCTGGATTAGGCTGTGGCTTACTGGAATCTTGTGGCTGATTTGGTCTTCTATCCAGACCAAAATTGTTCTCCACATCAGCAATAAGGTTGTTTTACTTTCTTATCATTTGGATTTTCACTGGAGTAGCATTTTTAATTTCTTTCAATAACTTTTCCTTTGCTTTCACAACTTGACTAACTATTTGTTGCAAGAGGAATAGCTTTTAGCCTATCTCAGCTGCCAACATGCCTTCTTTACTAAGCTTAATCATTTCTAGCTTTTGATTTAAAGTGAGAGTCATATGACTTTTCCTTTTACTGAGCATTTAGAGGTCATTGTAGGGTTTTTAATTGGCTTGATTTCAATATTGTTGTGTCTCCGAGAATAGTGAGATCCAAAAAGAGGGAGAAAGACAGGATAGCAATTGGTTGATGGAGCAGAAAGAACACATGAAACATTATCTATTATGTTTGCCATATTGTATAGCAGTGGTTTGTGGCACTCTAAAACAATCACTATAGTAACATCACAGATCACTGATCACAGATCACCATAACACAGTGATCGCCAACCTATGGTGAGTTGTATAATTATTTTA
>NW_012143745.1:2330291-2331881 GCF_000956105.1 Propithecus coquereli | reverse complement strand
CATCAGCACAATGACAGAATGTGTGCTTTTATTCAACATTTGTGCACTACTAGATCCTTAACTGCTGTATTATTCAGTCAGGTTTTCCAGGGAAACAGATCGCACATTGTATATATATATATACATGTGTGCGTGTGTGTGTGTGCATATACACATACATATACATATATACACACACATATATATGTATGGATATATATGGATATATGATTTATTGTAAGAAATTGACCCACACAATTACGAAGTCTGTGAAGTTCCAAGATCTTCCATATATAAGCTGGAGACCCAGGAAAGCTGGTGGTGTCATTCCAGTTTGAGTTCAAAGGCCTGAGAATCAGGAGAACTGATGGTATAAGTTCCAGTCTGAGGACAGAAGACTCTATCTTCCTTCTAATCAAGTTGAAACATAAAATTAACCATCAGAAATCCAACCCTTTTCAACTTGAGGCCCATATGCACCTCTATAAACCATAATTAATCTGTAACTAAAAATAACAAAGTCATAATTCTATCTAACATTATATAATTATTCAGCATGTAATACACAAATGTACTAGCCTTTTCCCTTGAGGAGGAAACAAAGTCATTGAGTGATGTTTATTCTTTTTGCTACCTCATAACCTAAATTCTGTGATGTAAAATCAATATATCTTATTTTACATGGTAAAAACTATGAAAAGAAAGAAGTATCTACATATGCACGTGTTTGGAGTATACATACATTCACAAATGTGTTGATAATCAATTTAGGGAAGAAATACTCATGCCAATTACAGTCTTCTTTATGTATCTGGCCATGTTGTAGCTGGTATTGTTATAACTACTTAGTCTGTATTTCCTTTGCTGTCAGCAAACATCTGGATTGGGGCTTCTTTACCTGGGGAAGTAACTCAGACTTTCATTTCTGTTGGGTCTAGCCCATTAGTAATCCTACATAGATTGAGTTGTAGTTTTCTATTGACCTTAGTCTGAGGGCATGGTGATACTAAGAGACCTGTATTCCCTACCTCCATTTTGGAATAGTAGCCCAATGTCCCACTGCTAGTCATAATCAATCACTCTAGCCATCACAAAACTTTCTTCATTGCTTATTTTTATTTTGTGTTTGTTTTCATTTTACATCCAGTTTTAATAGGTAAAATTGACAAATAAAAATTGTATATATTTATGGTATACAATGTTATTTTGACATATGTATACATTGTAAAAGAATGAATCAAGTTGATTAACATGACCATAATTGCACACACTTATTTTCTTGTAGTGAGGACATTTACAATCTACTCTTAGCAATTTTTAAGTATACATTATCATTAATTAAAGTCACCATGCTGTACTATAGATCTCCAGAACTTGTGTCTTCTGTCTAACTGAAATTTTGCACCCTTTGGCAAATACCTCCCCATTCCTTCCCCCTTATCCCCTGGAAAGAACCACTCTACTGTCTACTTGTGTGAGTTAGACTTTTGTAGATTTGACATATAGTGAGATCATATGGTATTTATCTTTATGTGCATAGCATATTTTACTTACTATAATGTTCTTCTGATTTGTATGTGTTGTTGCAAAAGACAAAATTTCCTTCTTTTA
>NW_012143745.1:2326712-2327540 GCF_000956105.1 Propithecus coquereli | reverse complement strand
ACAATGTAATAATAATAGAAATAAAGTGCACAATAAATGTAATGCACTTCAATCATCTCAAAACCCACCTCCCCCGGTCCGCGGAAAAATGGTCTTCCATGAAAACAGTCCCTGGTGCCAAAAAGGTAGGGACCACCGGAACAGATATAATAAGAACGAAAAAATTTGAGGTAAGGTGAGAATTACCAAAATGTGACACAGAGACACGAAATGAGCCCATGCTATTGGACAATTGACATCAATAGACTACTCAACACAGGGTTGAACCACACTTTCAATTTGCCAAAAAATGCAATATCTGTGAAGCCCAATAAAATAAAAGGAGGTATGTCTATACTCAGAAGTGAGATTGCTGGATCATATGGTAGTTCTATTTTTAACTTTTTAATGAATCTCTATGCTGTTTTATCCATAATGCCTATATTAATTTGCATTCCCACTAACAGTGTACGTGGGTTTCCTTTCCTCTACGTGGTTGCCAACACTTATCTTTTGTGTTTCTGCTAGTAGCCTTCCTAATGGGTGTGAGGTAATCTCTCATTGTGTTTTTAATTTGAATTTCTCTGATAATTAGTGATTATAAGCACTTCTTAATATACCTGTTTTATATTTGTATGTCTTCTTTTGAGAAATGTCTGTTCAGGTCCTTTACTCATTTAGTACTCAGATTATTTGTTTTCTTGCTATTGAGTTGTTTGACTTCTTTACATATTTCGGATATTAACCTCTTATCAGATGTATGATTTGCATTTTTTTCTCTCCCATTCCATAGGTTATTTCTTCACTGTCTTGATTGTTTCTTTAGAAAACAGAAGTTTTTAGTTGGAT
>NW_012143745.1:2323300-2324822 GCF_000956105.1 Propithecus coquereli | reverse complement strand
GATTTTAATCTTGAAAATCAGCCACATGGGCAACCTGATACCAAGGTGGGAAATGATGAGCTGAAAGTTGTAGTGAAAGTGACTCCGTCTCAACCTATGTGAGAATTAGCAGCAAGGTTTGACATTCCTATTCCAACAATATTGGAATATTTGAAACAAATCAGCAAGATAAAGAAGCTGGATAGATGGGTTCTGCATAAATAAAATGAGCATCAGAAGAAAAATCGTCTGGAAGCTTGTCTTTCTTTGCTGTCATGACATAAAGGCGAACCATTTCTACACCTTATTGTTACGTGTGCTGAAAAATGGATTCTTTTTGACAATCACAAGCATTCAGCACAATGATTGGATAAAGATGAAGTGCCAAAACACATTCCAAAACCAAATATTAATCAGAAAAAGTTAATGGTGTCTGTTTGGTGGTCCAGCGCTGGTATTGTCTACTACAGCTTCCTGAAACCTGGTGAATCAATTATAGCAGATGTCTACTGCAACCAATTGGACAAAGTGATGAGGATACTTGCAATTAAGCAGCCCAGATTAGTCAACAGAGACAGGTCAATTCTCCTGCAAGACAATACCTGACCACATGTCCCACAAACAACGCTGCTCAAACTGCAGAGCCCAGACTTGGAAACTCTCTGTCATCCACTATATTCACTGGCCTTGCATCAACTGACTACCAGGCTTTGGACCACTTCTCGCAAGGAAAAATATTCAATTCTCAGCAACTATGGTAAAAGTCTTTGGTGATTTCATCACCACTCATTCTCCAGGCTTCTTTGCTGCTGACATAAAAGAGCTACCAGTAAGATGGCAAAACTGTGTCAATAGTTTCGGTGTATACTTTGATTAATTGTACTGTTTCTTGTTTGAGATATAATAAACTATACTTTTGATTCAAAACCAGACATTTCATAATTAATGACCTAATATTTTGGGGGAGGACACAATTTAGTCCACAGCATTCTACCTCTGACCCCAGAGTCATGTTCTTATCACATGTAAAATACATCCATTTAATCCCAACAGCACCAAAAGTCTTAATTTGTGCTAGCATCCACTCTAAAGTCTAAAGTTCAAAGTTTTGTCTAAATATCATCTAAATCAGACATGGATGAGATTGGAGGTACAATTCTTTCTGAGTCAAAATCCTCTCTAGTTGTGAACTTGTAAAACTATTAATAGATAAGGTATTTGCTTCCAAAATACAATAGTGGAACAAGTATAGGATACATGTTCCCATTTTCAAAAGGGAAAACTAGAAAAGAAAGAAGGGTCTTGCACAACTCCAAAACCTAGCAAGGCAAATTCCACTGGACCTTAAGTTTTGACAGTAATCCTCTTTGGCTCAATGGCCCCACTTTCAGGCCCATTGCGGTGTCAGTGTCACCTCTACAGCTCTGCCAGGCAGCCCTGCCACTTCAGCATCTCTCTGCAAGGGCCTCTCCCATACAGTTTTAGTGAAGGTGGCCTGAGTGCTAAGGTCTAAGAACCAGGAGAACCAATGGCATAAGTTTTA
>NW_012143745.1:2310197-2311924 GCF_000956105.1 Propithecus coquereli | reverse complement strand
TTAATAGGAGCTAGGAAGAAAACCGAAACTGTGTAAGAGAATAGAGAGTGTAGGGGCCGTCTCTGGGCAAATTGGCTTAAGCCCAGAGTGAGCGAAACTGGGCGTGCTCTCCTTGGCGCCAGAGGTCAATAGGTCGGGACATGGCCTCTTGACCAAACAGAACTATTCCTCGTGACAGATAGCTTTATGATAGATAACCAAGCGCCTGGGGTCTTGCAAACAAGCCAAGGCATCTCATTGTCCTGCATACGGTAACGAGATAAAGAAGTTAAGATATAAGAAGTTAAGATGCAAACGTCTGCTTCCCTTAAGCAATCGTCTAGAAGGAATGAAAATGTATTTTTCTCAGGGCGCCCAAGGTAGCCATGTGCCAGGAAGTAGCTGCCGGACATAGAAAAAGTATATAATAAAGAGACTGGTAGAATTGTCTACTGCAGTCTTGTATGTCCTTGTGTGTGTCTGTGTGTTTCTTTCTGTGTCCATCCCCCGTTCTGCAATCCGGGCCGCGACAGAGAGTGACAGAAGGTACTACCGAGATAAAATATTCTCAGAAGCCTTCTCAGTCAATCTGATCTCTAAGTATCTGTCTGAATGCTCTGTGGAAAGCTATGAAGAAACTGGAGAAAAGCATTTCTGGCGAGGAAATAGCAAGAAAAAAGGCCTGAAACAGTGGCAGTGTTTACAGTATATGAGGAAGGCCAAGGTAATGGAAGGGAACAAGCCAGGCAGAGAAAGAAGGAGACTGTTCAGTTGAAGTAGCAAAAAGCTACACTGTTAATAAGACCTTCATTTTTTTTTTTTCTTGAGTTACATGGAAAACTACTATACCCTTATTTTGAACAACTTGAGTTCGTTATCCTTCTCCAGGAAGTTCTAAGCAGCACAATTCATCTATTTCCGTATAAGGATTAGTCAGGGAAGAGGGGTCACTCCCAAAATCTATCATACTTCACTAACCACGTAAGAGTACTGGAAGAAAGAAGCACTTCATGGAGAAAAAAAGAAGGGCAATGCAAAAGGGGAGAATAACAAAGAATTCGAAGATGTTGATGATTTAAGTGATAAGCCAAAGTCAAGATCCCTAAAAGAACATACAAATAGAAAATGACATATGAAGGTATGAAACATGTTACAGTCTATTCCCTCATTATACCAACATTCTATTCTAATACAAAGGCAGAAAAGGACTCCTGCCATTGATCATGTGGTGAATGATATGTGTTATATGAATAAAGATGACTTTGGCCACTCTGTGGAGAGGAGATCCTTGTGATGTTATAGGTGAAAGCAGGGAGACTTCTCTTGCTAGGAGGCAAGAGACGATGGTGACTTGGATAAGCTGGAAGTGGTAAGAATGTTTAAATCCTGCACACATTTGAAGTTAGAGCCCACAACATTGGTTGATAGATTTGAAAGAGGAACTCTATAGCTTTCACTCTAGAGACCATGCTTTGGGTGGCAAAACAAACTGTAGATCTGGAAAATTGGTGATGTTGGGCTCCTAGTATCTTGCTTATCTTCATCGAAATTATCTCAGGAACTGCTTGCGTATGAAACTGTAGGTTAACTGTCCGTTGCTGAGTCTGTGGTGAGCTGTGTGTGTAGTGGGGTGAAGACGAACACAGAAAGGTGACACTATTTTTTTCTAGTACATAGGCCAAAATTGGATTCATCTTTTCTTTTTTAGAAGACATAACTATTTATTTTAGGTAATAGACTTAAATGTC
>NW_012143745.1:2305654-2307297 GCF_000956105.1 Propithecus coquereli | reverse complement strand
GAAGTTTCTGTAGAGGTATTTTTTTATATGAGATTAACATTAAAATCAGTGGACTTTCAGTAATGATTAGCCTCTGTAATATGAGTGGGCCTCACGTAATCAGTTGAAGGCTTTTTTGAGAAAAAGACTGACCTTATCTAAGGAAGAGAAATTTTGCCAGTAGACTGCAGCTACAACCTCAACTTTTTCCTGGGTGGCCAATCTGTCCGCCACACTGTAGATTTTTAATTTGTCAAGCTCATAATAACAGGAGGCAATTTCTTAGCAAATCTCTCACTCTCCCCCTCTATTTCTTTTAATTTTTTTTTATTTCAGCATATTACAGGGGTACAAATGTTTGGGTTACGTGTATTGCCCTTGTCCCACGCGAGGCAGAGATTCAAGCATATCCATCCCCCAGATGGTGTGCACCGCACTCATTAGGTGTATGTATACCTACCCCCGCCTCCATCCTCCCACCTGCCTGACATCCGATGAATGTTACTATTATATGTGCACTTAAGTGTTGATCAGTTAATACCCTAATTTGATGGTGAGTACATGTGGTGCTTGTTTTTCCATTTTCGGGATACTTCACTTAGTAGAAGGGCTCCAGCTCTATCCAGGATAATACAAGAGGTGCTAGATCACCATTGTCTTTTGTCTGAGTAGAATTTCACGATATATGTATATCACATTTTATTAAACCACTCATGTATTGATGGGCACTTGGGTTGTTTCCACATCTTTGCGATTCTGAATTGTGCTGCTATAAACATTCTAGTGTAGATGTCTTTTTTATAGAATGTCTTTTTTTCCTTTGAGTAGATGCCCAGTAATGGGATTGCTGGATCAAATGGTAGTTCTACTTGTATCTCCTTGAGTTACCTCCATATTGCTTTCCACAGATGTTGTACTAGTTTGCAGTCCCACCAGCAGTATATGAATGTTCTTATCTCTGTGCATCCACGCCAGCATTTATTGTTTCAGGACTTTTTGATAAAGGCCACTCCCACTGGGGTTAAGTGATATCTCATTGTGGTTTTGATTTGCATTTTCCTGATGATTAGAGATGTTGAGCATTTTTTCATATGTTTGTTAGTCATTAGTCTATCTTCTTTTGAAAAGTTTCTGTTCATGTCCTTTGCCCATTTTTTGATAGGGTTGTTTGATTTTTTCTCTTGCTGATTTTCCTGAGTTCTGTATAGATTCTAGTTATCAGCCCTTTATTGGATGTGTACGTGCTGATTCTAAAAATTATTTGGAAACACATCAACCTATGTAACTGATAAAATTGTTTTTAAAGATAGTTCGAAATGGAGGACTTATACTACCTGATTTAAAGACTTAATAGAAGTGCCAGTAATCAAGACAAGGTTGTACTGGAGGGACAAGAGACAAATAGATCAATGGATTGATTTCAAATAAAAATTCCAATTTAACTAATTCTTCTCCCCCAAAGATATTCACATCCTTATCCCTGGAACCTGTGAATATGTTGGCTTACCTGGAATAAGGGACTTTCCAGAAGTGATTAGGGTAACAAAACTTGATGTTGGAAGATAATTGAAGATTATCTGAATAGGAACAAACTAATCATGAATCTTCAAAATTGGGTGATTTTTCCCAGCTATATTCACAGAGACATGATAATAGAAGAAATT
>NW_012143745.1:2304541-2305604 GCF_000956105.1 Propithecus coquereli | reverse complement strand
TTATTTCAAATATTAGTTGATTAAAGTGGAGTCCACTAAAGTGAAAAACAAACTCTCTTACAACTGTTGAGATTGCAGAAATTGCAAAAACAAACCAAAAAAAGCAGTAATTTATAAATTTATTTTTAGCCTACTCCACAGTAAATGTTTTGGAATCCACATGGGAATGTTAAGTCTCCTCATATAGAATTTCTTTCAATAAATCAAGTTAAAGTACCCAGTATTCAATTTTATGGTCTCTTGCATCCAACAAAATATGACTTTTAGGATTGCATTAGCCTATTTTAGGTACACACGTAATTCTGTTCAATCCACTAATTTCCAAAGTAATATTTTATTTGAACTTTTGGCTATCAAAATTTAATCCCCAGTGTTAAACTACATGAAAAACAGA
Organism: Propithecus coquereli; assembly: GCF_000956105.1. Classification (NCBI taxonomy): domain Eukaryota; kingdom Metazoa; phylum Chordata; class Mammalia; order Primates; family Indriidae; genus Propithecus; species Propithecus coquereli. Next base: position 2,305,210 of record NW_012143745.1, on the reverse strand, counting down.
AAAAAAATAAAGCTCTAATGGATTTTCATATTTAAAATTGCTTCTAATATGGTAAAAACATTCTAATTTTGTTAATCAGCTTAAATATACTCTTCTTTGTCTGCAGCACCTATACTGTCTGCATATAAATTAAAAAGAAATGCTGTAACTTTATTACAAATGCAATTTTCTGCATCCTTACAAATACCCACATTCAGGCAAATGCATGTGCCATAAAATCTTGGTGTGTTGAAATTAACAACTTCTACAACATCCCAAGAACAAGGCTAAAACTTGTTTAAACCCTAAAATATAGTTATGCATGACACTACAAAATCAGTATTTTCACTCTCTTAAAATATCTATTTTTTGGGAGGACCAAGTTTTATATATAGAAAAATAAAAAGGTTTAATTTTTTATGTGTTTGGTCATTTTTCAATACTTTGTTTTAGAGAAAAAGTTGTATCAGAAAGTTCATTGAAAATAAAGCTTATAATGAAGTTTCTCCTAAGTTCATTATGAATATTTATACATATTGATGTCAACTTAATGGAATTTGGCAATGATAACTTTTTCCCTAATTATACTTATTTAGATCTACTGTAGAATGAATTTAAATTTTTTAAGGAAATATCAATTTGTAGTTTCTTAGGAGACAAAATAGCATCAGTTTGTTTTAGAGTTTTTTT
>NW_012143745.1:2289159-2292276 GCF_000956105.1 Propithecus coquereli | reverse complement strand
ACCCCTACACTTAAAGAATAAAATATGTTCTAATTACCACAGGTTTTTCTTTTTATCTAGGAGCTAAACAAGCATTGGCCTTAAGATAAGCAATATTAAAACAATTTGCATCTCCACCACCAGACACTGACCCCTGCCCCCTGTTCCATAAGCTATAATTATAGCTTTGATTGGACAAGAGACTGATTTCAGTAACTATCTACTGATGAAAAGACCACTGGTGTCTTTTGATAAAATGACTTATTGTCCCTGGGGTAGATACCCGGTAGCGAGATTGCTGATTCTAATCCATGGGCACACATAGGCACAAAGAGATATAAAGATCATAGGCTATCAAGAAGTGGGAGTAGGAGGGAAAGGGTAAAAACCTACCCATCAGGTAATACAATGAACACTATCCGGGTGATGGGCACACTAAAAGCCCTGACTTAAGCATTATAAAAGGTATCCATGTAACAAACACATTTACGCCCCTTTAGTAGTTTGAAATTAACAACAACAACAACAAAAATCACTCAACATGGATGGGTTCTGGCTGATTTTACAGAGTCTGCATACTGGAGTGCCTTTGGGTTCTGAAAAGACCTTTTCACATATAGGGCCTAAATGCAGTACATTTAAATGTTAAGTCTCTATTCCAAATTGAATATGGGTCGTATGTAACACGCATATTTGTTCAATACACATGCATCGGGACCACCTTTATTAATATTCATAGATCCTCCTGTTGCATGTTGAATAAGTACTCTTGGCCAATCCACTCAGCATAAATTCCTGTCTTACCCTTCACTCCCTTAAAGTACTTGTCTCTGGTCTTTGCTGGAGGCTAAGTCTACGCTTTGCAGCCTGTCAGAATGGCCACTTTGTAGGCCATCATGCTTGGTGAGAAATAAAATCTCCTTTCCAAATGTATAAATTGTGTGATTTTTAAGTTAATGTAAAAATTTGTTTTGTGTGCTAAAACAGGAACACATAGAGAATGAAATAATTACTTCATAAAGTAAAAGCCTTATGCTGTAGATATATAGAAGGAGTGATTAATTATATTCAGGTGCATTTGAGAAGGGTTTCATATAGAGGCTCATATGAAGAAAGTCTTTAGTATGAGTTTGAACTATGTATATTTATATGCATATGAGATAATTTAAAATTTCTGAAAGATAGCATAAGGAATGAATAATACCATTCATGGAAGGAAAATATGGGTATACTAAAATATATATAAAGGATATAATCTATCACTGAGTCTCGCTCAGACTATTCTGAAAAGTACTAGAAACTTCTGTTTGGTAAGCAAAAGATCAAAATGCTGCCAGACTGAATAGGTGTCTATTTATCTTTTTATTGCAATATTATCTATCTTTTGGTTTTTCTTTCTTTTTATCTTGACCAGCAGTTTTCTTTGCATCAAGACCCACAGTGACAACACTGCAATATTTTCCTCACCAGGGTCCAGTAGTGTTAGTCATTAAATCCAAATACGGTCTCTTTATAGGAAATTCCTCTTGAGACCCATTGCTAGGAAGATAGATCTTTCTCCTTCTATACAAAGGTAATGAAATTCTCCTTTCACAGTACTGCATTACCTAGCTAGATACAGATTGTTAAAAATCAAACCAAGCTCTCATATGGCAAAAAATCTGATAACTTACTTTCTATACAGTTTCCAACTGGCTAGACGCCCTGTTTTAGACAACTCTCTAAAAAGGAAAACATCTCTTAGAGTTTTACAGAAGTCCTCAGAATTAACATACAAAAGTCAATGGACATATTTAGAGTGAATATGGGAAATATTTAACCCAGGACTCTTAGATGGACATGTGATATAGTAAAAATTATCTTGTTCCTTCCTGTCCTCTTTTTTGTCTCTGTACCTACTGGAGTGGGGGAACATTCTCTAGGTCTCAAGATCCTTCCCAAGGTACAGAACAACATTAAATGATTTCCCCCCGTGGCTTCAATTACAATACACACTAGGGTTATTTGGGATTTACCTAAAGTGCACTGACTCTTAAAAGCTTTTGCCAGTAAGACTGGAATATCCGTGTTTATAAAAACATAGGTTATTAGGAATTTATGCCGTTGGTGCAAACTCGTTAGTTAGGAATAATTTCCTGATTACTTCTCACTTTAAAGTTACTTGTTTACTGTCTTATTATCTCTGGATTTGGCTATTTGCTAGAGCCCAGTTGCAATAAAGATAAATCTGTACCAATGTTATTCACCTCTAGGACAACACATTAAAAGTTCATTTTCTTAGAAACACCCTTAAGGAATGATTTTAATTGACATAAATTCAGGCACTGTGGAAAAACAGTGAGGCAGATTATTAGGCCAGGTAATTGTTAAAGGTTCCTGAAAATACGGTGCATAGACAGCTATTAGTATCATTCTGCCTTATATACAGGTTCTAAGTATCATTCATGTGGAACAAATGAAAGAGTTTCCCTCTGTCAGTGGAATCAGAAGAAACTCTTGTGTTAAAAAAAATGGTTACAATGATATATAAACAACTTCCACTATTATCTTTCAGCTTAAAATGGCAGTCAGAGTATGTGAGTGTGCATCTTTTCAAGTGAAGTCATTCGGCAAAGTGATTTTCTGGCATAATACTCAGTTTTAAAGATATTTATGAGATGAAAATATACGTGACAGAAAGTTTCTGATACAAGAAGCTTAACTTGCACAACATAATAAATAAAAAAATAAGTATTTACTCAACAAAATTAGATAATTGGAGTTTTAAAATGAGAAAATCTCAGAATGAGATAAACATCTAAACTCATATTGAAATATATTGTACAATTACATGAGATATTTAGAAAAAACATATTTATAGCCAAAATGAATTGCTCCATAGTGCTAATCTAGTTTATGAATATTATACGTTTTGTGTAATTTGATTTCTTATGTTAAGCATTTACATGTTTACCCTCAGGCCCAGAATAAACTAAAGAGTAGATGTTTTTCTTTATGTATAACTGTTTGCTATTTCTGAAGAGAAACAGAATTTTTAAAATAAAGGTGATTCATGTTTTTGCATATTTTAAACATATTGTAATGTTTTAGTCATGTGTAAAAATTGAAGTTTTATTTAGACGGGACAAAGTATACACA
>NW_012143745.1:2285865-2287348 GCF_000956105.1 Propithecus coquereli | reverse complement strand
TCAAGAACATTCTGATCTATGTAGCAACTAGGATCCATGCTACACCCAATACTGTTTTTTTGTAGGGCTAGCTGAATTATAATATTTCTGAAGCAAATTCAGATTATTATTATTATTAACACATAGATATTGAACAGATATTGTTTAATTTTTAGCTCTATTCATTGATGCATAATAGATGTATTAATACATAGTTGAGTGTACATGTGATGAGTTGACACATCCATACATTCAGATCAGAGTAATTTGGGTAGCCATCACTTCAAATATTTACCTTTTCTTTACACTTGGAACATTTAAATTATTCTCTTTGAGCTATTTTGAAGTATACAATTGATCTACATTAGCTATAGATCTATTGACCTATAAATATATCTATAGATACAATTGATCTATGTCAGCTATAGATCTATTGACACCAAGATTTATTTCTTCTATTGAAGTGTATGTCTGTACCTATTAATCAACCTCACTTCACCTCCCTTCCCCCATACACTTCTTGGCCTTTGATAACAATCAATCTACTCTCTATCTTTATGAGATGCACATTTTAGCTCCCACATATGAGTGAGAATATACAATGTTTGTGTTCCTACACTTGGCTTATTTTACTTAACATAACGTCCTACAGTTTTATCTATGTTGCTGCAAATGACAGGATTTCATTCTTTTTTATGGCTGAATAATGTTCCATTGTGTGTGTGTGTTTTATCCACACATCCACAGATGGACACTGAGGGTTATTCCATATTTGGGCTGTTGTGAATAATGCTGCGATAAACATGGGAGTACAGAAATCTCTTTGATGTATTGATTTCCTTATCTTTGGATAAATACTCAGTAGTGGAACTGCTGGATCATATGGTAGTTCTATTTTTAGTTTTTTGAGGAACCTCAAAACACTGTTTCCCATAGTGGCTGGATTCATTTACATTCTCACCAACAGTGTACAAGAGTTCCCCTTCCTCCACATCTTTGCCAGCACCTGTCTTTTTGATACATTATTTTAACTGAGGTGAGAGATCTTATAATGGTTTTGATTTGCTTCTCTCTGATAATTAGTGACATTGAATATTTTGTCATATACCTGCTGGCCATTTGTATGTCTTCTTTTGAGAAATGTCTATTCAGACCTTTTGCTATTTTTTAAATTTTATTTTATTTGAGTTGTTTCAGCTTCTTATATATTCTGGTTTCATGTCAGATGGATAGTTTGCAAATAATTTCTCCATTCTGTAGGTTCAGTTTCATGTTTCAGATCTTAGATTTAAGTCTTTAATCCATTATATGTGTTTCTTATATGATTATAGATAAGGATCTAGTTTCATTATTCTGCATATATTAATAGTTATTCAGTTTTCCCAGGATCACTTATTGGCATCTTTGTCAAAATAGAATTGGCTGTAAATTTGTGGATTTACATCCGAATTCTCTATTTTGTTCCATTGGTCTTTGTGTCTGTTTTCATGCCAGTGTCATGCTG
>NW_012143745.1:2281849-2284026 GCF_000956105.1 Propithecus coquereli | reverse complement strand
AATCAAGAATTCAATCTCATTTGTAATGTTTTTATATTCACTACATTGACATTACTCTATGACACTTCCCAAGATGTAGAAGGTAAATTAACATTCCTTCTCTAGGGGTCAGCAAAGGTCATGACCAGGACATAAACAAAGTATCTCCTTATTTGGGGGAAGATCTCTAGCACCACACATGCAGTACTCAATTCATAAATCTCTCAAGGTGAAATCTGATGATGGTCTCCCTGAATGATGTCGGTATAAATATGCCACCAATCAGCTTATAAGTAGAAATATGTTTTCTTTTCTTTATCTAATTTGTCCAAGTTATTTAATAAAAGTGAGTCTTTTAGAAATGTAACCAAAGATAACACTAGAAATACAAAAAAACAGGCTACATAGAAGAAAGGCAAAACAAATGTTCCCTTTATTCAAAGTGTTTTGTTTTCAGAAAAAGAATGCAAAATGTGGGTCCAGCTAGATTAGCCACAAGTATTTACTTTCTCCCAACTGTCCCAAGTTATGTCATATTTGAGTCTGTTTCAGGTAATGATGCTCTCAACTATTTTGCAAACACAAGAAGAAGCTAATGAGAAGCACTTACATTTTATAGAATAGAGTATGAGTTTAAATTGGAGGTAGAGGGAAGGGACTTTGTAAAGAAACTACATGCAAGCCTTTTTTAGAAAATTACCATAAATGGCAAATGGTTTGGTTGGGGCCTTTTGAGACTTGAAGTTGATTCTTTTGGTTTGGTATCTCTATTCCAATCCAGTAAATTCCATCCTGCTTTAATGAGGCCCAATGTTTCTACCCAAGCTATGATGATGCTTAAAGGAAGAATCATCATATGCTCAAAAATTGCAAGTCTTTGAGTAAGTTTGTCAGAAATGTTGAGTGGATGCCATATTAGTTTTTATTGCTGCTATAACAAATTACCAAAAATTTAATGGCTTAAATCAACAAGTTTCTTATGTTGCATTCTGGAGATCATGATTTTCACATAGGTGTCACTCAGCTAAAATCAAGTCCTTTGCAGGCTGTATTTCGTCTGGAGCCTCTAGGGGAGAATTCATTTCCTTGACCTTCGCAGCTTCAGGAGACTACCTGCATTTTTTTGGAACTTGGCCACTTCCTCCATCTTCAAAGACACCAATGGCCAGTTGAGTTTTTTCTCATATCACTTCATTCTGACTCAGACTCTCTGATTCCCTCTTCCACATTTAAAGGACCACTGTAATTACATTATGCCAACTTGGATAATCTAGGACATTTTTCCTTTTTTGACAATGATCTGATTAGCAACCTTAATTCTATTTGTGACTTTAATTCTTCCTTGCCACGTAACATAACTATTTGAAGGTTTCGGGAACAAGGACATGGACATATATAGGGATCCATTATTTGCCTACCACACTTGTAAATGATACTCCATAGGTGTTTGTTTTTGTTTATTCTGCTTTCACTCATAATGTGATCAGGTTGATAAGCCAACTAGGTGTTTTGGCTGTCCATGCTTAAGACTCTACTTGTCTCTGAAGAGACTAACCTGATTCTCTTCACTGCAAGTCTTATCTAGGGAAACATCTTACAACAACACATCCGTACCTTGGTGAAGTTTGAGATATAATAATCATAATGCATTCTGTATTTTTGCTTTAATACATCTTAGTGCACACAGATAAGGCATTTCCAGGGGAGGGATGGGCATGTCTTGTAGAGAAACATGATGTGAAAATAGTGTCAACCACTGAGGCTGAGCACAGGTCAGTGAATTATAGAGAGACTTGGTTGGACACTTATGCTATTTATCGTATGAGAAGATTTCAGCATGTCTAGTTCACCAGGCAATGTTAAAATATCCAACTGAAAGAAACTGCGTATCTTTACAAAACTCCTAGCATGGAATTCAGAGTAAACGCCAAAAATCTTAAGTGATTCATATAGGACAGTCAGTTACATCAAGGATGCTTATTTGTTCTCAGCCAGGTCTACTGATCACAGGTTTATGGATTACAGTCTGGTATCTGGTTGGAGGAATCTTTTGGGGGAAGTTGCAAGTTCCAAAAGATCTGGATTACTGACAGCCAACCAAAACAGGACTGAAGTAAAGGAACTTTTTTGCTACAAGTGAGAATAAAATTTGGGAAACTGGAAAAGGTAAAAACCCAAATATTAAAAGTGAGACCGTA
>NW_012143745.1:2278742-2280569 GCF_000956105.1 Propithecus coquereli | reverse complement strand
AATATAAAAGATGTTTTATTTTCTGGTTTACCACACACTTCCTTTTGCTTTATGATATTTGATCCTTATCATCTCCTAATGCACCATTACTTCTTTTTAAGGTGAGGCAATGACATCAATTATTAAATAGCAGAGATAAAATTCTGACTGTCCTCTAAGTACAATATTTATGCTCTTTTCTAAGTAACACTTAATTAGCTGTGTATGAGAAAAACCTGGTTTAGGGGGCTCAGAAAAAGTAAATTTATTTACTTACTGATATGGCAGAGAAGACTTCAACAAAGATGTATCTTGATTTAGGCCTTAAAAGGTAGATGTAATATAAATGCTGGGAATAAGAAAGATAGGCATTATAGGTACAGAACAGAATAAGCAAAGGTATGAAGAAAGAAGTCAGCCCAGAATGTTATAAAAACAGTAAACAGCAAGTGCCAAAGTCTGATTGAATCATTCTACCTCACATTTGTTCATCTCAAATTCAACACTAAACCTTTATCCAATCAGCCTATCAGGTCAGGAATTACTTTCAGATAAGACAAATTATTTTACTCAGCATATAGTTTCAGAACCTCATGCCAAAGTGGTTTGCTTTTCTTCATTTGTAAACAATACTGTGTCCTGAGCCAGGAATATTGGATTCACACTTTATATAGGAATATATTAGATTTTTAAATTACATGGCGTTGTATATGTCACACTCCAGCAGGCTCATTCCTGAAGGGATATGGTTAGTCATGAATAAAATACTTGCACTAGAAACACAAATGCCTGATGAATATACAAGGGTAAATAAGTGAAATGTGTATTGCTGAAATGAAGACTGAGCTGAGATTAGACAGCCTACCAAGGAGGGAGAAAAGCCTTCTGAAAACTCATTATTTAATATGGAATTGTACAAATAGTCTCCTTTTATTGTATAGTCTAACTTTTCATTTCATTTGCCACAGGGTGGCCAATAGGCAAAATGCCTGTTTTGACATATACCACTCAAGTGTGAAAGTAACCTTTTGCTTTAATGGTTTCTTCAAGAACTAGCCTGGTGTTTTAATTGGCTAATGCTGCTCTAGAATGTGCAGTCTCCCAAGGAATATAATATTTCCAAAAAATAGTTCTGTTTTAATTTCTTTCATTTCAGTGTAGCTTAATATGAAATCTGTTTTGCATCCCAGTTGTAATTAGTGAGTATAATAAGTGTAAAAATTTGAATGATAGTTGCAGCTGCTGTGTACTTGGACTGCAAACACTTCTAACATTATAAAAATATTATTCTAGAATCAATAAGGCTATTTGAATGCCAAATACAGTTGACCTTGCAAAGCTGATTTAAAAAAATATTTCTGGCACCTATATTTATTCTAACGTTGATGTAGCCCATTTTTATTTTCCTCCATTTTCTAATTTTTTCATTTAATTTTCAGCAATATAATCAGGTACAGAAAATATTTTTTTTTCTTCTGACTTCAAATAGAATCAACCATGGTATTAATAAGACAACAAATAGTTTAGATTTTTAGACATTTTAATCATCTGCTTTTAAAATTAGTAATATAGACAACATATTTAAAAAATGCTGTTAATCTTGATGAGTTTTAGTTGAACTTTGAGAAAAGGAAGAAGAATAATAACAAGAAATGTCCTTAGTAGACTTTATGAAATAAAATTCAGTTTCAGGTAAACCGTATTTGTCATACACACATATTGTCGTACCTAAGGAAATTACGTATTGTTTTTACTTACTTCAAAATGTTAATAAGTTATCTTATACTTTAGAATCACTTTTTCCAAAGAAGAAAGAATTTTTAATACTTTTAAATTAATAACTTAGAA
>NW_012143745.1:2276375-2276692 GCF_000956105.1 Propithecus coquereli | reverse complement strand
TATAGTATGAAGCAAGGATATTAATTTATTTAAAATAAAAATCAGTGTGGTGGTTAATTTTATGTGTCAACTTGTCTGGGTCTTATGATGCATTGATTAACATTATTCCTGGGTGTCTGTGTAAAGTTCATCCAAACAATTGAATGGACATCACCCAATCAGTTGCAGGCCTGAATAGAACAAAAAGGTAGAGTGAGGTTGAATTCCTTCTCAGCCTAACTGCTTGGTCTGAAACATGTCTTCTTCTCTCAGTGTTCCTTGTTTTCAGGACTTTAGACTGGTATCTATACCATTTGCTTTCTGGATCTCAGGCCTTT
>NW_012143745.1:2262062-2263355 GCF_000956105.1 Propithecus coquereli | reverse complement strand
AAAGGAAAGCAAATTAACTGTATACACTGATCTATACCTTCTCAAGATATTGATAGTCACAAGACAGAGATATCAAAATGTCCACAGAATAAGAGCAAAAAGTAGTTCTTCATCAAAGTTTTTTTGTTTGTTTGTTTAAAAATAGCTTAATCCTATTCTGGCTGGTTAAAATGCAACAAAATTTTACTAAAGGATACTGGGAAACTCTGATAATTGGTGACAGGCCCCACCACTAGGTTCGACATCCAGGAAGAACCTCCCAAATCACATTGCAGAGCAGGTTCGGTGATGAAAACATTGCAGCTGCCAAGCGCCAAATAGCTTGAATTGCCAACACAACCATCCTTTATCACTGTGTTCCACCACCCCAGGATGTTTGCCTACCTGTAGTTGTTCCCAGAGGTAGATTTTAGCCATCCCCACTTGTTTGCATCACCAGTGCTTAATTCAGGGACTGAATGATATTTTATTGTTTTTGAGGCTGTGCCACATGTCCATGTACTATTTGCAAAAAAAAAAAAAAAAATGTAATAGCTGATATTTGTAAGCTCCCACGATTGGAGGCTTACTCAGCTTTTCACTAAGGATCATAACCTAGAGATTTTCCAAACACAGAAAAGGTGTTCAGACAATGGGCAACCAAAAAGGAAAACATCTGTTTACTACAAGCGTTATTCATGATGTAGACACCATTTAGATTTTCAAGAGGAAATTAATTGTCAAAGAATTTCTTGTTTTCCATATGTGTATTTACAAAGCAGGATTTCTTAATCTCAGCACTATTGACATTTTGGGCCAGATAATTCTGTATCGTGGGGCTTGTCCTATATATTGTATTAATAGGATGTTGAGCAGTATATCTGGCCAATAGCAGTCCCCCACTCCTTCCAGGTATGGTAGCCAAAAATGTCTCCATTCATTGATAAATGTCTTATGGGAAGACAAAATTGCTCCCATTGAGAACAACTGCTATTACGTGATGTTCATGAACACAGCTTTACCATAATGGACAATATGGAGAGAATGACATGAAATCTCAGTCTAGAGTATATATTTTAAAGTATATTTAATGCTTAAGGCAATAATTATATAGTATTTTTAACCAAATACTTATTTATCACCAACTAGAACTTAAAACTTTATAAATTAAGGGCATCCATCTTCTATGGGATAGTCATGAAAGAAGTGCAAGCAGCATGTCAATAAATATAACATCTTTCTTAAGAGTTTACAATGAGTTTGCATGAGCAAGACACTCTTCACATGTATTATCTCTGTGATAGGGTGCAAATT
>NW_012143745.1:2259571-2262012 GCF_000956105.1 Propithecus coquereli | reverse complement strand
AGTAATAAAGGATAAGAATAGATTTTAAAATATAAGAATAATTCTGGAAGATAGAGAAGAGTTCTCCTAAGGACAAAATAAAGGTGAATTAAAGGCTGTAAATTTATAAAGACTACATTAGGGGATGCTGGGCAGATAAGAAATGGTAATTTCTGCAGTGACTAGATGATCGAGTACAAGTAAAGGGCATGGGCATTCCAGATTTTTGTTTTAGAAAGATTCTGAACATGGCTGTGTTGAATATGAATTTAAAAGAAGCAAAATTGCAGGTAAGGATTTCTGTTAGAAGAATACAATATTGCAGTAGCCCACAAAAGTGGTGATGGTGGCCTGAACTGAAATGCTGTCAGTTAAAAAGTAGAAGGGTGAGATGGAATTTGGATCAATTTAGGAGAATGAATTCTCTTTTGGAGGTGGAGAGTAGATTTGGAGCTTATTCCTAACATTATTACCATGGTAGTAGTGCATTAGAAATTGATGGAGTCAACCAAGAAACAAAAGCCAAAAGAAAGTACTGGTTTAGGTAGGAAGAAAATGCTTTTAGTTTTTAACATGCTGCAATTTAGATATTTATTGGACATAGGATGGAGTTATCTGTTAAGCAGTCTGGACCTCAGCAAGAAAGTCACTGTGCTGTAATATAAACATGAGGGTTATTTGTACACTGGTGATGGCTAAAGATAAACAGAAAACAACTAAGGAGACTGTTTAGAACAAGAGAAAAAGACAATATAATATACAGGAGAAGAAACTTCCTAAAGATGGCTGTGAGAAATAGGAAAGCTTTGAAAAACAAAAGATTTTGGATTTTATAACTAGGAGTTATTAACAGAGACAATTTGAGTGAAATTGTGAGAGATGAGGGCATATTCTAATATAGTGAATAATTACTGTGAGGTAATGATGAGGAAAGGAAACATAGACTACTTTTTTGGGGGGTGAGGGGAACTTTGATGTTAAAGAAAATTAGTGGAATACTTTATAATAGGAGCAAACCTTAAGTATATTTAAAGAAACCTGACAGAAAGGTGACAAAGAGGGGAGAGGAAGAGGGTGTGGGGGAGGGTGGTGAGAGAGAAAGAGAAAGAGGGAGAGAGAGAGAGAGATTGAGATTGTGATTAAAAACACTGCATTGCAGCTATAATCCTCAAAGGGTCTGAGGCTGCCTGCAGCAGTTTCACAGGGGATGGGCTTGTCAAAAACATAGATTCATAGGCCCTACAACGGAGCTAAAGATATGCCGAAAATATGCAAATTAACATTTAAAATTCACTGCTCTAGAGAAAGTAATTTGTATTTTCTGAAAAGACATGAGATGATGGGATCCAGGAAGGATATGGGTGAAAGACTTAACATCCATTAAAAAAAAAAAAAAAAAAAAAAAACTTTTCAGGAATTTTACCCAGATGATCTTTATTTTAACTGATGACTTCTGATATATAAAAGGAATAGGAGAAAATGTTATCATAGAGTAACGCAGTTTGAATAAATTGCCAAAATAAGTTGAAAAATTATTTATTCAAAGATGGATGTGATGTGGATTCAAATGTTGGAAGTAACAAATTTCAGGGATACAGAGCTTCACAGATAGTTTTTCTGCCCCAGTCACATTCTGCTTAGAATGTTGTAGTGAGCAGAGAAGGTGAATAGCTAGATAATTCAGGATAGGGACTTTGTACTGCACACTGGGAATGGTTACAACGCCACCAGGGAGATGAGAGATGCAAGTTTGTTAGTTGCGTTGGCAGACTGTGTAATTTAGATTTGATCAAGAAGGAAATAAGAATCAGAAGGAGGAAGATTGATTAGAATAGATATAGGTTAAATGATTGAAGTATGAATTAGATCAAATGTGTACCAATTAGATCGATTATGTCAGTGAGAGAATATGTATGAAAAAACTGCTGTGAGAGACTTGAATTTTGGAGATTAAAATTGCAGATGTGGTCATCACTGGGAATCAGCTTCATTAGTTTAGTCTCATGATGTAGTTCAGTCACATGAAACCAAACATATTTAATTTGTTTTATGTAAAAAAATGGTTTGATCTAAATTCATACTTATAAAATTAGTAAATTCCATATCATTTATTAATCAAAATATTATCTCAGTTGCCATCTATATTTTGAGAAATGTTAGGGGGGATATCCACAAATTCCTCGTAAGTCCCAAAAACAATAATAAAGATTATGATAATACTTAAATGAAATTTGGATGCCCACATGACAACATATTAAAAAAAATCAGTTCTAGAGAGATATTAAACTTAAATGTGAACAACTTAAGATTTTTAGAGTAAAAAATATAGGAAAATTTTAAAGGTCATAGGACAGAGAAGGACCTCTAAAAAATGCAGAAGATGACCACTTGTACTCACCATCAAATTGTTATTAATTGATCAACACTTAAGTTCACATATATTAATAACATTCATCGGGTGT
>NW_012143745.1:2254414-2256197 GCF_000956105.1 Propithecus coquereli | reverse complement strand
TGTACAGAAATCAGTAGAATTTCCATACTCCAACAGCAGCCAAACTGAGAACCAAATCAAAGACTCAATATCCTTCACAATAACAACAAAGAAAATAAAATATCTAGGAATATATTTAACTAATGAGGTGAAAGATCTTTACAGGGAGAACTATGAAACACTAAGGAAGGAAATAGCAGAGGCTGTAAATAGATGAAAACCATACCATGCTCATGGATCAGCAGAATCAACATTCTTAAAATATCTATACTATCTAAGTGATCTACAGATTCAATGCAACCCCTATTAAAATACCAACATCATTTTTCACTGATCTAGAAAAAATAATTTTACACTTCATATGGAATCAGAGAAGACCCCATGTAGCAAAAGCAAACTTAAACAAATAGAAAAATTGGGAGGCATCAATTTACCAGACTTCACACTATACTACAAGGCTATAATAACCAAAACAGTATGGTACTGGCACGAGAACAGAGACATAGACCAATGGAACAGAACTGAGAAACCAGATATAAAACCATCCTCATATAGCCATCTGACCTTTGATAAAGCAGACAAAAACATACACTGGGGGAAAGAATCTCTATTCAATAAATGGTGCTGGGATAATTGAATAGCCACATGTAAAATACTGAAACAGGTTCCACACTTCTCACCTCTCACAAAAATCAACTCACAGTGGATAACAGACTTAAATCTAAGCGTGAAACTATAAGAATTCTAGAAGAAAATGTTGGAAAAACCCTTATAGACATTGGCCTAGGCAAAGAATGTATGAAGGTGACCCCATAGGCAATCAGAGCAAGAACAAAAATAAATAATGGAATGTGATCAAATTAAAAAGCTTTTGGACAACCAAGGAAAATATCATGAGAGCAAATAGACAACCTACAGAATAGGAGAAAATATTCACATACTACACATCCAATAAAGGGCTGATAACTAGACTATATATAGAACTCAGGAAAATCAACAAGAAAAAAATCAAACAACCCTATTAAAAATTGGGCAAAGGAGATGAACAGAAACTTTTCAAAAGAAGATAGACTAATGGCCAACAAACACATGAAAAAATGCTCAACATCTCTGATCATCAGGGAAATACAAATCAAAACCACAATGAGATATCACTTAACTCCAGTGAGAATGTCTTTTATCAAAGAGTCCCTAAACAATGAATTTTGGTGTGGATGCGAAGAGATAGGAACACTCACACAGTGCTGGTGGGACTGCAAGTTAGTACAATCTCTGTGGAAAGTAGTCTGGAGATACCTCAAAAAATAAAGTAGAACTACAACTTGACCCAGCAATCCCACTACTGGGTATTTATCCAAAGGGAAAAAAAGACATTCTATAAAAAAGACACTTGCACTTGAATGTGTATAGCAGCACAATTCACAACTGCAAAGATGTGGAAACAACCCAAGTGCCCATCAATACATGAGTGGATTAATAAAATGTGGTATATATATACCATGTAGTACTACTCAACTACAAAAAAAACAATGGTTAATTGTTAATAGCACCTTTTGTATTATCCTGGATGGAGCTGGAACCCATTCTACTAAGTGAAGTATCACAAGAATGGAAAAAGGAGCACCACATGTACTCATCATTAAATTGGCACTAATTGGCCAACACATACATGCACATATGGTAGTAACATTCACTGGGTGTTGGGCACGTGGGAGAGGGGAGGAGGGGATGGGTATATACACACCTAATGGGTGTGGTGCACACTGTCTGGTGATGGGCATGCTTGTAGCTCTGACTTGGGTGG
>NW_012143745.1:2249291-2253489 GCF_000956105.1 Propithecus coquereli | reverse complement strand
GTTATAAAACACTATAATATCCCCTTATCAAAAAAAGAATTTTATCTAGAGGGCAACTAAGTGACAATAAAGTCCTTTGATTTTTACCAGATTGGAGGGGAAATTAGTAACAACCATGTGATTTTTGATATTTAATTTGCAGAATGAAGACAATGAACAAAATATATCCCAATTATCATTTATTACAGCCAAAAATGTTGGAAGGACATAATCTCCAAACACAGGATTATCTGTTAAATTAAACAAATTTTTTCATAGAAAGAATTACTCACATTATGCAGGTTTTTCCACAAGTTTTCTCTAATAAATCAGTGAAAGCTTATTTATAGACCAAAGGGCAATGTTTGGGAAGTATTGGCTGAATGCAGATAATAGAATTTCTTAGTCTAAACTGAGGTTTGTCTATTTTATGTACCTTTCACAGAGTTGGCCAGAGTAGTTTTGCCAGCTCTGACTCAGGGGACCAGAGACTTTGCAGAGTCTTATTATTGTATATTTCCGTCTTTGAACTCTGCCCTTCTTATTTTGAATTCCTCTGGTTTATGAAGTGTTCCATGTCTGGCCTGATCTAATTATCCTCTATACAAACTGCCTTTTTCAACCGGTTCAGCATAACTTCAACAATCACTAATTACTAACTGCTAATATGAGCTGGACCCTTATGTAAATCCAACAATGAAAGTAGAGATTTTTTTTGAAAAAGGTGACTGCGAACCTCGCTCTTGAAGGTAATGGGGAAATAATCCGATTGGGGGGAAAAAGTAGATAGATATTCAACAGGCAGACAGGAGGTAATGACGTGCAAGACACAGAGATGGAACTTAATGAGTCATGTAATAAAGACCTACTTGCCAGGGGAAATATGACTTCAAATAGCATTTCTATCTATTCCTTTTCCGATTTATTTTTCTGCCCAGAATTTTTTTTTTTTAAAGTGGGTTCGAGAAGAAATATATACGGGCCCACAGTTCTGATTTGTTTTGAGACACAATACTCCAAAATCATTTTCTACATACAGAAGCTTTCTTCATGTCCTCACAAAGGAAACGATTTTACACAATCTACATTTTATACATCACTCAAATATGAGACAGCCAATTTTTTTCTGAGCTAGCTACAGCAGATTTCTCTATTCTCATTACAGTAAAGAGGATTTGAATGATTCACCTCTCATCGTTTAGATAGCATACACACTCAGAAGCGGCAGCTGGGCTCCTGCTCTCCAGGCTGAAGATGAAATGGATGTATTTGGTTTATGATGGATATCATTTATGAATGTTTTAACTATTGCTGCTGTAGATGTCACTCTTTCCTTAGTCTCTTATATATTTAAAGATATTTTTTCCTAGGTTGTGTATCTGAATAAGTTTTGCACAAGACCAGGTAAGCAAAAAATGGTAAGCCTTCAGATCTTTTATTTTCAGAAATACTTTTTCTGGAAAAAAAATATTTCTTTTCTATAAAGATACAATTTTTATTTGAATTCTAAACAAAGATAAAATAACTTTACAATAATTTGTTTTCCCCTGATATGCACTCATGAGTTAGGACTGATACTAAATATTATTAAGATGGCCCTATATATCCTCCTTTGTGTTTATTTATCATTTTTAAAGCCCAAGATTTTTGAATGTAGCAGCTTTTAATTAAAACTGGCATTTTCTGAATTCTTTAGTAAAAATCTCTTACAAGCACAGGAAGGAACATTTTTGTCAGTGCTGGTGTCCACCCATTTACTTCCTACAGGTAAAACACAAGAGCCTTATACTTTCCTTTGTGGTTACACTGAATCCTGTTTCACAGAAGAGTTTGTTGTATTTATATAAATTAATCTTTACTATTTAGGTAAATATATTGCTACCAAAGCTAATCCTGCTTTCCAAAAGAATGGCTGTCTCATGCTCTTGTGATTTACTTTTGAAGGTGGTACTTTTTTTCTTTATATCCATGTCAAAAAAATGTGGCAGCATATATGTGTAAAATACAATTAAAAGAAATAAAACCTGAATAACTACAAATGGAATTAACGTGATAAATGTGATGTCTGATGTCTTCCGACTAATCAATAGTTCATGCATTCCCCCATCTCCATCACATCACCTTCATCAGATATTATTAAAATAAGGTTTATTCTAAGCTTTCTTAATGTCATTTTACCTAGTACATCTTTCTATCCACTTTAGTGACTTCAACATCCACTTTGATTAATCTTATAGATCTTCTTAGTTCTTTTATCCTTCTAAACTTAAATGACCTTTATTTTAGCACGACAGCACTGCAACCAACTGCCTTAATAGGTTATGTTTTAAACTCCACTGTCATTAAAAAATTGATGTCCACAATATCAAATTCCAATCTATCCCCCTTTGAGGACAAGCTTGCTGCTTTTTATTTTTACTTCATGAACTCTCTTCCTTCTCCCTTAAACCCTAGGTCAAATCAAATGAAAAGCCTTGATTTATCAATCCTCTAAAATCCCTCAAAATAACACTATTCGCCATACCCTGTGGAATTTTGATTACTCACTTCCATTTCTGGAACAGTAACTTCTTGATTGTAGTCTTTTCCTCTCCAAATTTTTCACCACTTTGAGTTCAGTCATCGCTGCAAAGTGCTAAGCTAATCGTGTCAGCTCTCTGATCAAAACCCTAGTATAACTGTCCATTATCAATGTCTAAATTATTTTCAGACATCTTAAAGAATTGTCATGTTTTTCTTTTTACTTCCCTCTGTCAAAATACAAGATCTCCCTCTCTGCCCATGATTAACATCAACTCGACTTTCCTGTGTGAGCCCCCTAGAAAATTCTATGGTAGCATACTATGACCTATAAGAGCCAGACTGAATGACATTCAAGGCGTCTCCATAATCCTATGTCCATACTATAATTTTTATAATATGAACAATGATTCATATTATAAAAACTATGAATCTTGGTTCCATTAAGCTACCCTAATTTTTGGTAACTATACTTCGAATTATAATCTGCATTTATCTACGTTTTAAATCCTAGTTTGATCCTACTAAATCATTTCCTCAGTGCTGTACTTTAAAAGCCACTTCCTTATAGAAGCTTTCTGTAATCTCCTCCGACTATGTACACCAGGTCCATTTTATAAATATTTTCATAGCCACCAAATTTTTTTCTCAAATACATTTTGCTATGTATTCATATGACTGTGTGATTTATGTAAGCCACCCTGATTAAAATTTTAAGATCACCAGGGTATTAACGGAGTCAGTTTTGCCAGTTACTGTATATTCGACATGTAACATTGAGCCTTACAATAATAATGTGTATGTATTGACTATGTTGTATAAATGAATAAGTCATTTTATTGGATTTAAAACATAAATATTATTTTGTAGACTGCTGGATTCACTAAAAATATGTGTTTTAAAAAAATCCTTTTATGTCAGGGTTCTCCTTATGAATAAGATATAAAAGGTCATGCTAGCTAAAGCTCTTGTGACAATTAGTTTCCAACCCCAAAATAATTTCATACAGTTCATCCCTAGAAGAACCCATATAAATTATAAGATCCTATTTTAATGGTAGCAAGGAGCTGTGAATGCTATGAGGATTAGATAAGCAAATATTCCGGACAAGATAACTTTTCTAAGAGAAGCTGATGCACTCCACTGGGTGTTCATTAATTCTTGGAATGGGCTAAAGATTGGAATTTTCCCCACAGAAAACATCTGTTAGGAGAAAAAGAAATTAACCTAGAATTAGCGGTCATATAGTGCTGATTGGAACAAGTGGAAATTAGAAAGAAGGGAATGCACCATAGTCAATTTTTTCCAGTGGACATTTGTTGAGTTTTGATGCTGTGCAAGAGACTGGGAACTAGGTTGAAAGGCAGAGTAGATCTCGCATATTCTGTACTGCTTAGGAAAATAAGGCTTATTTGGAAGGGTATTTGCTTCAAGCACAACACTTTTCTTCAATATACTGAGAGGATCATACCTTAAGAACAAGGGTGAAATTGAGATGCACTGAGTTTTATCAATAACGCCTTCTAGCCTGACCCCACTCAGCTTCTGATTTCTTTATATAATAAGATAGAGAGACCCATGTCTGATGAAAAATATCCTCTGGATTTTTTTTGTCCTCTATTTTCAACATATAGTAACAATTAAAAAATGATGAGAAATTTGAAAAGACAAAATCAATGGCTGGTAAGCAAGAGTAAAA
>NW_012143745.1:2248109-2248656 GCF_000956105.1 Propithecus coquereli | reverse complement strand
CAAAGGAACAAAAATATAATAGATAACTAATTACTCAACGGAAATATTGCAAGCCGAAAGGTAATAGAATCTTTACAGTGATTACAGGAAGTCCACACAAATCTTGAATTTTTTACTCAGTGAAAACATCCTGCAAAAATGAAAATGAAGAACAAATAGATATTTTTAAGCAAACAGTAACTTAGGAAATTGGTCACTAGCAAGCCTGCACTTAAAAAGAAAAGTAAATGTAGTTCTGGCAAAAAAGAAAAAAAAAAAAAGATTTCAGAAAGAAACAGGACTTTTTAGGACAAATGAAGAATAACAGAGAAGACAAAGATTATGTAGGTCAATAAAATAAATACTGACCGAACAAAATAACTATAGAAATGTCTTGTGGAGCTCAATTTATATTAGGAAAAAACATGTATGCCAAAATAAAAAAAAAAACATAATTGAGGAGAAATAAATTTTAAAGGATCTAAAATTCTACAACTCTCTCAGAATTGATAAAACTAAAAATTGATCAGTAAAAAATCAAAGATGCAGAAACACTAAAAAAATAAAA
>NW_012143745.1:2240896-2248059 GCF_000956105.1 Propithecus coquereli | reverse complement strand
CATGGTAGTGAATATATTTATATATTTTCCTTACTTTATCTCCCCTACTTCCCTTCCTAGCCTCTGATAACCACCAATATACTCTCTATCTTCATGAGATCCAGGTTTTTAGCTCCCACATATGAGTGAAAAGATGTGATATTTGTCCCTTTGTGCTTGGCTTATTTCACTTAATATAATGGCTTCCAGTTCCATCCATATTGCTGTAAATGAAGGATTTCATTTCTTCTCATGGCCGAATATTAGTCTGCTTTGTCAAAGATCAGTTGGTTTTAGGTACATGGTTATATTTCCAAATTCTCTATTATGCTCCATTGATCTATATGTCTACTTTTATGCCAGTAATATGCTGTTTTGGTTTACTATAGCTTCGTTGTATAATTTTAAGTCAGGAAATGTGATGCTTCCAGTTTTGTTCTTTTTGCTTAGGATTGCTTTGGCTGTATGTGCTCTTTTTTTGGTACTATATGCATTTTAGAATTATTGTTTTCTGATTTTGTGAAAAATGCCATTGGTATTTTGAAAGGAATTGCATCGAATATGTAGATTTCTTTGGGCAGTATGGATATTTTAACAATATTGAGTCTTCCCATCAATGAGTATGGGATGTTTTGCCATTGCCATTGCCGTTTGTGTGGTCTGCGATTCCTTTCATAGGTGATTTGTAGAGTTCCTTGTAGAGACTGTAGAGATTTTTCACCTCCTTGGTTAAATATATTCTGAGGTATTTTATTATTTTTACAAATATTGTCATGTAAGGTAACATTTTTAGAGGTTCTGGAAATTAGGGCATGAGCAATTTTGGGGCCATTATTAATCCTACCACAGATGTACTTGGTCTTAGATTCTCTATGTATAATAGGGAGGGGCTATAGCATGTCTTTCTCTAACATTTTAAATCTGTATTGACTGTGTTCCAAAAGATAAGATTTAAGGTCCTCTGAAGATTATGCCATGATATGTAATAATCTTCAATAAGTATAATGGAGGAACAAAATATATAAAATTCAGTGTATTTCATCAAGCTTTGAAATAAAAAGTCCCAATTACAATGCAATACACAGTAAAATATTTGTATGATAACATTAAAAAGATTTACTGATTTAGACAATTTATTGAGAGACACATTACTAATTTCCAAAATTTGTTGATTAGAGTTATGCAAGAAAATAAAATAAAGCAATTATTGTCATTGCATCGAAAATACAGAATATTATAGTGTTTTGGATAAAGCATCTAAAATGTATTATAATACTGTAGAAATACATTTCTATTTTTTTCCCTTATTATTCTTGGAATTTTGGTCCTATGTAGATTAAAGTTATTAATATTATTTGTTGTTGAAGCAAGAAAGACTTTTTTTCCTTAAATATAAAGCATCAAAATTATATTCAAAATCATGTGTGAGCTATAAATATTAGTTGATGAGCTCATCTTTAAGTACTTCAGTAGCAATAATGTTTAATGTTAATTATAAATCCACAGTATGAAATAACTCATCAAAAATACTCACTAGGTACCTATTGATACTGTAGTTTTCATGTCATATAATTGGTTTACAAATCAAAAGCTGTAGGATATAGTCACTTAACCGTCAGAAACTGTAACATTCAGTAATCTAATCTCATGGAAAAATAGACATGTATTAAATATACTATTTTGGAGTAAAACTAATATATTTGGTAAATTTTCAGAGATTTCATAAGCTTCTTGTTAAACACAATCATTATTAAAAATGAATTTATATGAATTTATAATTAAATAAATTGTATTATAAACAAAGGGAATCTAGGCTCAAAACTCAATATTTCCAAAATGTTTTAATATATTTTTACTATTATCTATGCCCTTAAATTTATTTCTGTAGTGTTTGTGTGGTAGCAATATTATGTGATGCTGTGCTACTGTGCATTTCTTCTAAAGTCTGTGTTCAGTGATGGAACATTGGTCGGCAGTTTAAACTTAGGCATGGTGAGAACATTTACACCCATGGCAATCAGCAAATGCTGCAAGTCAGTGATTATTTTTTTTTTCCAAAGTGTTGGTTATTAAACATTCACCAATGTACCACAGATAAAACAAGACCAAAAAAATTTATTATTACTTACATATTTTAAATGTAAAACATGATGTTTTAAAGCATTGTATACATCATGGTATGCCTAAATTGAGCTAATTAATATATGCATTACTTCACATACTTACTACTTTTTTGTGATGAGAATACTTAAAATATAATATCCTATAACATAATAAATTGTTATTAACTATAGTCACCGTGTTGTATTAAAAAAATTATCATTACTGTTTCCCTGGGACAGGAATTCAGGAATGGTTTAGCTGAGTGATTTTGGCCCAAAGCTTCTTATGAGATTGCAGTCAAGATATCGACAAGACTTTAGGTCATCTGAAAGTCTGGGTGCGGAGGATCTTCTGATGACTGATAAGTCAGTGCTGGTTGTTGGTGAGAGGCTTCATTTATTTTCAACAAACAGCTGTCTATAGGCTGTTCGAGTGTGCTCATGAGGTAGCAGCAATACACCAAAGAGAAAGAGAACTAGACACAAATGGAAACTATATATATTATGAAGTAATATTATAAGTCACATAACTTTATTTCTGCCATATGCTATTCATTAGATAGTAGTCTCCTAAATCTGACCCACATTCAAAAGGAGGGAAATTAGGCTTCACCTTTTGAGGAGAAGGGTGTCAAAAAAAAATTTGTACCTGTTTTATTTAATATCATCCCCTTTTTATGGCAGTATAGGTTCCATCATATAATATCACTGAGCACATCTCAGATTTTAGTGCTACAAAGTATTATAATCTGTGAAAATTTTAAAATTAGCATCAACATGTATTTTATCATTTATTTTACATATCCCAGTGCTATGATTTGGATATCATTTGTTTGGCTCCTCCAAGCCTCATGTTGAATTTGAGCTCCATTATTGGAGGTACAGCCTGGTGGGATGAATTTGGATTATGGGAGCAGTACCCTCGTAAATGGCTTGTTGTTGCCCTTGTGGTAGTGAGGGAGTTCTCACACTATTAGTTCCCATGAGAGCTGGTTGTTAAAAAGAGCCTGGCATCTCCCTCCTCTCTCCTGCCTCCTCTCTCAGCATGTGAACTCTGCACACTTCAATCCCGTCTCGCCTTCCACCATGAGTGGAATCAGCTTGAGGTTCTCATCAGATGCAGATGCTAGCTCCATTCATTTTGCACAACCTGTAGAACCATGAGCCAAATAAACCTCTTTTCTTTATAAATTATCCAGCCTCAGGTATTTCTTTATAGCAATGCAAATGGATTCAGATACCTAATTAAATAATTTTGCACTTTTACTTTATGTTTTATATTGTCTTAGGACAGACTTTTTTCCTATGTATTAATCGCTAGGATTATAAATTAATAAGAATATATTATCCTACATGAACTCATTTTGTTTAAAATATGCTGAAAACATTTTTGTATGGTGTTAACTTTCTGACCATTATAGGAAAAGTAACTTAGTCTCTTTTTGTTTGGTTGTTCAGCTTAAGAAATTGCCTCAAGCAAATCTCTTTGAATATTAATCATGATTATACACCTGCAGATATAAAACACTAAATTTGCTGTAATTATCAACAACACAGTCAGAAAGCCACTTCTTTTCACTGCATCATTTTAAGGTGATTTTAAGTCTTTATTGTGGAAAATCTAATAAACTAAGACTTTTCTGTTAGCACTAATTATATTAATTTTTCTATATCTTCTATGGGTTCCTACCCCAATTGTTTTTCAAAATTTCCCAATTACATTGTAATATAATTAAATAGTGGGATAAAATCTTCTATACTTATCTATTAATAATTTATTCTTTCAGTCTAATAATGGATTCATAGGTATTTACTAAAATTTCTGTTCATATAAATGCATAGTGATAAGATTTGCATGTATATGTCCCCCCAAAATTTATATGTTGGAATTTTAACTCCAAGGTAATAGTATTAAGAGGTTGGCCCTTTTGGGTGATGATTAAGTCATGAAGGATCTGCCCTCCTGAATGTGATTAATGGACTTATAAAAGTAGCTTAAGATTGCTTTCTGACTCTCCCCACTTTTTCACCATGTGAGGGCACCTTGAGAAAAATATCATCTGTGAAATAGGCCCTTACCAGACACTCTATCTCCTGGTACTGTGATCTTGGACTTCCCATCCTCCAGAGCTGTGAGGAATACATTTCTATTGTTTATAAATTATTCAGTCTGTGGTATTTGTTATAATAGCAGGAACTAATTAAGACACAACCCATTCTGGAAAACATTTACTTTACCAATTGCTTACTTTTTAAAAATTTTCCCTTCTGGATTATTAATATGACATTTGTATAAATGTCTTCTTTATAACAAAAAATATGAGCATTTATAATTTTTATTTCAGTTACCCCTGTCCTACAGAGTTTTAGTATCTTAAAAAAATAACATTTTATACAATTCAGTTTTTGTCAATTCAATGAGAACTCCATTTGCTTGCCTGGTTACATCATGCATGTTTTGGAAATAATTCACCTAGTCTATTTGAATATACATTTAAAATATACTTTCTTATATACTTCTTTTGGTATTGGGTTATTCACAATCAATGCACACAGAAACGATGGCCCTAATTATATATAGGTGTGACTACATACCAAGAACATGAGGTAGTTTGAATAACACTCTTGGAAATATCTTTATTGTTATCATTTTTATTCAAATTTATAATGTGAATATATTGTTTGCCTAGCATTATGCCAAATACGAAGAAATATCAGGTATGATTTTACCCTAAATATAATTTAAATAATGTGCAACATGAGAAATATTTGACCTTATATACAAAGTTTAGTCAACAAAGTTCTCATGATGATGTTTACCATCCTGGATAACTTGAATTCCCTTATAAGTCTTATAAGCATCATGGAAAAGTGGCATTTTTGAAATGTCTTCCAGATTAACTTTTTTCCCCCTGTTACCACCACCGCTAGTATTGTCTAAAACATATAAATTATAGAACATATCCTAGCAGTTTTCTCAAGTTCCGTTCTCATCCAACTCTTCGAAACTTTCTGTCTTTACTAGAGAAATCTGTCTCCAAACCATATTCATTACGATTTTCTAGTATTTATTGAAATAAACATTGCATCAGATATTCACAAAACCCTCTGCCCAGTGTTCCAAATCTATTATTATTCAACACTATCCCACCACCCTACTGGTTCTGATATTTTTCTTCTATTATTTCTAATTCTTAAATTATATTCTAAAGTTACTCATCATCACATTTATCCACAGTGATAATCCCTGCCTTGTTTACTTGCGTCATACTGCTACTCTACTTATCAATTATCTCTTCTTCGTCACTATTTTTTTTGATATCTTTATGTTTCAAGGCTTAGAACACATTCTACAGCAAATCATTAAAAAATACTAAAGGAACATATTTAAATAACAATTCAAAATAATAGAAAATATGCCAACAGAAGCACATAAGTAATTGCCAGCTCAGTAATTTCTAAAATGTTCATGAAAAGAAGTTATTTTACTAAAAAAGGTGTCATTTGTTATAATCCTAAGTGTTATAGTCGTTGATTTAGCATTCCTCTGCTCATTTGTCATTTCTTTGACCTAGTAATCATGAGAGGAAATGAATATGTGAAAACTTTTAAGAGTTTGCCCTGCTTATGTATTTCTATGTAATAAACCACCCCAAAATGTAGCAGCTTAAAATCTTTTATTATATTAATGTCTCCCAATTTGTAGATCAGGAATTCAAACAGTGATCAGGTGGGAGATTCTCCTGTCTATGTAGAAGTGAGCAAGATATTTTAGTCATTTTCAGCTGGCAGTATGTCTGGTCAGAGTGTGCAAAATGACTTCATTTACATATCTGGTTCATTATAACAATCACTGAAAGCCTCAGATGTGCTAGGGGCTATTGCTTAAACCTCCTATTGATCACCTCTGCAGCACACAGTGTCAAGATAGCTGTGCTTCTTAGGTGGTGATCAGAGGTCCCGAGGGTGGGCTCTAAGACATCAAGCTTCAGAGTACCTTATAACCTAAACTTGGAACTCACACACGGTCACTTTTGCCCTATTGTATTTATCAAGCAAGTCACTAAAGCCAGCCAAATTTAAAGAAAAAGAACTAAACTCCGTCACTTAATTAAAGAAGTAAGAAAAACATCTCAATTATCCTTAATATGTTATAGAGTGATTGTAATAATGAAAACGTACCTCAAGAAGAAGCCCTTATTTGACTAAATTTCTAAGTGTCTACATTGAGCAGATACCTCTACCAACTGAGATTGGAATTGTATCTCAAATGAGAAACTTTTGAGTTATTAAGTAGCAGATTTGGGAGGTAATTGATAAATGAAGCATGGCTAGGTCATCAAGGCTGCCAAAGAGTATTTTTGACGGATCTGGAAGAACCAAGAGAGAGTGTGAAAAAGTAAAGCTTTGAAGTCAGGTAGAATTGGGCTTAGTCATTTCTTTACTGAATGACCTTTGATGAGTGAGCACTGGAAAAGAAAAAATGGAGGGTGCCTTTAGGAGGGAATTGCTTGAGTAGGGGAGGGTCTAGAAGATTTTAAACCAACCACTTGATTGGAATGGAAGCTTTTGGAAGTTAATAATTAGTGATAAATTCTGAAAAATATGCTGTGGTCAAATTTCATTCAACTTAAGAATATTGAACTTAAGCTCTGGGCAACAAAAAATCATGAATCTGTTTATTACAGAAAAGTAAGAGTGTAGAAGTAGTCAACCATCAGCTAAATAACTTACAGGGTGAATACTGAAGATGAGCAAGTCAGTCACTTAAGCGACAACTGAAACTCTACTAGAAAATGCCTCATTTCTCTCCTTTCAGTAATCAATAAACACATAGACAATTACTTATCACTTAGCACATGTTTGTTTCTACTCACAGTTTTGTCTTCTGTGCATATTTAAATGTTCTTTCAAAACAGAAATTTCCTTAGATATCCTTTATGTCCTCCACAGATCTAACACAATGCTAGGTACATACTAGTCCACCTAGAAAACCAATTTTAATAGCATAAATTATATAATATTATATCTATTTTTATCAGGATCTGTTAGTCAGAATCTCTTCTCTGGGTAACTGTGAAA
>NW_012143745.1:2234742-2236501 GCF_000956105.1 Propithecus coquereli | reverse complement strand
GTGCTTGGCTTATTTAACATAATGTTCTCCAGTTCCATCCACGATGTTACAAATGATAGGATTTCATTCTTTTTGCAGGTATGTAATATTCCATTGTGTTTATGTACCACATTTTCTTTCTCTATTTATCTGTTGATGGACATTTAGGATGATTATATATCTTGGCTATTGTGAATAGTGCTGCAATAAACATGGGAATGAAGATATCCCATCGATATACTGATTTTCTTTCTTTGTATATAGACCCAGCAGTGGTCACTCTATTTATAGTTTTTTGAGGCACCATCATTCTATTTTCTGTAGTGGCCAAACTAATTTACATTGCTACCAACGGAGTACAAAGAATTCTCCTTTCTCCTTATCCTGACCAGCATCCATTATCTTTTGTCTTTTTTGATAATAACCATTTTAATATAGTTGAGGTAAGAGTGGTAAGATTACAGGCATAAGCCATTATGCCTGGCCAATGTTACTGATTTTTAAATGCTGATTTTGTGTCCTGAATCTTCCTTGAATTTATCAGTACTAAGAGTTTGGGGGCAAAGTCTAGGTTTTTCTAAATATAAAGTTGTGTCATCTGTGAACAAGGATAATCTGACTTTTTTCTTTCCAGTCTTGGTGGCTTTCATAACTATGTCTTGAATAATTGTTCTGGCTAGGGTGCCCAGTGCTTTTTTTTTTAATTTTTTTTTTATTTCAGCATATTACAGGGGTACAAATGTTTAGGTTACATATATTGCCTTTGCCCCACCAGAGTCAGAGCTTCAAGTGTGTCCATCCCCCAGAAGGTGCTCACCACACCCATTAGGTGTGTATATACCCATCCCCTTCTCCCCCCTCCCATCTGCCTGACACCCAATGAATGTTATAACTATATAAGCATTTAAGTGTTAATCAGTTAATAGCAATTTGATGGTTAGTACATGTGGTGCTTGTTTTTCCATTCTTGTGATACTTAATACTGAATGAGGATAACTGAAAGTCCTTACTCTAAGATCTGAAACAAGACACGCTGACTACTTTCACAACTTCTATTTTGAATAGAAACTAGGTTGCTAGTTTCACCTCTCCTCTTTGTCTCTAGCTGCTCTCAGTAATTTTTCTCCCTACAGGCACTTGCGGTGTTTCCCATGGGTAGAGGCAAGAGTGGTTTGCCTGGAAGGGAACCCAAAATGGCAGGAAAGCTGACTGTCTGCCTTAATCTTACTTTTCCCAGAGTAGAAACCATGAATCTGTGGTAAATTTTCCATGTGTGGTGCCTGACATATTGGGAAAGGGATACTGTGGATAGAGAGGTCCATTTCTTTTACAGTCTGCTCAGAGTTTTTCACTTCTTTGTGGCCCCACAACATCCTCAGGTTTGAGCTATGGGCTATTGCAAATGGTAATATTGGCACTAGATATATGTTTTCAGTTTTCTATGTGAGAGACTGAAGCCAGTTTACTTCTTATCTGCCTATTTGATGACATCACTTCTCTTTTGTTTAATTCCTTTTCAATTCTTAGATTTTCAAATTTAGCATAGAATAAAAAGATTTAAATAATTATTTGCAAAAATAGTGTGATATGTGTTTATTTTCACCTAACTGCTTAAACCTGTTAATGCCATAGAAAGCCTCTGCCTCATTGTTCAGTGGCAAATTTAATAGTAATTTCTCAATCCTTTTAGAAAATAAATGTCAATAAATTACTAGAAAATAATTAATAATTGTCCTTTGAAGATTTTAATCGTAGAAAATTGGGGGCTTGGTATTCTTCT
>NW_012143745.1:2231703-2234692 GCF_000956105.1 Propithecus coquereli | reverse complement strand
TTTGCCATGTTCCACCAAACACCATTAGAACTATAGGATCAGTGACTTAAATTGATTCTATGTTTACTGTAATCATACAGATCTCATGATTTGAACCTTAAAGGAAAGGCATCTTAATGATTAAAAGTTTGGCCTTTGCTGTTAAAAAGCTTTTGATTTCAAATTAGACCTCTAACAATTATTAGCTATGGTCCTTAGGCAAAGTCATGAAACTTTCTAAGAATCAGTTTTCTAATTTGAATAACAAGAATGATGATAATCCCTAATTCATAGCTTGTTACTACGCATTAAATGAGATTTCGTATTCCCTTTTTCTGTTCTCCAGATGATCTTTTGCTTAGCTAATTAACTTACTCAAGTTTCCAATCTCCTTGTCTTTAGGTTTCTGTTTTACTCTACTCCATAAATATTTAACACATATTAAAATTTGGAGACTTACTTTCTAACTAATTCACCTTGCTCCTCTAGCTTTGTCTATAGTTGCAGGACTTCATTCTTTGGCTCTTTGAATGTACTTACTGGCCACTTTCCACAACTGGAAGCAGCAGCCACTGCCCCTAGACACTCTTCCTTACGTTATCCCTTTTTCCTCTCTTCTACTTTATCATCTATTTATAGGCCCCAACTGACAAGATGCGCCTCCCTTTTCTCTTCATCATGACTTACCATCCAAATTTGAGTTTAAGTCCATCACAGGGTGGATAAGGGCTGTTCTACAGCTCAAGAGGGAGTGTCCTTTGGACCTTAGTAAAAATGGAAAGGAAGACTTCAGGAAGTTTAGCCTTAGGGGGAAGCATTCAAATAATAATCTGTTCATTTTGTACTGATATTAGCCTCCTAATAAAATTTCTGCTGTGATTTATGCTAATAGAGTACCACATTCGTTGAGTTATGATGGAAAGCATCACTTCAATTTCCTTAGTATGGGTAAGTGACAGTATCCAGGAGAAATAAATGGTGGTGAGAGAAATCTTTCCCAGCTGTATACGTAAATCAAGTAACTAGGTGCCTAGCTCATACATATTACAAACATGCTGATGCTGACATAGAAAGAATGAGGAGAAGAGAGAGACTCTGTTTCTCTAAAAGACACTGGAAGTCTATTATCTTTCACTGTACATTTTGGTTTTCCTACATTATTTTCTTATAAGAAGGGAAGGAAGACCCTCTGCTTAGGTATATGTTCCATGGGAGAAGTTGAGTCTGTTAGCGCATATATGTATGGACATGCGGTGCTATCATTGCTATTTTGAACTTATACATAAACCTTGATTTTTGAAAAATGGATAAGAAATATAGGGACTCAAATGATAAATGAAGACAATTGGACATTATCTTTGACTAGGAATGAGTTTAGTTTACATCTCCATTCCCTTTAATACAAGACAGAGATTATTTTATTTTACTGTGATTATTGGCTGTGGAGAAAAATCAACTTTCATTGAATGTCAAAATAAATTCATAAAATTCTAGACTTCCAGTACTGAATTTGACTGTGACATGTCAAATGTAAAAGTTTACCAGCAAATAATATGCAGAGAATTTGAATAATGTTCAATTACAAAGAAAATAAATATAGAAAGCTATGTTTGTTAACTAGGCTTAAGTGTATGCCAACCATATAATTGAAGAGTTAAGCATTGCTGTTTTTAATTGTGTTAATTTCAAGTAAGTTTGCATATTTCTGAGTGTTTTTGGAAGACTGGATATCAGATTAAGCTTGAATTTATGTTACAATTTTGACACTGTACACAAAGTTGCCAATACAGCAGCCATTTTTATCCTGTGTTTTGAGAAAGATTGCTTGAAAGTTCCTGAAAGACTGCTTGTTAAAAGAAAGAGGAAGAAAAGGAGAAGAAAGATAAGATGAGAAAAGAAAAAGAAATTAAAAACCAAAAAAGAAAACCATTATATCAAAAATACTCACTTCACTGTGATTGACATAAGACCTATTCCAATTGTGGAGCCACCCCAGATATCATTCTATGCAAAAAGGACTGAGACATAGTGCCAATTAGTTTATTGTTGCAATTATATTGTATTTAAGCTCTACACCACTAAATTGGGGTGAACTTATGCAAAATAATAAAACATAATAAAATGATAGGATCAACCAACATCAAATTTTTCCTTACATAGAGATATGCAAACACACAAGTTTTCTAGGATAGAAACTTGCATCCTAGTTTTTTAGAAATATGTTTACTATGAAGTTTTTAGTCATAACCATAAATGTGCATGGAGAATAGCAAGTAATGAAACAATTTTTGAAACGTCAGCCAATCTTAATCTTTATCTATCTCCCTAATACCTTAGTCTTGATAAGAATTCAAAAATCATGGCTACTATATCTAAGCTATTAATAATAGCCCATAAAGATCAGACAGTAAGTATGTTAGTTATGAAAGCTGGTTATAGTATTTAGTCCTTTAAAAAATATTGTTAGGTTAGGCATCAGATTGTACTTCTTGACCTTTGCCTAGTTTTCAGAAAACAAAATATTTTAATAAATCTATTCACTGTTGATACGTGATAGCTGCATAGATTTTTGAGGTACACGTGATATTTTCATATAAGCATACAATGTGTAATGTTCAAATCAGTGTAATCAGGATATCTATCACCTCAAACATTTATCTTTTCTTTATTTTGGAGACATTCTAATTCTTCTTTTCTAGCTATTTTGAACTACATTGTAAATTACTGTTAACTATAGTTATCCAACTGTACTATTGAACACTAGATCTTATTCCTTCTGTCTAACTGTATTTTCATACCCGTTAACCAACCTCTCATTAATGCTCCTCTCTCTTCTCTGTTCAGCTTCTGGTAACCACCAGTGAGCACTCCACCTTCATGAGATACACTTTTTTAGTTCCCAAATATGAGTGCCAACATGCAGTATTTGTCTTTCTGTGTCTGTTTGATTTCATTTAACATAATGACCTCCAGTTCCATCCATGTTGTTGCAAATGACAGAATTTTATTT
>NW_012143745.1:2230554-2231653 GCF_000956105.1 Propithecus coquereli | reverse complement strand
AATATTATGAACAAATTTTAGCCTACATGTTTCAATGATTGGTCTTATGTAGTTATTTTAAAACTTCTATTCAAATTCAGAAGTTTGAATCACAGCAATATTTGCTTTTAAAAACCAAATGGGTTTAAACCATACAATCTTCATTCCTGAATTAAAATGGAAATGGATCATTGCAATCTGCAGGGAGGTGAAGGAATGCTCATAGTTCATTAAATAATGTGGGTAATAATGAGGTTTACACAAATCAAACAGTGTGTTAGGTAATTGTAATGTTGCTTTGTGGTGAACCACCTGTCAGGAAGCACTTCCAGCCGAAGGCTCAATCTGCTCGTGTGCCTCCAGATGATTTCTAATTAGTGTAAACTTCATCTGTGGCAGGCTCCCAGAAAATAGAGAAAAAGTTATTTGTACGCCTCTTTCTTTTCTCCGTGATGAAGGAAAATAATTGCTTTACTTCAAGTACTTACTTTAATTTTTGAGAAGTCATTGAATATGCAGGCTATAAAAGAGAAAATGCATGCAGATACTTAGACATAAGAAACACAGACACTCACTTAAAACAAGAATGTTTCAGAATAGAGAAGCACTTTCTGAATCCTTTCTTTATTTTGGGCCATAAGGAAAAAGAAGAAATAATAAAGAAAGAGAAGGAGAGGGAGGGCTGAGGGAAGGAGAAAGGAAGGAGGAAGAGAAGAGAGAAGGAAGGAAGGCAGGCAGGAAGGAACACAGGAAAGGAGCCTAGTAAGAATAATAACAATGGAGATGAGATTTTAATCTACATATCTTTATTATTTCTAATATTTTGAAAATCTTCAACATCAAATAGATATAATTATGTTTGATATCAGCAAATAGAGATGTAGATATAAGCCATTTTATAAAATGACTTATATACATTTCTACAGAAAAAAGTATAAATGTGGGATTATATTCACAGTAAACAAACAAAAAACCCAGTTAGAATTTGCAAAATTTACATGACCATAAAATAATCACCAAATTTTAGATTATATTTCTAAGCTAGATATTCTTTGCCATGTTCCACCAAACACCATTAGAACTATAGGATCAGTGACTTAAATTGATTCTATGTTTACTG
>NW_012143745.1:2202526-2219779 GCF_000956105.1 Propithecus coquereli | reverse complement strand
CACACAAAGGAAAAGTGATGTGTCATTTTTACTAGGAAACTTTAGTGATCAGATGATATCATTTATGACCAAACTGCATAAAGAAGCCACAGTAATTCATTCAGAAATTCACCCTAGTTTCCAAAGATTATCTCAATCAAAAATAACAAAAAGAACAACAAAGAAAATAAGCCAGAGAACTAAAGCACTTCTTTTAGAGTTCAAATTAAAGCATTAATATACTTACATAAAATAGGAATTCATAAAAATCATCTTCTACTTCTAAGTAGATACCGTCTAAGCTCTCTAGTTTCTACTTATTGAATGACAGAAAAGGTTAGTTTGATGATTGATTTGTCACCATTGTATTTTTTAATGTAGGTCACTTTTTAATTGCCTGAGTGAATTGCTGTGTAGAAAGGTTCATGGCAAAATGTGTGGGGAGACCCATAGATTTTTACAAATCTAAACCTATAAGACACTCACTCTAATTAATTCTCTCTCACCATCCTCACAGCAGTGAGAAACATTGTTGAAAACTCACTGCTTAAACCCACAAAATGTCATGTCACTTTCTTTCTTTTATGCTTTCGTGTGAGCAAATAGTCTCTATTACCCATACACCCTCTCCATAATATTGGAAGTACATGCAAATAAGTTAATACTGTTATCAAAATGCTATGAAGAAATATAAAACCAGATTTCAACTGTAGAGTACATTTGTAACAATATCATTTATCTGGACAGAGTTATGTGAAGTACATTATTTTACTAAAGCATTTTTTTCTGTCCTTTTTGAAAATACAAAGGTCTGAATATGAATTCATATAACAAGTGTACTGGGAATACATTTGAAATGTACAATAGGATATTATTATGTCTTATTTTTTACCAGCAAAGAATTCGAAGGATGGGACACTTCTGTAGAAGTTATTGGAAAGAGACAGATAAGAGAACAACTGAATGTGAATGAATATCTAAGAAAAAAATGTGCAGTGAGATGGTATTGCATATGTGATCCATTTCATAATGTAAAGCTGACAGGTTGAATCAAAGGAATAGTTTTGCACAATGCCTTCTATTTAATTTTAAATACTAGTGGAGGAGATACTTAGGTCAAATCTAAGTCTTTAATTTAATATAATCTGATGAGTCCATTCAAAGATATTTTGAATATAGTTAGTGGTTCAGGAAAAGCCTTATTCTGCTGAGACCATGTAATTAAACTGCCTTTGGTTTAGAAGATAAAACATAGTGGTGGCCGTCATCTCTCATTGCCACAACCCAAACAGGATTTTTTCTATAATACTCCTAGAGCTTCATATATGCACATCATATTACTGTTATAAGTCATTGGTAAGATTTTTATCATCGTGATAAAAATAAAAATTAACGTAGCCTTTTCCAGGAACATTAACATATTTTTTCAAATTTAAATTATAATTAGTATAAAACAGCATTTTTTTCTGTATGAATCTTAGCAACTTTTCTAACTCTAGATCAAAGAAATTTTGTATTTTCAATGTTGTTTGGATAAAGTACATTTCATAGACACACTTGTGCTTCAAATCTCTTTAACTCTCACCTAAACCAAATCTAACCCATAATGTGTCTTTTAGCTCTTATATTTCTTTATTTCAATCAACCTTCAACAGCATTGAGAGATTAATTTTATGGAAAGAGCCCTGATTATGTAAAATACTGGATCAATTCAGAATAAATTTATCATCGTGTGTTCTACAGCATTACCCCAATTTTTGAACTTCTTTGTAGACACTATATCCCACTCAATATAGACTATAATTTTTTAAGTATTCCTAAGTATTTATTTCTCATTCTATACATTAAATGTAAATACCATTTCTCTATTCCAGATTTAAAATCCTTTGATTATTCTAGATCTACTTCCATTAGATATTTTTCAATTTTCCCTCTTTTTAAACTTCCATAACACAAGCCTTTATAATTTTTTATGTATTTATTGATTGATTTTAAAACACTAGTTTTTAATATGTCTTAATGCATCTACTTTCTTACTTTAATTACACTGGATCGATATAAGTACAGGGTTAAAATAATCAGTAATAGAGATAAATGTTCCTTTTATTTCTTTCTGAAATTCCATTTCTTACAAACCTTGCTTTCTGGTTGTGAATATATATGCCTGGGTACATATAACAATTTTTCTTTTTGTTTCGTTTTATGTATTTTTAATTTTACATGTAACTTAACACATGTATACTATATCCTAAATCTCATCATATTTTTTAATCTGTCACTTAAAAGTTACATATTTTTTAGATACTTATATATCATATTTCATTTTGCTATTATCCTGTTGAAGAATATTCAGGTCATTATATTTTTTCTGATATTATACATAATGCTAAAAAAGTTTTTATATCTCTTTAAGCCTATAATTTATTTTTTTAAATAGGAGAAGTATTTGTAGGTCAGGTTTGATTAGGTTATGCTGTAATAAGAAATAATTTTGATATGCCCTATATATTATTATTACCTGTACATTTTCTGCCTTTTTAAGGTAAAATTTATTTTCCTGGTGATAATTTTCATTTCAGTAGACTACAACGAGAGGTTTACAAGTATATATCAGAAGATGAGGCTTGTCTGCTTAGCATTCTGCTTCCTACCACTTGTCATTTCACAACATTTTGAGTGGAGGAACAGGTATATTTATACCTTGGATCTACCTTTGTTGATTATCTTCACTTTCTAATGGGTTTATTTCTGAACAAATATAGGTAAATTTAAATATTTTATTTTTTTAATGACAATAAAGCACACTTTAATTAAATAAATAATTCATTGACATGAAAAAAGTCAAAGTGTACAGAACATAAAATTTAAAAAATCACAGTCTTTGTATCTCACCCATACTGCTAACCTCTCTTCTCAAGAGCAAACATTCTCAATTTTCAAAATTTTAATATTTCTTAATTGACTATTATATCTTTGAATACTATATATGTTTTGTTTATCTATTGATGCCAGACTAATCCAAACTCAGATTTTAAAATAAAAACCATTGAATTATTTTTTAGAAATGTGTTGATCAGGAATTTGGACAGGGCACATAGAGGAGAGCTGATCTCTGCTCCATAATATCTGCTAGGGCTGGATGTTTAAGATGACATCTTTTTTTTTTTTTTTTTTTGAGACAGAGTCTCACTGTGTTGCCCGGGCTGGAGTGCCGTGGCGTCACCCTAGCTCACAGCAACCTCAAACTCCTGGGCTCAAGCGATCCTCCTGCCTCAGCCTCCCGAGTAGCTAGGACTACAGGCATGCGCCACCATGCCCGGCTAATTTTTTCTATATATTTTTAGTTGTCCGATTAATTTCTTTCTATTTTTAGTAGAGACGGGGTCTCGCTCTTGCTCAGGCTGGTCTCGAACTCCTGAGCTCAAACAATCCGCCTGCCTTGGCCTCCCAGAGTGCTAGGATTCCAGGAGTGAGCCACCGTGCCCGGCCAAGATGACATCTTTATTGGTATGTTTGGCACTTCAGCTATCTCTGCTTGCTGGGAGCTGCCTGTAATAACTCAATTAGGGTTATATTATGATTTTCAGTTCTCACTGTTGGCTAAATTCCTCAGTTCTCCTCCATGTAGTATGTAGTTCCGGGAGTATATATTTCCAGCAGAGATATTCATATATTTTCTCCAGGAATGCAGCTAGTATTATGTAAATGTGTTCCCCAGATTTTATGTGTTGGAAACGTAATCGTATAATTCATATGTTTATTGTAGTTGGGGCCTTTGTCAGGTAATTAGAATTGGATAAGGTCATCAGGGTGGGTCTCTGATGATGGTATTGGTGGCTTTATAGGGAGAGGAAGAGATACTTGAGCTCGTACACTTGCTCTGTCTCACCACATGATGCCTCCCACCATGTCATGATGCATCAGGAAGGCCCTCACCAGACTCTCATGCCATGCTCTTGGACTTCCCACCCTCCACAATTTTGAGCCAAATAAACTTTTTTTTGTTTAGTAATTACCCAGTCTGTGGCATTCTGTTACAGCAACAGAAAGTAGATTAAGACAGTAGCCAAATATTTTACATAGAAGCTCAGGGTTCCCAAGAACAAGAAAGTTGAAATTGTCAGTCCTGTTATAGGCTAGACTTAGATTGGAATATTTCATTAATCAAAGGTAGGCTGTATAGCAGATCAGATTCAAGAATGTGGACAAATAAACACCATGTCTGAATGGGGAAAGAGACAAAGAAATTATGGCCATTTTTTATACAAATATAGATCAACCACTGGTCGCAAGTTATTGTCATTCCTTTTATATGCAGAATATACTCACCCTTGCCAAGACCTCAAAACTCTCAGGGCTTTATGACATTAGGCTCAGATTTCAATTCCTGGGTCTTGTCATATAAATTATGACTAGGTACAGATGAGGCTCCTAAGTTATAGCTCCTCTTGATTTAAAGACCCGTAACTTAAAGAGACAACTTATCTGGTCACATTCTTCACACCCAACTTACAACCTTCAGCAGGGACTTGAAGATATATCCATTCAAAAAGAGTGAAAATGAGTGGCCATATCAGTTACTGGTCCATTGAAGTTCTGGAAAAACAATCTGGCATATGTCTCCAGTTTCTAAATTAAGGCTTTGTTGTGCTTCCTAGGAGCAATTTTATGTGGCTGTTATGTTCATTTTTCTGATACCTTGGCTATACCCTCTGAGTTATCTTTCCTTTTTCATTAGAAATGATCTATTTTTATAATCTGTGTAGCTTTCTCATTAATCAGGATTTCTGCCAATAGAAAGTTCAGTGTTCAGAGCCCTCTTTTTGTTTTATGGGTCACTGAGTTTTTTAGTCCAGGTTGATATAATATAATGGGTTCTTACATAGCAATTTATAATATTTTCGTCAGAACAAAATAATCCACAGTTCAAATCTCTTCAAGGTAGGCCCCTAAATATCTCTACTCATGAGGCAGGATACTGTGGGATGAAATCTTTGAGACTGTGGAAGTCTCCTGTCTAGCTTAGAGAATTTAGGAAGCGAGTCATTAGCATTCTTAGAAACATTGTTATCTAGTTTAGAAAGTCTGTGAAGCATTCCGTTCAGAAAGGGTCTTTCATTTACATCTGCAGTCCCCAAATCCCAGGCCGTAGACTGGTACCAGTCTGTGGCCTACTAGCAACCAGACCTCACAGCAAGAGGTGAACAGGGAACAAGCAAGCGAAGCTTCATCTTTATTTATAGCCACTCCCCATTGCTCACATCACTGCATAAGCTCTGCCTCCTGTCAGATCAGCAGCAGCATTAGATTTTCATACTGTAAACTGGGCATGAGGGGGATGTAGGTTGCACATTCTTATGAGAATCTAAAGCCTGATGATCTGAGGTGGAGCTGAGGTGGTGATGCTAGTGCTGGGGAATAGCTGCAAATACAGATTATCATTAGCAGAGAGCTTTGACTGCACAATAAATGTAATGTGCATTAATCATCCCCAAACCATCATCCCCCTACCCTGGGTCTGTGGAAAAATTGTCTTCCATGAAACCAGTGCCTGGTGCCAAAAGAGTTGGGGACTGTTAATTTACATCATTGATACCATCATCATCGTGTGGCTCTGTTTTGCTTGTAGTATCTTGAAATATGCCTTTGCCCCCAGGTTTTATTTATTTTGAGACTCTCTTGTACTCTAGAGAAGTTTGGAATTAGGAATACTAGCATTTCCTAACTTTGCAAGTTCTGTGTTGAAAATGTTTCCTCTAGGTTATGATTAAAAACTAAACAGTTTCTTCTTTACTTCATATTTTTCTATCTGTATCTTACCTTTCTTTTATCATATGAAAATTGAACTTTCAATGTGCTGCTTGAAAATTCCCTTGGCCAATTCTACAACTTTGTTAGGAGTGTGTGTGTATGCGTGCATATATATGTGTATATGTCTGTGTGTATAATTTTTTACCTTTCCTCAACTCCCAGTGATGCCAAACATCAAACATTGTTTTACTGCATGGCACATTTCTTCACTGTTCTACTGGTCTTGGTTGGTAGCATTTTCAGGGAATCACTGGACTCTGTTACTAGCCAATCCTGACACCAATGTTTTACAGACTTTTTTTTTAATAGTAGCAACCACTTTTGGTATAAATTCCTGTTATTGGTGTCCATTACTATATAACAAACTATTGAATATTTGGTACTTCTAGGAAAAAAAACCTTTTTATTATTTCTCATAATTCTGTGTGATAACTTTTCTCTGCTCCACATGGTATCTGATATAAGGCTGAAGTATCCAAGATGGCTTCTTTATTCATATCTATGTGACCTAAGCCAGGGTGTCTCTAATCCATGCGGGCTAGTGGGAATGATTCAACTAGGGTCATGTTTTAGAATTCTTAGTTTTCTTTTTTAACTGACTTCCTCTGTTCTTCTTTATGTAAACTCTAGGTCACTTTTTTCCTCATGGTGCCTCCCTATAGTACCTTTCAAGAAAGGTAAACTATAGCTGGTTCTACCAAAATTAATTTTTCTTTATCATATTTAGACAATATCTGTTGTTTCTATAATATTAAGAGAGAGGAATCTTGGACACTTAAATTATTTTCTGTTTCTATTTCCTATTTTAACACATGATTTTTTAGTTATATTATCACTTTTTATTTTAGTCATTGCAGGATTTGAATAACATAATCAGCTGTTTTTATCTTAATTTAGCAACTTAAAAAATTTTATTTTTCATCATCTATCATAAAATTTCATACAGTTAGGGGCCTGGCTCAGTGATTCATGCCTGTAATTCCAGCACTTTTGGAGACTGAGGTGGGAGGATCACTTGAGGCCAAGAGTTTGGGACCAGCCTGGGTAGCATAATGAGACCCCATCTCTAAAAAAAAATAAGAAAAACTAGCCAGGCATGGCGGTGCACCTTGTAATCCTAGCTACTCGGAGGCTAGGTGAGGGGATTGCCTGAGCCCAGAAGTTTGAGGCTGCAGTGAGCTATGATTGCACAACTGCACTCCAGCCAGGGCTACAAGGCGAGATCCTGTCTCTAAAATCAATCAATCAATCAATCAATGAATAATAAACAACATGCAATGAAGGAGCACAGCAAACTTTTACCAGGCAAGGTGGCTCATGCCTATAATCCTAGCACTTTGGAAGGCCGAGCTGGGAGGATCGCCTAAGGCCAGAAATTAGGGATCAGCCTGAGCAACATAGCAAGACCCTATTGCTACAAAAAATGTAAAAATTAGTGGGCATGTTCCTATAGTCCTAGCTACTCAGGAGGCTAAGCTAGGAGGATGGCTTGAGTCCACAAGTTTGAGGTTGCAATAAGATATGACAACTCCACTTCACTCTAGCCCAGGCAACAGAGGGAGACCCTGTCTCAAAAAAAAAAAAAAAAAAAAAGTGAGAGAGGGAAAATCAAATATTTAAAAATTATCTACACACATATCTCTCCTGGATAAAAAAAATAAAGAAAGAAATTAAGAAATTTAGAGAACATGAGATTCGTACTACCTTCTTTACACTTTTACCAATAGATTTGTTAATTAAAAATTTAAGACTGCAATATTATATAAATCCTCTAGGTTTTTTCGATATGAACATTTTTAAAGAACTAGTTTTACTGTTTGTGCTTGTGTAAATATTACCTACTATGGTATCTAATAGTGTTATTGGAGTCGCATTTTAAAAATTCAATCCGTAGACAACTCGGGCTTATTGTTAAATTGAGAATCTTGCAAGTCTTCAGTCTAACAAACCCTCTTTCCGTTATTTTTGGCTTCCTTATGTTAATTGCACTCCATTTATTCCAGTTTCTCCAATCTAATGTCACTTTCTCTCTTGGATTAATTCTCCTCACCCATACCTCAGGGATAATACCTATATGGGTAAACTTCATGAGACACTGCCTGATGCATTCATTCTTGAAATTTGGTTGCATCTAGACTCCTAAGGTGAATGCAATTTATTTTTCTCATAGACCTTGAAATACAGTAATTTCTAGTATTGAAAGGTAATTAAATGACTAAAGGCTCATTTCTATTTCTTTACATGTAATGTTTTCCTCTAAAGAATACTTTTTATTATTTTATTATGTGAATATTATGAATATGCGACAAGAACGCTCAAAAGTAATGTTGTCTTTTTGTTCTTGAAATTTTTAAAATCAGCATAGCAAAAAATGAAAAACCCTCAGATTTTCTCACCATCAAGCCATCTGCCCCTGTCATGACTAAGTGCAACATACACATAAAAAAAATGCTGCAACATCAGCCTGAAAAACCTCATTGTAGGTTGCATAAGGCGGCATTCTGGACAGATTTCTTGAATGCAAACATATTCTGGGGTCTTTTGGAAAGTGTTGGGGTATTTTGATAGGTAGCATTTCCTACACAGTCAAAGGATTAGTGAGGAGGAGATTAGTAGGCCGCGAAATGAACAGCTCTACCTGATGAGCATATTCTTTTTAATTACATTTATTTACTTATGTATTTATTTATGTATTTATTTATGTATTTATTTTTTGGAGCTCACAATTGCTATTAACATTTATTTAAAAAGAATACGGGGGCCGGGCTCAGTGGCTCACGCCTGTAATCCTAGCTCTCTGGGAGGCCAAGGCGGGTGGATTGTTTGAGTTCAGGAGTTCGAAACCAGCCTGAGCAAGGGCGAGACCCCGTCTCTACTAAAAATAGAAAGAAATTAATTGGACAATAAAAATATATAGAAAAAAATTAGCAGGGCATGGTGGCGCATGCCTGTAGTCCCAGCTACTCGGGAGGCTGAGGCAGGAGGATCGCTTGAGCCCAGGAGTTTGAGGTTGCTGTGAGCTAGGATGACGCCACAGCACTCTAGCCCCGGCAACACAGTGAGACTTTGTCTCAAAAAAAAAAGAAAAGAATACGGAGTTTCTTCTGCTTTTTCATGAAAGGAAATAAATGTATTTCCTATGTTTTATCTACTACTGATATTTTCTCCCCAATCACATACAAATTCTGTGTTTTATAAACACTTTAAAGTTATATTTAAGTTATAGACTCTCTTTTATACTTATTTAAATATTTCATTTTTGGGTCACTTTCATGGGAACTTGGGATTGATAATAAATAAATCTGTGAATTCATGTTGCTGAGGACAAATTCTGGAATTATACTTTCTGTGTTTATATGTCTTAGCTCAGCTACTAACTGCCAGTGTAACACTGGATAAATTAGTTAACCTTTCTGTGCCTCAGTTTCTTCATGCATTGCTATAATGACAGTATCTACTTCGTAGATAGTATGAAAACCAAATCACTTGATATTGATAAAGCTTTCAGTTGAGTGCATGTTGCATGATCAGTGAATTAAAGTATATGACAAATCAAAAATTAAAAAAATTTAAAAGAGAAAAACAATCAAAAGTGCAGTTTTTCTAGCATTCACAAACTATGACATTTCAGTATATGTTAAATTATAGTTTATATAACTCTATATAGAAAGACAAAGTACATTTGATTTTCTTCTGGCAATAAACCAGATTTTATTAGAAAAATCAAGCAAATCATTTGTTTATGGTGTAATATATACATGCACACACACACACACACACACACACACACACACACACACACTAGACCTATTTGTGTTTACATAAAATCAGGGTGTATAATTCCTGACCAATATTCAAACACATAACTTCTTATACACAATCGTTATATTGTTATATATGGTCACACATACACATATATGTTTAGAAATTACATGCCAGGTTGCAATCTTGCTTTAAAAAGAACATATTGCATTCATTTTAGAGAGTGCTAGAAACACGACGGTTAGTTAAACAGGTCAAGAGCTTTTGCAAACTTAATGAGAACACTTATTGTGGAAGTGTTGATTCCAAAATGTCACACCCTGTAAAAATATTAACAAAAGATTGTGAACTTAATATTAAAATGAAACTCTTTAATTTCATGAAACATTTCTATTAGTCTGCCATGTTTTTAATTACATAAAGTTACCAATGTTGACTCAGATACTGTGTCCAGTAGTCCTTAACATACCCAGATATTCCCTTTGCCAAGTTTATATGGAGAAGGTCCTTTGGGAAGGGACTGTGAAAGCTTTTCAGGATATACCGGATGTGGTGTCACAGGGTTCTTCATTCTAAGGACCTGTCCACCCTTTTAATCAATGGATTCTGGAACTGCAAATTGGCTCAGATTTAGAAATGGAGGAAGGAATAATGTCTTTTCATTGAGGCAATCCCTTCATTCTCATGCTTCTACATTAATGTCTTCTTTTGATTGTAGATATTAAGTTGCAGTCTTAATGGTTGCTTCTTTTTGTCCCTAGGCACACCATGTTCTATTAGGCACCTTCATAAATCTCTGAGAGTTGATAACTTTTGACTATCCCTCTAGCCTTTTTGACCATTATGGTTACTGTGACCTCTGGGCTTCTAGTAGTTAACATTCTCCACCTGTACTCTGCTGTTTTTGGGTCCCATCATCCCTATCAGTATTAATAAATGAAGCTTTATGACCACTGCTTGTACTTTCATCCCACATCTATGGTGGAGTGTCAACATTGAACTTTTTGTAGAAATATATCATATGTATAAAAATCTATTGCATAAGAAGAAATTATATTACCTATATGGCTTCTTATTTAGTGGTTAAAAATATACCCTGAAGAAATACCTGAGGATATTTGTCTGTGATCATTTATTTTGGTGTCCTATCATAATATTAACACATATTTGTTAAATTATTTGATTCTTAATGTGTAGTAAATGTTTTTTTCACATTTAAAAATGTGTACATATTTTAATATTTTTTAAAAAGTCAATTTATTTAAAAAGACAAGTACCTATGCTA
The DNA here is from genome assembly GCF_000956105.1 of Propithecus coquereli. Lineage (NCBI taxonomy): Eukaryota > Metazoa > Chordata > Mammalia > Primates > Indriidae > Propithecus > Propithecus coquereli. Next base: position 2,208,942 of record NW_012143745.1, on the reverse strand, counting down.
GTCTGAAACATACTAAACCAGAGAATGATTAGAAGATTTATAAATTTTTAAAATCTAAATTAATTTAATATTTATTTTTACTTATTGAAATAATGAAAAGAGTGACCTAGAAATTACATACAAGTGTACTTGATTTTAGGTTAAAATTAATTTATAAAATAAAATGAGTAATACCAGCTGACTTGAAGTTTATTTAGTATTTTAATAAATTGTTTCATTAAATGTATATTTTGTTAGATTTTTCCATTTCTATACATGTTATATATACATTACAATCCTTACTTTGTTTTTGATGTTTCAATTTCTTTTTCTACATATTTCTTTAAAATATTGTCAGGTACTTCGGGGCAAATGAAGTTGAACATCCTATCATCTCTAAAGGAATCATTATATCGTAAAATTTTAAAAACAAAGTCTAATTTTCCTTTTTGTGAAAAAATAACATTGTTAAGATATTTACTTTTTTCATGTGACAAATGAGTATCATATATTTAGTATAAACTAAGTATTAATATCATATTTTTATATTTTCTTTTGAAAGCTACTTAAAAAGACATACTTTTCTAATGGTACAAAAGAAAAACTGAATAGATAAATTTGAAAAGAAAAAAGTCTGATTGAAACACTTAGTATTGTTTAAATTAGTGAAACATTTAAACTATATATTATTTTATAATAAAATATTTTTAAGTATATATCATACTTAAAGTAAAAGTCCTGGTGAAGTGAACACATCTTTCATTTATTTGCATATAAAAGCATTTGTTGAGTCTTTAAAATCATATGCACCTAGTCAACATGTAATACATGTTTGTATCCTTTGCTGATGTGCTTAGAAGCCATTCCTGAAAAAGGGAAGACTCAAATTTAACCTAGCTAAGATTGTATTGTGGAATATGCCAAACCAACCTTCCGCTAGAAATTTTTCCATTTCTTCTATTTCCATTAATGAATACAGGAAGATTCTGTCACAAAAGGATTCTAGAAAGATTCTGCATTCCCCTGTGATTTTGTTTCTTCTTACAAACATACCAGAGTCCCTAATGTCAGGATGTCTAGTTACTTGTTTTTAATTACCCACCTGAGAGCTATGAGCACAAATGTAGAGTTGGTTTCAAAAACACTAATTTTCATGTACCTTTTTCTAAAGTCCTTTAATATATCGCATGTAAGAAAAGTGTTTCACCAGCTTTTCACAGTGATAACCTTATTATATTTTGTCTACATAAAATAAAACATACATAATAAATATCTGTGCTTTTAAACTATATCTTAAGAATTAAATATACCTGATATTCAAACCCAGAATTACTCATTCCATTGCTGTGACCTTAGGTGTAATTAGCATTTCTCATTGCACTGTTCCTCCACAGAGTTAGAATAATTGCACCACCATTTATGGCTCTTATGTCAAAGAGATAATAAATTCAAAGCGTCTTCATTGTAAGCACTCAAATGGTAGGTATTATTTTGTTTCTGATTCAAGTACTTGCTTTTGTCTATATTATGAACATGAAATAAATTCATTGTATATGTAATTATGTGGAAGCACAGCCCAAGAAATGATGGGTCTGTGTTTCAAAATGATAAAAAAAAAATCAGTGTTTGAAATAAAAACATTTAAAATTAGATTTGTGTCAATGTACCTTGTCAGAAAAGATGTTGTTTTCTGATTCTATGCTAGACCTAAAAAGGCCCCAAAATGAGGAACTTAAAAGACGGAGGGCAGGCAAGTTATATTTAGCTCCCCTAGCTAATTTCAAATGCATACTGATTGCAGGAACAACAAAAATAATTCCTGCAATTAAATGAGTTACTTAACTTGATAAGTACCTGTATACACTTAGCTGGATTCAAGGTTCTAGAATAGATTTTAGAAACTTAACTATATAGGAGAGGCTACAGATCGTGTATTTGCAATCAACATCTCTTCTAAATGATGAAGAGGGAAGAAAATATGTCATTTACTTTTTCCAGAATTTCTAAATCTTTATCAAATATATTTCACATATTTTATATATGCTACAAATTCACAGCACTGTATAATGGAAATCATATTTCCTATCAGTGTTCTGAGAAAAACAAAGGATCCCTTTTTCCAAATGATCAATTTTTATGATTAATATTTTCATGAACAGAGTTAGAGTCAATCAAACTAATGACCGCTTTTATTTGGTAGTCATCAAATATATGTAATTTTTTATTTATATATGTCTACGTGTGTGTGTGTGTGTGTGTGTGTGTATACATATACTTGTTGAAAAATACACATTATAGCCAATGGCTTAGTTGGGCATTTCTCTGTAGTAGATAGCTTCCTGAAAAAATGTATGCAAATCATAATACGTTTTGGTTGTGTCTTTTCATAAAGTAAATTAATTTGGGAGCTGAATAATGCTTTTAAATTACAGCAAGGAAAAAGGCATTGCATAGAAATATACCTCCCAAACTACCTTTAGTTGAAAATACCTTTAATGAATTTAGGCTCACCACAACATATCTCAATCTACAATATTACCTACTTGATGGTGCTCTTTAATTTCTGGTTTCTCCCTGGATTTTGAAATTTATTAACTCTTTATTGTTTCTTTATTCACCTCTATAACTCCTTCAATGAACTGTAATTTGATTATTGATACTTGGTGTTGAGTTTATTTATCTTTCTCTAATATATTTGTTTAGTGTTTCCACCAAGAAGAAGTCCTCATCTTCAGGGATTATATAACAGAAAAGAAGCAGTCTTTTGGTCTATGTTTTGACACATTTTTTTCTACTGCACCAAGAATCAGACTCTTCAAAGTGAGATTCATAATTTGAAAGCAAATGTGTCTCTGAAGTATAAAGCCAAAACATTCCTAAGTGTTAGGTAATTTGTATGCATTGCTTTCCTTAGTAGCATAGTTTAATGGGAAGTCCCAGGTAGAACCAGGGTTTCACTTGCAGTTAGTGACCTAAGTAATATTAATACACATGCAACCTTGGTAAGTATTAGGTGAAGACTAGTCAAGTTCATAATTTGCTGACCATTAACCCAGAAAGATGTGTGGCAATGTTGGAATGTATTGGAATCACTTACACATAATGTATTTTCTTCTTCATTTATTCCTATTGTGGTACTTAGCTATAGCTTTCTTTTTCATTTTTCTTTTGTTTCTTTCTTTTTTTGGAGGGGGGATATTCCTGTTGTTGGCTATTCTACCCCATTCAAAACTTTATTCCCTGGGCCAAGAACTGAACATACACAATTTCCTGAACTCTCAGGATCTCAGCTTAATTTTTAATCATTTGTAAATATTATTATTCAAACCGATACCATCCCCATTTCTTGGTTTTCTTTGTACAATTTTGAATGTCTGTTCTCATTCACCTTTCCATTCTTCTCCTTCTCCATGCATTTTTGTATTACAGTTCTTAAAGAATTCATGTTCGTTTTCCTGTTCTTACTCTAGAATTTCTTCTTGAATAACTTTATCCAACATCACGTCTTCAATTACCAGCTGCCTGTTAGTGGAATTCTTACTGAGTAGCTTTATATAGATCTTCTGTATACTTGTTGAAAATTGAATTCAGATTTTCTGAAAAACAGTTATCTTCTTTCTCCTTTAATTTTCTTATTACCTTCTAGATGAAGTTTAAATGCTTTAGTATACCATTTAAAGCCCTTCAAGATCTTCTTCCTGCCTGCTGTCTCAATGTTCATTCTTACCATCTCCACTCGTTTTCTGTATTTCAAGTTTATTATTCTGTAATACTTTAAGATAGCTGTACTTTTACACCACTAGGTCTTTGAACATTCCTTCTTTTTTTCCAAACAATGCTTTGCTCCCACCAACTTTGTGTCTAATTGCTTCATCAGTACTCTTATTTAAAAAATCTCAAATCAAATGTCTTCAATCAGTAGACCCTGAATCATGCATGACAATATCCCAAGGCTGAATTAAATGTTGATCCTTTCTGCATGCATAATAGCTTGCCTTTATATTTATCTTAGGGATTACAATACCTTGCTAATATTATGTATTTATCATGTATTATTTAATTTGGTATCCCCATAATTTAAATTTTACTTGGCAAAGAATACACAATCCTTTTTGTGGTTAATTAAAGAGGTCAATGAATGTTGTATTATTTTCATTACCCAGAAATGTTTGAATCATAAATTAGTACAACTTATTAAACTACTGTCCAAAAGAGTATCCAATGTTGACCATTTTGATTTTAAATTTATTATTTTTCTGAATGTCCTTGAAAATTGTATTGGATTGTAGCTGTTAACCATTTAGAGCAGATTTCTTTAAGATATGTTAGTGTGTGTATAATTTGCATCAAGATTACTTTGAAAAGTTCATTGGGAAGTTACTTTAGTCAAAATCAGACATTTCAAGAGTTAATGTTTTTAGACTTTTCTATTCTCGTGGTGCTGCTTCTCTTTGCTTGGCCATGCTTTATGAAATAGAAAATGAGTAACAATCAAATACATCTTTGTGTGCTAAGGCAGCCTCATAAAAAGATTTGCTGAGAAAAATCTTTATTTACAATAATATTTATGTTTTATTTACCATTAGTTCCAAGTATCTGATGGATCACTGTGAGAGTTTAGAGCAGATAGCCCAGGGTGGATCCTATAAATTAGTACTTAACCAGAGAAATACTGTTCTAGCTTCAGTCCGTGGTGAAGAAACATTCCCAGGACAGGGGCCAACAAAATAAGTAAATCAAAGTCACCACATAGAGAAATTGCTATCAGGAAGAAGATGGTAAGCCACTGTGTTTTATTTTGTATTAAGTGCTAGAAAAAAGTAATTAATATGTAACACAAAGAATTCAAGATTATCAAAGTTATTAATCAAGTTCATTAACAATATCAAAAAAGATTATGGTATAGACATAAGTATTGGTGTTTTAAAAATTAAATTTATCTTAAAAGTTGTCTCTTTTGTTCAGTTCCATAAGCATACAGATTAAATAATTACATGATAATTACTTCACTTTTTATTTTTTTATATGGATGATTCAGTATTTACCTAATTCTACATTTAGGTTTGCAATTAAATATTAAACTATAGGTTGACATAAAACTTTTAAGTTAAACTCCTCTCTTTTTTGCCATGATAGATTACCTTTATTCTATTAAATAAATAATTCAATTATATTTAAAATCCATTCAGTATAAAACTTCTTTTATTGTGTTGACTTAGAAAAATATTGTGTTGGGCAGTGTCTGCTCATCTTAACTGCAAGAAACCTGAATTCTAGTAATATTTTGCCACTGCACATTTAAGTTTTTCTGAAATATATAAAATGAGAAATATACATCTCATTTAATTCTGATGACGAATAGGACATTATTATCTCACTTGGTAGATGAATAAAAAATTTTCAATATAGTTAAAAAAAAACAATCTCATTCTACATTAAGCAAGTGGTAAGAAGAGAAATCAGGATTTGAACTCACAAAACTTGAAACACACAAATTCATTTTTCAGCTTATAAAACATCCTTTTCAAAATTCTATGATTTTAATTTCCCCTAACATTTTTCTGGTCTTTAATGTTATCTCATTTATTTTCATATGAGGATTTTTATGTAAATAACTTATTAGTATTATTTGTTTTCTGTATGAGTAATTGCGTGTGGTAGAACTTCTCTGTAGCTTTATAAGTAAAATAAATGGGTCGAAGCTAAAAGATTTCTAATTATCCTATAAATTGCTCATAATGTTCATTATTAGTCTCTGATCTATTATTAGTAAAGGTATATCTTACGAGGTCCAAGAAAGCCTTGGTATGGATCTGGCTTTTTGTTTTCAAACTCCCAATACTGGGTTTCCTGTATGTAAAAAGTCCTTCTTGGATGTGCAGAACATCCTACTGGCATTTGCAGTACACACAATTCTCCAAGGCTTTACACACATGCTCATGGAAAAAGTAGTCGTTAGCTCCTAAGTCCTCTGCAATCAACAAGTGTAACTTTTTAATTGTTGTTCATTCAGTGTATTTGAATAAAAAACAAATTTTGTGTTTTTACTGAAGAGATCAGGAGTTTCCATCCATGTCAACACATTACTCAAACTATATAAATCATCAGAGCAAATGAGAAGTTTCTTACAAAATTATCAAAGGTCTTGCCTTCTAACGAGCCTGTTGCCTAAAAAATCAATGTTATTGCCTGACATATTTCTTCGATAATAGGAATTCTGTATCCTTGTTCTGCATTGCTGATTGTTACAAGTAAGCAAGTTTAATTATTCAGATGCTAGAGAACCAATGTTTAAGAGTTTAGTAGAAATTCAAAATATTTATGAAAATTCAACAAAAGAAAAAAATATTATCTTTGAGACTTAACTGAGTTAATTTCTGAATATATGTACTTTAATGATAGTATGTGAAGAATGTCAGTTAAAAATTGATTGATTC